>NC_133932.1:126231782-126534812 GCF_031877795.1 Strix aluco
GGTTTGAAAAACAGCACGACTAATACTGCGCTTGATACTACAAACAAGTCGAAACAAATTCCACACATACAAACATTATAAAACAGCTTCTACAAGCCATTATAAAAATGGATCCAACTTCACTGATCTTCAGTCCAAACTCCGAGGCGGATTTGTTAGTTACTAAGACCAAAACAACTGAGAAATAGAAATTAAACTAACATTTAGCTTACGTATCATTACATTTTGTAAAAAAAAAAAAGTTTTAAGACATTATTAATTTATGAATACATAGAAAATTCAAAATCCCTAACATTTACAGTACCCCCTTATAATAAGCCTGTTTGTAGTTTCTTTTCCATCAGTGCCAAGTAATTAATCCCAGACATCAATGTTGAGATGGCTAATGAAGACATCTCAGGCTGAACAGAGCAACCTGTATTTTTTCTGTGAATACACAGCCAATATCAGTGGCCAGCCACCACCTGGTACAGAGTAACCAGACTCATTAAAAAAACAACTACAAAAAAACCCCTTTTCCAGGGCTGAGAGCCCCAAGATGCCTCACTTAAACCCCAGAACTGAGATGGTTGCTCCCAGCAGAGCAACACTTCAGAATGCAACATGGCCATCTCTTTTTACCTACAGGATTATGTTTCCCATCCCTGTACAGCATAGTGCTAGTTCTTTCCTGCTGCCAGCTTCAGTTGCATTCAAGGCATGTCACTTGTTACTCATGATAGAGATTTTTGTCCTTGTTCCTTGTGTGTTTGGTTTTTTTAATAAATAATGAAAGGCTACAACATGCTTTTTCAGGTACATGATTGCTGATTATTATACAACATGTAGTCTGTAAACCAGCTTGACCACTGAGGAACTGTCAGGCTATCAAGATGGTTGCATTCAAAGAGCAGCACCTTGTGTTGAGCGCAGCGAAGGCAGAGGAGAAGCCCTCCTGCAGTATGAAGCTCCTTCCTGCTGCGGCAGGGAAGCATCAGCATGAAGAATCTATAAGCCTTTGGCGAAGTTTTTTATCTTCTCTCGGACTCACGTTGCCACTTGCATCATGGTCTGTCAAAACTAAAGAGAAAGTAAACCTTTAGAAGCGAAAGGGCCATCAAACCACTTGACACATTCTTGTTTACAAAGGAACTGCCACCAAGAGAGTGCTGCAAGGCTGGCTGCCCTGTGCTGCGCTGGAGCTGCTGAGCAGCCTCCAGCTGCCCCTGTGCAGTCCAGATGTGGCACCCCGCGGCAGGATGCCCTGCAGCCTCTCCCACCCTTACGGTCCAGAGTCAGCACCTACCACTGGTTTGTTAACACGGTTACTAATTAAAACATGCTGATGCCACTAGTGACAGAAGGAAAGATGATGAGCCATCGGCAAAGCTTTGCTGATGGGTGGTGAAGTCTGCAGCTGCACCCAGGCAGAAGGAGAGGGCCGCACCAGCCAGAGCTGGTCATGAAATGGCAGCTTCTTTCTGCAATGCATTTTAACAGAGCTTCAAGCATGAGTTTGTTCTACTCTGGAAGAAAACAAGTCTTTGAAGTGTTTTTGTGAGATGAAAACAGTCTCAAAACTTCTGCTTTCAGATAAAAATGAGTCAGATTTTCTATTAGCTTTTTCAGCTCCTTGAGCAGACCTCCACCTTGGGCTCTTAAATTCTCCTACCAAAACCCATCCACCTGTAATTTCAAAAAGGGACACGTTTAAGAGGAAAACTATTTTCTGTCAGAATTAGTCCAAACTGCTGTACTAGAGCTGGCTGCTACAGGTGCTTCTACTAGTTTGAAAATAATTCTGCTTGTTTGTTCTGAATTCCTCTGTTGTATAAATTGACTTCTCCTCCGAACCTTAGCCTACCAGAACTTCTTGACCAAAGTACAGAGGAACAGTTACCCTCTGGGTGCTGCTGCTTCTTTTTTATTAAGCACAGGGCATAGCTTTCTGAAGAGAAAATAGGTCTAATCCTTTCCCGCCTTCGAAACAGTTCTTTAACTTGCCCTCAGCATTGTACTTGCCTACTCAGGTCAGCTGCTAAACATTTTAAAGTATCTTCCCTTCCATGACACTGTGAAGAGAGAGCCCACAGATTCTGAACTACTTCATTCAGGGGAAGTAGGCACTGGTGTCATCCTGCTGCTGTGGGGACAGCTACAACAGAGGTCACGCTCACATCAAATGGGAAGAAAGCTCTTCCATCCGTTTATGCCTCTCCCTGGATATGTGGCTTCTCTTCTCTAATTTGGCATTTGAGGAGGGAATTAGAATCACATTTAAAATATGTCACATGTTTTAGCACAGAATTGTTAAGTCTACATATAACAGTGATTACTCAGGGCCGGTCATGTCTGGGAACTGGTGGGAATATTCAGAGAACAGCTGCACCAATCCAGATTGACTCAGACCATTTTGGCAAAAATCACTTTACAGTCAATCTTCCTTTCTTCCTGCATAAGAGGAACAGGAGCATGTTCACTGGTCCCAGTCCCACTTCCCTGCATTTGTCATTTTCTGTTCCTCTGCCAGAGGCATTTCTGAGCACAGACTTATTTTTACATTCATCTACGATTTCTGCCAAAGCCTGAATGAAAAGCAGAAGCAGCAGTTACTATTCTTTTGAGCTAATCTCTGAAAAACAAATGTCCTGAAACCACCAGCTCTCTCCCTTCAAGAGCAACCTACTGTAGACCAGTCTAGTTCTCTTCTACTGTGCAGGTGGTCTTAAGGAGTTCAAGTTCAGACAGCTGAAGCCTCTTACTGCTAGAGCAGAGATGTCAGCAGGGACCACCAACTTAACAGACACTTCAATGTTTAGCCTGTGCCACTGACTTGCAACACCACAGTCTTCTGGTACACACATGAAGTTATAGCAGTTATACTGCTGACAACATAACAAGGTCTAAGCAGGTCCATCTTCCTGTAGAATATATTGGGTTTTGTGGGAATATACATCTAGATGACACCTGCTGTTTTGCATTAACGAATTTTTGGTTTAATGGATTCCTTATCTCTCTATGGCTTGGATGTGGTGTTTTTGTGGTTTTAATTTACTTGATCTTTCTTTTTAAGGAAAGAGCAGGTCACCTTACCTTGTAGCTCTGTTGCATTTTTTTCCAGCTCTTCCGTACTTGTTTCTTCAGGCTTCTCCAACACAGCTGTTCCTGGCTTCCCATCTACAGTATCTGTCTTAATAGTACCAAGGTTTACCAAAAGTTGCATGACATCAAACTTCTCAGAAACTGCAATGTTCTCCAGCACTTTGAGGCATTTAAATGATTTAAGTTCACTCACATTTTCCTCAAGAAAGAGGAGGTAAAGGCTTAAGTCATCAAAACACTTTGACTTAAGTTTCAGAACATCAAAAGTTGGCAAGATTTCATACACTTTGAGAATACCCGAATTCCACCTCCATGGAACAAACATTGCATACACTACCAGCGGCATCACTAGAAGATAGACTAGCAGGTTAATATAGCTGAGTACCTTGAAGACACCAACAGCAATAAGCTTGCACTGAACCACTTCTGGAACAGTTGTGTCATTTTTTAAGATCCCAGTTTTGATAGTGCAGAGAAACTCATCACTCAAAGAGGAGAGGCTAATGTAGTAGCCCAGGTAGAGGCATGCAATGAAAATAATTACTAGCGTGAGTAAACGGCAGATAATGTATTTAATTATTAAGCATTTGGAATTCTTCTTTGTCTTCAGGTATTGCTCCACAATTGGGTATTTAAAGTGGCTTTCAGATATTTCCCACAAACTGAAAGAGAGAGAGAAAAAAACCAAATCACATAGATCAGATGCTGGAGCATTCATCTCCCTCAAATTTCAAAGAAACCTAGTACTCTAAAACAGACACAAGATTGGAATCCCTCTTACTGGGGTAAATCAAGTGTAGTTTTATTGAAGTCAATACAAAAACAACAGAATAGCAGATAAATTAATAATATTGACACTCTAATACAGAAAAGCCACTTAAGAGACAGAAGAGCTCAGACACTGGAAAAAGGAAAAAAAGCATTGACCTCACAGCAAAAAAGTGGTTTCGTTCTTTTTCAATACAAAACAGGTATAGCCAACAAACCCATGAGGAAAAGCAGACTTCCCAACCACTTGTTCAATAATAGCAGACTGGACAGCTTTTTACTTTTCAAGATTTTTACTTAGCACTGAGGGATATGGTGTAGTTGGGAACTGTTAATGTTGGGTTGATGGTTGGACTGGATGATCTTCAAGGTCTTTTCCAACCTAGACAATTCTGTGATTCCGTGAAGATGTAACTCCACACTCTAAAGAGCAAACCTACATCCCTATTGCATTGCTTGTACCCCTACACGCAAAGAGAAACAACTACCCTCACCTAGGATGAAGCAGAAACTGGATCTGGGTAGAACAGTGCACCAGTTTGATCAGAGGAGGGGGGGTTTGCTTTTGGTGTTTGGTTTTTGCTTTTTTTTTTTTTTTTTTTTTCCTTTAAACAGAAGCTTTGAAAACCTAGATCTGAAAGGACAGGAGATGACAAGACTTTGCTCACAGCGTGCAAGCGACTGTCAAGAACATTGAGAACTGAGAACTTCAGCCATCCCCATTTTCTTACGCTGTGGTGGGTAAAACTAATTAACACCTACTACAACTAAAGAAATCAGAATATCTCAGGTAATTAGTAATCTGAAGAGCTCATCAAATGTTTTCTTTGAAAAAAGAAAGTTATAAGTTCCAGCTTCAAGTGCTCACAATAATGATTTCAGATATCTTCTTTTTTTTAAAACAACTTTAAAAGTGTGTCAGGCCACCATTCAAACTTTTGCAATAAATTTCTAAGAGAGCGCAGGTGTCATCTGTTAAGAGCTTAAGGAAAAGAGCAAAGAAAGCCAAGCCCCAGCATCTTACCTCTGTGTCAAGTTCTCATTAACAGCTGGAACCAAATCAGTAGGGTCCCTGGGGTCTCCACTGCGGATGCTATTAGCAGCTTTGATTGCCCTGTTATAGGCTTTGTCAAGTTCTTCCATAATAAATTTCAGGTCTGAAGAAAGGTGAGGTGCTGCGGTGAAGCGCCAGAACAAACATGGTAGATACAGCAGGATAGCAACGAGCAGAAGGATGTATGGAAAGAACTGAAGGGAGAAAAAAATTCAGATTAGGTTCCAACTGTATATAAAATAAGTCATCCAGTGACCATCATTCCCTATAAGTCTATTAAATTCCCTATAATTTTATTTAAATGCTTTTAGTAAAACCCATTTTTGTTATTCTTTGGGATATGCAGGGAAGCAAAATCTATTTTCAGACAGGCCCAGTAACCTTGCTGCTGCTTAAAGCTTTGCCAAAAAAAAAAAAAAAAGGCAGAATAAAGTTAGCATGATCCGAGTAACATTTTCATTGCATATTCAGAACTGCACTGCTGGAGCTGAAATGGAGAGAGGCAGCATTAACCTGGAGAACAACAGATAGCAAAGGCAACCAAAGCAGCTATCAGAGACGCTGACTGGAAGAAGATGATTATGTCACATAACTCTCCCTCCCAGACGTGTCACCACTGTTCATAGCAACTAAAATGCTTCAAACACCAGCAAAATCTCTCCTGCTTTCTATTAGCTGTCAGGAGGTTAATGAATAGACCCTTTATAACGCTGCAACCGCCTACAAACACACACACATCTGTTCAGAGTGCATGACATACAGTGACTCTAAAGGATGTGAGTGTGGTTGTAATATTTAAGGGTATTTAAATATTTTTAGATAACTCCTCAATGGAAACCAACACAAGGCATCAGAACGGTCTGGTGTTAATATAGCACTGAAAAGTCAGCCCTTACACAGTCCCCACTGCTTAGGGAAAGGGCTGAAGCAGGTAGAAAATACAAGAGCTTGAAGTCTTTCTGTCTTTCTTCGAGTCATTGACAAGTAGGAATTTTTCGCCATGAGATTTAGTCTCTAATTCCTTCCAGCTGCTGGAAAGATGGTATTTTCTATCTACTGTGACATTCAAGGCATACATTCATACGTAACATTACCCTTACAGAGACATGATGTAAGATCAGACAAGCAGTTAGTTAACAAAATGTACTGCAAATTTGACTAATCTCTAATTCATTACATTCAACTTTTGACAGCAAGCACACTTAAATCTAGTGTCAGATCCTAAGGAATTTTAAATTAGTTGTGGTGAACAAGTTTGAAACAGATTTAAGGTATCTTAAATGTTACAGCCATGCACACATGCACATTCATTGGAAAAGCCAATGGAGAGTTTTAGAGAAAAATTGGACTGAAGTCATTAATCGGTGCAAGTGGAACAGCTCCATTTACATTTGTAGATACTTACCAAGATGAGAATCTGGCCCTAATATTAATATGTTAACTTGTGTTTGCATTAAGCAAGAGAGATTAAACTTTTCTATGCACAAAATAAATAATTTGATGTTATTCAACATTTTACCCAGGAAAGCTACTCCTAATAGCACCTACCATTAAAGCGAAATCCTATGTTATTATTAATACTAGCAATGCATACGACGTATTAGCACATAAATAAAAACTGACTTCTTAAAGGAACTGCATCAGCAACTGGAGACCATAATACAAACCATCATTCTGGATGTGCATGTTCTCTACATAGCAGTCAGATTGGAAATTTGTGAAACACTGTAAGACAAAGCCAGGAAAAGCAGGAAATAGCCACAGAAAACTGAGGATGCTATATTTAAAGGTCAGCTTTCCCTTGCAACCCTTCTTATAAATTCATACTTTAACTGTTTCTGCTCAGTAGCAACATAATTGAACTTGGCCAAAATTGCTACTTCATTCTCTAGGTAATCTCCTGAGAAAGCAAACTTCAAGAAAGGCTCACCTTTAAAACTGAAACGGAAATCCTGCAGGGATGGGCTAACCAAGTAACAAGATTGTTTCAAAAACCTAGTTAAGTTAGCAAGGCAGAGTTGACTGTAATTATACCACACATCCCACTAGAGGTAGCTCTTCCTCACCAGCAAGGAACAAGCATCAACCCTGTGCTGCTATACCAGAGCTGTGGTCTGTCCCCCTCTCCACCGCAGGGGATTGACCTCACAGGCCAGAGGGATCTAGGGGATTCCTTCTGACATCCTGGTATTGCTGGGGACTGCTAATCTGCCCAGTACTCCCACTGAATCCATGCTATCTTCTGCACCACTAAACCACGCTTGCTGAATGGAGTGTCTATAGTCACCATTAGGAATTTCTTCCCTTCAAAGCTCTGACCTACACCAGCTGCCAAGACAGCCCTTGGGTGTGGGTGCTGCTCTTCTTTTTGAACTGCTATCTGCTTTCGCCCAAACTGAGCAAGCTCATTCTTTCAAAATCACATCCTTACTGGCTGCCACCTCTCAACTCTGCTATACCCTTGATAAGATCCTTCCCCTACCCCCAGCAGCCCTGTAGAGACTGTGCAGAGCCCTGCCCTCACTACTGCCTCTCTTCCCTCTTTGCACACAGCAGATAACCTCAGATCATCTGCTTTTTTCCAGTCTATCCTTTCCAATTGAGATGTAAAGCTCTGGCATGCCCAGCGTGTTTTCGTAGACATCTCTTCAACTCAAACCCAACAGCTCAAGAATCTGCCCTTCATATTTATCACATACTTATCACAGTGCCACCAGGTCTCACAGGTCTAAGTCCTGGATGCCTTGGTCTACCCAAAGCTTTATGGTTTCATGTCCAGGCTCCTTCAGGCCTCTGAATTCTGTATTATGTCAAAATAGAAATGATCTATCTATGAACACGGCTTACACATATCTAAACTCCTCTAAACTGCTTCAACACCCTTTCCATAGGCCTTAACAAAGGCCAGCTGCAAAGCCTGTTTGCCTTCACTTACTGTCATACACCTCTTAGCACCCTTCTATTGGTGCCAGGCAGGGAAAGAAACAACAAAGAAAAATCTGATTTAGTAAGGAGTAACCAAAGCTGCTTATACTGGTTTATACCACTTGGCTTTACTACTCACTCATTTGAAATTTTACAGGCGTCAGAGGATTTATGAATTCCCTGTCTGACTGTCAAAACTGCAAATGCCACCAGCAGTATCCAATTAATCCCTGAGATCACTTTATCCTGAGGCCCACAGGAGACATGCAGCAAGAGGCAGGACAGTTGACACACCGAAGTCACCAGCCAAAACCTCCATTATCCCAGTCCCCATCTCTTCCTTTGTACCTAGAAAAAGACTCTGTGGGCACATTCTGCACTTGTGTAGCACCTTGGCATCAGCCCTACTGCTCTGTCTCAGACCTCCTCCAATCCCTCCCATCTCCCCTGCCTCATTACAGACTGCTGTCTTAAGAAAACCAGCTTCTGCCACCTTCCTTTGCACCTCCTCCTCTCCCCAACTCCTTCACCACTGCCTCTTCACCTAGAAGCATCACACCACTGGGGCAAAGGCACATTTGCCACCTGGTTACTGGGCTTCCTCTCACCAGGCTCTCATCACTCCCAAAGCTGTAGCTTATGGCAGCATGAGAAAACACTATGCAGCTCTTTTCTGAATGGTCTCAAAACCAGAGCAGCAGCGTGACCATTAGTCCAGCTCTTTTTGTTTGGAAACAAAAGCCTGTATTTGTCAGCCCTTCCACAGCACTTGATGCACAACTCCATCCTTCTCGGATTCTGGCTTTTTTAAAAATGAAAGATACGCTTGTTCTATTTGTTACCAGTAGGCTTAGATAACCGGCAAATTGTTTTGAATCATTAAAATTTAAGGCCTTGAACCCACAGGCAGAAGTGAAAATGCAAAGTCATCTGGCACGAGTCCTAGGTTTCAGAGCAACAGACTCAGATTATCCAGCTCATCTGACATTTTACAGTCACACATAATGACTTCCCATTTTAAGAAGAGGACTCCATGATATTCATACACAGATGATCATGTGCCATACACTGTTCTTTTATGGCTTATGTATTTACTTCCGAGGCACCAAATACACAAGGTAGAAATGCTACTTCAGTCTTGGACAGTTCATGGTATTTAAGTTAAATGGGAAGTGTCACGGACCTCAAGAACTGTATGATCAAAGATATGCTTTGTTGTCTAGTTATTAATGCCCTTTTCAATGGCAAGTTGACAATGTTGGATGTAAGATGGTATGAGAATGCATAATTAAAGAAAGGTCCTCTGAAAGCAGATTAGAACAGATACATTAGAGTAGATACAATATCCTATCATTCAAAATGCTCCTTTCTGAACTTCATTAGTGAAAGTGCACAGAGGGCTACCACACAGTGCTTCAGCCTGGATGCCCTGAGTCTTCACTTCCACCCAGCTGCAAGGAGAAAAGAACAGGCAAAAGCCCATCGAGTTTGGCACTCAAAAATAGCATAGCAGAGCTTCAGCTAGGCTAATCCAAGTTTCTGGAAGGTACTTGGCATAGGTACTGTGTGATTAATATTCAGCATGAGACAGACAAAACTATTAGAGCATGCACCAGGGACTCAAACTAGAGTCCCCTATTTTCTACTAAGTATTGCTGATCTCCTGAAAGCTAAAGCTGATGGAAGCAGGTTCACCTGTCTTGCTTGTCCCTTAGTCTGATGGCACGTTGGGTGGGACAGCAAGCTCCCGAGGAAGCTGAGCACAGAATCACAGAATCATCTAGGTTGGAAAGGACCTTGAAGATCATCCAGTCCAACCATTAACCTGACATTGACAGTTCCCAACTACACCATATCCCTCAGCGCTATGTCAACCCAAATCTTAAACACCTCCAGGGATGGGGACTCCATCACCTCCCTGGGCAGCCCATTCCAACGCCCAACATCCCCTTCTGGAAAGAAATGCTTCCTAATATCTAGTCTAAACCTTCCCTGGCACAGCTTGAGGCCATTCCCTCTTGTCCTATCACTTATTACTTGGTTAAAGAGACTCATCCCCAGCTCTCTGCAACCTCCTTTCAGGTAGCTGTAGAGGGCGATGAGGTCTCCCCTCAGCCTCCTCTTCTCCAGACTAAACAACCCCAGTTCCCTCAGCTGATCCTCCTACGACATGTGCTCCAGACCCTTCACCAGCTTCGTTGCCCTTCTCTGGACACGCTCGAGTAATTCAATGTCCTTTTTGTAGTGAGGGGCCCAAAACTGAACACAGTAATCGAGGTGCAGCCTCACCAGTGCCGAGTACAGGGGCAAGATCCCTTCCCTGTCCCTGCTGGCCACGCTATTTCTGATACAAGCCAGGATGCCATTGGCCTTCTTGGCCACCTGGGCACACTGCTGGCTCATGTTCAGCCGGCTGTCAATCAACACCCCCAGGTCCCTCTCTGACTGGCAGCTCTCCAGCCACTCCTCCCCAAGCCTGTAGCACTGCTGGGGGTTGTTGTGGCCCAAGTGCGACACCCAGCATTGGGCCTTATTGAAGCTCCTACAGTTGGCCTTAGCCCATCGCTCCAGCCTGTCCAGATCTCTCTGCAGAGCCTCCCTACCCTCGAGCAGATCAACACTCCCACCCAACTTGGTGTCATCTGCAAACTTACTGAGGGTCCACTCGATCCCCTTGTCTAGATCATCAATAAAGATGTTAAACAGGAGTGGCCCCAAAACCGAGCCCTGGGGGACACCACTCGTGACTGGCCGGCAACTGGATTTAACTCCGTTCACCAGCACTCTTTGGGCCCGGCCATCCAGCCAGTTTTTTACCCAGCAAAGTGTCTGCCCATCCAAGCCTCGAGCAGCCAGTTTCGCCAGGAGAATGCTGTGGGAAATGGTGTCAAAGGCCTTACTGAAGTCAGGGTAAACAACATCCACAGCCTTTCCCTCATCCAATAAGCAGGTCGCCCTGTCGCAGAAGGAGATCAGGTTTGTCAAGCAGGACCTGCCTTTCATAAACCCATGCTGAATGGGCCTGATCATCTGGTTGTCCCGCATGTGTTGTGTGATGGTACTCAGGATGAGCTGCTCCATCAGCTTCCCGGGCACCGAAGTCAAGCTGACAGGCCTGTAATTTCCTGGATCATCCTTCCAACCCTTCTTATAGATGGGCGTCACTTTGGCCAGTTTCCAATCTGTTGGGACCTCCCCAGTCAGCCAGGACTGCTGGTAAATGAAGGAAAGCGGCTTGGCGAGCACCCCAGACAGCTCCTTCAGCACCCTCGGGTGTATCCCATCCGGTCCCATAGACTTGTGTGTGTCTATGTGATGCAGTAGGTCACTGACTGTCTCCTGGATTGCGGGGGGGTCATTCTACCAGTCTCTGTCTTCTGGCTGAGGAGGCTGGATTCCCTCAGTACAACTAGTCTTGTTATTAAAGACTGAGGCAAAGAAGGCATTAAGCACCTCAGCCTTCTCCTCATCACTTGTTACCATGTTTCCTCCTGCATCTAGCAGGGGATGGAGACTCTCCCTGGTCTTTCTTTTGCTACTGACATAGAAACATTTCTTGTTGTCCTTGATTGCTGAAGCCAGATTAATTCCCAGCTGGGCTTTAGACCTCCTGATTTCCTCCCTGCATAGCCTCACAGCCTCTTTGTAATCACTGTGAGTGGCTAGTCCCTTCTTCCAAAGGCTGTAAACTCTCCTTTTCTCCTTGAGTTGCAGCCAAAGCTCCCTGTTCAGCCAGGGTGGTCTTCTCTGTTGCCGGCTTCTCTTACAGCACCTGGGGACCACCTGCTCCTCAGCCATTAACACTTCCTTCTTAAAGAGTGCCCAGCCTTCCTGGACCCCTATACCCTTCAGGATCGTCTTCAAAGGGATCCTGTCAAGCAGGTGCCTAAACAAGACAAAGTCAGCCCTTTGGAAGTCCAGAATGTCAGTTCTGCTTAGCCCTCTCCTGGCCTCTCTAAGAACAGAGAACTCTATTATTTCGTGATCGCTGTGCCCTAGTTGTCCTCCAACCGCCACATCATCCACCAGTCCTTCTCTGTTCACAAAGAGGAGATCCAGCAGGGCACCTTCTCTGGTTGGTTCTCTCACCAGTTGCATCAGGAAGTTGTCTCCTACACATTCCAGGAATCTCCAGGACTGGTCCCGCTCTGCTGTGATGTATTTCCAGCAGATGTCTGGGAAGTTAAAGTCTCCCACAAGAACAAGGGCAAGCTATTGTGAGATTTCTCCTAAATGCCTATAGAATATTTCATCCACCCTCTGTCCTGGGTGGGTGGCCTATAGTAGACTCCTGTTACAACATCTGCCCTGTTGGCCTTCCCCCTGATTCTAACGCAAAGACGCTCTACCCTGTCTTCACTACACTTGTACTCAAAGCAATCATAACAGTCCCCAACATACAGCGCCACCCCACCACCTCCCCTTCCTTGTCTATCCCTCCTAAAGAGCTTGTAGCCATCAGTTGGCACACTCCTGTCATGGGAGACATCCCACCATGTTTCTGTGATAGCCACGACATCATAATTTTCCTGTTTCATCATGGTTTCAAGCTCCTCCTGTTTGTTACCCATGCTGTGTGCATTGGTATACACGCACTTCAGATGGGCTGGTGTTTTGCCCCCTTCAAATCTAGAAAGCCAAGAGGTCAACTGCCCCTCATTCTGTACCGCTGCTGTTCATTTCACTTGACAAACCTCTGAGCTCTGCATACATTACAGGCTATACCCTCACTCCTCCTGAAAGACAAGAGTACCTAATACCCAAGCAGGACATGTCTGACAACTCAACATCAGAAACTGCCAAAGCCCATGTTAACCGGTACTGATGAGACACTGAAATCCAAGCCTTATCTGAGCAGAAATCTGTGCAGAGAAGGATTCCTCCCTCCAGGCTAAAGACGTGTATGCTCAGCATCACTGTTCTGCAACAAGTAACTGAAATGGGAACTGCAGAATTCGTGCCTCTCTATCTCACAGCTGTACTCTCAGAGTAACACATCCTATAGGTCAGTCAAAGATGAAAACAGGACCAGATCTGACACTGGCTGTTTGGTAGCCTGTGGCACAATACTCCACCAAGCCCTGCAATACAGAAAGCATGATCTTTCTGGAGAGCAAGAGCTTAGGAAATATGATGTCATGTCCAGTAGTGTTATGATGCAGAGCCTTGATCCCCCATCTCGGCACAAAACATTGTTTCCAGTCTTGTGTTCTACACTTGCAAAAGCAGCTATAAAGGTTATCGTCAAAGCAAATTTTATGCACATCAAAATGCTTACACTTCATAGATGTGTGCCGTTCTCTTACATCACTGACCATAAACGGGTTGAGCAATTTAAAATCAATACTAACTACTACAAATAGAGAAGAACCATCTACTCCCTTTACCTCTACTTTGCTTACCTTTATTTTCCTCCTTGATTCTCCCCAACTAATAACAGACTAGAAAATAAAGTAATTAAATTAGACTGCAAGCATTCTGACTTCTACCATATACCTAACAGTGGTCAAACAGTAACTTTAAGTACAATAGCGCAGAACTGTTAGGCTGCACAGGTCTGAATTACAGCCTTGAGAAAATACATTAGCATACAGTACTCAACAAAGAAGGAAGCACTGAAGTGTCTTCACTCACCCGAGATGAAAATATTTCTCATTAAAATATAAGATCATGGTGAAGTGTCTGCTTCTTCAGTTCCAAATTTCTATTTGCCACTGGGAAGACGCTAAGCAAAGGCACCAGCCCCCAAACAGGCTAATGACAGCAATGACATGTTACCAGAAGCAAAGGTATTAAGCTCCCTCTGGATATGACCTTATTCCTGTTTGAGTCGATGGGAGATGCTTCACTGGTGTTCAGGGCAGAAACATGAGCTGTAAGTGACTCATCATTCTGGCTGAGATACTATCCTGCCTCCAGACCTGAAAGTGAATCTCAAACCATACATGACCTTTATTACCCAACCTGTTATTTACTTTCTGTTTTGATACAGCTTAAAAACTGTATTTTTCCAGTTTCAATTAGTAAGACTAATGTGACTGAAGTAGCTTGAACACTACACTCTCAAAGAATCATTTATAAATGCATCTATGTCCAGGTTTCCTTGCTCTGACAGCCTTAATCCCTCTGGGTGGGGCTTTATAGGTGAAACATGAGGAGTCTTCAGTCAACTAAGAACTTGTACAGTGAGTAACAAGAACCAGATAACAATCATGATTATAATCATACCAACAACAGAATGAAGAACCTCAGGGGTTTTTTTGGTGTATTTACAGACAAGCAATTCAAAGAACAACCCACAGGTCCATGGTAAATCTTAACTTCTGTTACGAAAAGTGAGTATTTTCAACAAGGTAAGTTTCACTTCATACAAAGACTTCAGACCCACTCTTTGTATGCAATGCTTTGAGCAGGTCCCACAGCACTTGCCCTGCACTTTTACAGAGATCCGAGCCTCACAACTGACCTCTTCTGGCTGTGCCATGTGTGAAGACCTCTTCTTTCTGCTGTCAGTCAGATTAGCTGTTTGCCTGCATTTCACACTGGTACGAATTCCCTCCTTCTGAAGAACCATCTACTCCCTTTACCTCTGCTTTGCTTACCTTTATATTTACCTTTATCTTCCTCCTTGATTCTCTCCAATTAATAATAGACTAGAAAATACAATAATTTAAAAAATCCCTAGAATTCTTTTGATCATAGCCGCCTTCATCCTAGCAATCCAGATTTCAGGGCTAGAGAGAGGTCATCACTCCATGTCCAACTGCTCCTCAGCTTGCTTGGAGGCTATCATGTCTGGTGGCTATCAAGAGCCAGTAAGATGATGCTCACTGTTCTCCTGCATGTGTTTGTATAAATTTCTCTGTGCACTAAGAATTAAAAAGGGTTTGCAGTGCAGTCTCCTCCTCCACTAGACCGCAAGGACTGCCCACTCACAATGGCCAAAAGCTTGTTTCTATTTCAGTTAAGGATCAAGCTAAGTTTTATCAAAATAAATTGTCAGGTGGAGCATTCATCTTTTACAGACAAAAACCAAACTATCTGCACAGAGGGAGCAAATACATAACTTCTCCATCCCACATCACTACTGTCTCTCTTTACCACTCATCTTTAGAAACAAATATCTCTGCTCTGACACTTCAGATATACACAAGAAACCTCCTGAGGGAATTAAGCCTGAATGGAAAACCCCAGAAGAAAACAGAGACAACAGAAGAGCGAAGCCCGACCAGACTAAGTTTCATCAATGACAAACCTGAAGATGAGTCTTGTCAGAGGACTCAACCATATAGTCATTTTGTCAGCTTTTTCACTGACAAGGAGAAGGAAATCTTAGCATTAAGCTAAGTATATAGGCAGGACATACCGCAGTCTCTTCTTTCCATTTATCTATCTGCAGATAATTTGTTTCTTGAATTGTGCATTTGAGTACACAATTTACTTTGCTGTCCGCTAAGGGTTATCCAGTGTGAAGAGTTATTCCAGATCACTGGAAATTTCAAAAATCCTGTTCTCCAAGGAAAGAGACCCTGGACACCCTCTGAGAGTGCATAGACCACTAGAGAGGCAGGGAACCCAGAAAGTTGCAGCACGCTCCTCCTCTCCACTCCAAAACAAGGTTCCAAACTGATAAATTCAAGTGTTGGGAGGTATCTCCCTGAGCAGAAAGGACAGCAGTTAAAGGTGCCCAAGCTTTGGGGATTGCTCAAAATTGAAACATACATTTTACTGATCAAAAATCCCAGTGCAAACCTGTACTCTGAAATAGGAGGGAAATGGGAAGGTTTCAGTTTTTCTGCAATGCAACCTGGTTTTGATAATCCTTCAGAGCAACCAGATGCCTATAACAAAAGCAGGGCAAGTTGCTGAAATCTGGTTTCTCCACCAAGAGCTACACAGTTCTACTTCCACTCTATACCATGATGAGCAGTGTCCTAGGACGCAAACCTCTGACAGCATTTCTAACAGAGCACAGGGAGCATGCCATAAGGAAACCCATCCATTTCAATCAAGAATTGGGGCCTACAACTTCAGTCCCCCAAAACCGTAATCTAATGCCTCCTTAAGCATTTCTTATGGAGCCTCCTAGCATGCCAATATAGTGAAATGCTAAGTGAGTCAGAATATTAGAAAGAACCTCAAATCCTTTCAAATAAATGCAGTGCTGCCCAGAAAGCAGAAAAAAAAGTCTCAAGTGTTGTCTTAGGAAAAATTGGGCCTAACGATCCCTGCTGTCCCTCTACGTGCACCTCTGCCCTTCCACTGTGGAGTCAAATCTCTCACCTGAGCTTAGGAAGGCTCCCTTGTCTCATTAACATCACTGTGCTCCCAAAGGCTTTGCTCTGCCCATTTTAAACATGGTTATCTAGCCAAAATCTGCAGAGCAATGAGGCTGTACATACCTTGCAGTGCACAGCCTGCAGCAGGAGACAACCCAAGCCCTGTTTTCCTGCAGAAGCGATTGGCCCCCATGGCAAGCCACCCTGCAGTGCAGCAGGCAGCTGCTGGCCCTGGATGCAGACAACAGCCAAACACCTTCAAGTGTTCCCACCACAATGGGAACCAAAGGTCAGTGTTAATAGCTGTAACACCACTCCTTCCTTGGAAACGTGTTAAGCATGTAAGTTGATGAACAACCAGTATAAAGATATTAATTAATACTGGCCTCCAAACAGCATCTGCAGCTGCCAGTGCCTGGCTCAGTGGAAGGACAGGTGACTAAGCATGGATTTAGGAGGTTAAGATGAGGCACCCAGCCTCTACTAGAAGCTCTGACTCAGCCGTTCAGATGTACTTCTTGCAGCCAGTCTGCAGGGTATTTACAAGGAAACATCACATACCATTAAGCTATCATGGAGGAACTGTGGGAAGAAGGGCCCTGCATCAATTCCTGAGACAGCACCAGTCAGCAAATTAACATGGATTGCATCATAAAAGTATGACTACTTAAGCTATTAGTCATGGCTGGCAAACTAGGAGGCTTACAGCTATCAGCAGGTGACTGGTATAAAACTCAGCATAAAGAAATGGGGTAACAAGAACTCATTCCCTCAAGAGAAGGGGCAGCAACATACCCAGGTTTTCAGGTGGAGTTTCCACCCACACAAGCTGCCTGCATTGCAAGATGTCCCAGCAGCTTTGTCTGGCCTCTGTAGGTCTGGCTGAAGTGAAGTGGAGCACTAACTGAGTAAGGAATAGTTCAGGCTACAAACCAACAAGTCTGGCTTTAATATTGATGAAATGCAAGACCACTGGGTCAAGGTTATGAGTGGAACAAACTGGGTAAGGCAGTAGTAAATCCCTATAGTTAGTGATTTGAGTCAGCAAACAAATCAGAGATAGCCCTGAATAGTCTTTCAGAGGAGATACCGCCAGCTGACTGGACAATAAAAGCTGAGGTACCAGATACACAAGCAAAACCCAGAAATACAAGTGCTACAGGTCCCTCTAACACCACGTTCTCCTCCACTTCCAGGTGCCAGAATGGTAATTTGCTGGGGCAAGCAATAAGAGGGCTGGGGAAGGCAGCACAGATTTGCAGAGCTCCAACACCATTTCTCACCTTGGCACAAGCACTGCCCAAGCAGGGCAATACTGTCTCTTGAGCTGAGTCAGCTCCAGGCATTGGCATGGCATTTACTTAGAGTTTGTAACTCCTGCCAAAGTTCAGCTAACCAGTTTGAGCCAGCTCAAGTATCTTAGTACCTACTGCACTTTTTACCCATAAAGTAAGTTTCTTGCTGTGCATTCAGTATGATGATGCTTTACCTGGAGCAGTGAAAGCCAGCTCACAGTTTGCAAGGGAACAGCCTGTGAAAGCTCAGAAGAGCACACTGGAAACAGGGTTAAACCTGTTGGTACCAGTGATGAATTTCATCTCTCCCAAAATGCCTATCTGCCATGCAAAACTGGCCAAGTGTAACACAATAAAAATACAAAATGTTTCTACTATCCTGTTTTCCTAAAGTAAACTTTTGATACAAGCATTAGGGCACTTGTTGTCTTGTATCCTGATTTTAAAATAGTTCCTGGCTAAAGCCAGGTGAGGCACTCAGCTCCAGGGCAACACAGAAACATTAACATTACTCTTGTGTCAAATAACTGGTGATATTTGTTATTATAGCATGACCGACCCTTTATTTAAAAGCAGAAAATATCTTCTCTAGCACTACCCTCTTTGGAAATAAGGGAAAGCAAACACGTTCTCTAAAAATAGAGTTAACTCAAAGCCAAGGACTATAACAGAGAAGACCACCAAGAAAAGTGAGGTAAAGGCAGGATTCTAAGTGGGGACAATTTTTTGAGAAGGAGATCTGTACATACTTTATGCAGCCACAAGGGAATGTTTTCCAAGTTGTTCTGGGATGGTTGCTTCTGCTGCACAGCTGCCCAGCAGTAAGAGTCCACGTAAGCAGCTTGTCGCCAGGTGAAGGAGCTGGGTGCAAAACAGCTTATCTGAGCACCTGGGAAAACAAAGCAAAAGTTATCATGTCCTCAGAAGATTAAAAAAAAAAAAGAAACCAAGTTTAGGAAGAAAAACTCACACTTGGCATCCAAAGCTATTAGGTTAAGTGACCGAATGAAACACAGCAGCTCTGAAGGGAGGAGAGTCACAGAATTCCCACTGCACTCAGAGGGTTAAACTCCCACAGGGACTGGACTCTCTGATGACTTCTAAGGGTTGAGACAGTCTGTTAGAAGCAGCTGTCTTTTAGGCCTATTTTCTTAAGTTTTGGGGGGAACATGACCTCCAAGACCCTCTCTCTCACTTGCACTTGACTCAGGTTGGCCAAAGAGGAATCAGCAGATAAGGCTGGTTTCCCAAGAAAACTACTACCATCACATGCCCTCATGCCACTGTGTTTCCCAAATGCACAACCTACTGCTTACACATTTATTGAAACATGACCTCAGATAACATTCCTGTGGCTCATCAGTCCTTGCAGTGATGCAAGGGCAAGTCTGGCCCAGGGTGCTGCCACTTCTTCTGCCTCTGAGAGTTTTGAGGGGTTCAAGTTACACATGTGAGAACAAGGATTTCCTCATGCAACTTCTAGCAGAGCAATTGTGGCCCACAGACACCTCCAAAGGGTGCCAGACCCCTCCTCACCAGCACAGTGACATGCTGTGTCCAGGATCAGGTGTACCACTGTCATCGCCACTCACTTCCAGCACCTCTCCAGATGCTCAGGAGCTTCAAATTAAGACCAGGGCACTAATTAACAGCAAGAGCAGCTATTTAGCCAGCCTCAGCCTTAGGGTCAAATTCTACTCTGACCAGCTACAGGCAGCAGTTGAGTCTTACTACAGCATACCTCAACAAGGAAGAGTGGTTATTCTATGTGGAGTATCAGTGGCTCCTTAGATGAGAGAGGATGAGGGGTTTTGATTTTCTTTCTGACATTTTGGTAGTGAAAGCAAAAAAAAGATGTGTTTTCAGCAGGCTTTCCTAAATGTTGAAATAGGATAGCTGTTTCACTGAACAATTACACAAAGCGGAGATGGCTTTTCCATCAGCAACCTCCAAGGCTTCCTCCAACACAACACCAATATCAAAAGTGCAAGGGGGAAATAGTGCTACTTTTTTTTCCTTAATAATCAAAATTAGTTCTAATGGCATCACTGTGTGCTTTATAGGGGAAAAGTATTTTGTGTAAGATTGTATCATTTGTGCCTTTTTTCTGGTTTAGCTTTTAGAGAATAAGAACTTCTTTTGTAACAGGAGCCAACCACGTTTCCCTTGGAACTTGTATAGCCTTTTTACAATGTAGCATAGTCAAGGAGCATTACAAATAAAAGCTCTTCCTTATGAGTCACTATTATAATTACTTCTAAGGCTGTAGTATCATAAGGACATGGTTTGATCTGTCACAAGCCTCCCTTATGGAAAACAAATAACTGTTTATCAAACCAGAGCTCATGTGATTTAGCAAAGTTGGCACCAGACAAGCACTTGCACTCTCCCAAAGCTTTGGGAGTTTCTGCTTTCCAGAGAATTTCCATTAGCTGTGGAAGCTCAAGAAATAATACACTGCAGGGCAAAAAAAAAAAAAAAAAAAAAAAAAGAGCAGGCAATCAGAATGTCTGTTCTTCACTGGATAGAGACCATTTATGCTCTGCTCTCATCACTTAACGAACATCCAGCTGCTGTCCGTGCCCTGTGTGAAGCAGCAAACAAGTGACCCTTTCAAGAGGCAAGCAATAGGGTTGTTCAGAAAGATGCTTTGTTCTATTCATATCTGTGTATCTGCAACAAGTAACACATTCCACGTGTTCATTCTCATTAATGGGTGGGAAACCACTGAAAGTGATGGGAGTGTTTAAATTGGTGAGAAAAAAAGGCAGCCAGCCTCCTTATCCAAACAGTTGTGTGCACAACTTCATACCAGAATAGCTACAGCAATGCCAGTGGTGCAGCAGAGCAGTGAACCTCACTCTTCTATTCCTTGGGGTTTCAGCAGGGATGTTGGAAACCTTTGGTAACTTGACTTGGGAGCCAAGCAGATAGAGCTCGACATCAAGAAGCAGCTGGGGACACTCCAGTTATTGCACTGGTTTTTAATTAACTTATTGCAGTCTTGGTTGTAAACACTTGTTAGTGTAAATTACAACTTTGCATTAACCATGGAAATGTTAAGGCTTAAACAGAGAGGTTGTTTTTGTGCATAATCTACACAGAACACAGGTTATTAAATGCATCTAAAAATAGTCACAATTTTCCATCTTTTTTTCCTTTCTTCTCCCCTCCAAAGGAGTAATAGCAATAAATCTGTACAGATAATTTACTTTATGTTTGTTTATTCTGAAGGAAGAGAAAATTTGTAGTTTTTATTAGAGGAGAAATTAGGCAAAGGGCCAAGCGCCTTCCACAGACCCTCTGTGCACACATGCATGCACAGGGCTATTTTATGAAAGGCTAATAGTCCTCTGCTATAAAGGAACAGCCTCCTGGCTTGGTGACATGAAGCCGTTCCCTAGTAATAGAAATAGTCCCCAAGTAATAGAAAGGGAGAAAGAAAAGCAGCAGTCAAGCCCATAACAACAGGGAGATAAAATACACAGTGAGAAGGATGAGGAACAGTAAGTGACTGCATTCATTAAGCAGTTGTCACAACAGTCTTTGGCCAAGTTATCATTACACTTGGCAATGTGCTTTTTTTTTTAATCATTCCCTGGTATGAAATCAACTTTGGAGAGTGAGTGATGGGGATTTCACTTACACTTTTGCAAACAAATAAGGATAAAAAAATGCAACTTACTATGGCTGCCCTGAAGAAAGACCACCCAAAAGCGCTGCATAAACTTAAGGCAGCAACAGCTGCGCAGCCACGTATGATAAACACTCACTTTTACAAGTGCACTAAGATTATCAGATGGAGTTGGTTGCTGATGGCAGGAATTACTTGCAGGCATGCAACTGATTACGTGCAGGCATGCAACTGGGTGCAGAGTACAAGCCTGAGTCACTGCAGCTAGTGAGCTGCAAGGCTGAGCTGTCACCCCACCCAGCTGCAGCATGTCTTCATGTGTGCTCTGCCAACATGCCCCGGCTATCTCCTCCATGTCTGTACAAGGAGAATCCTTTTCCTCTGCAACTGGTTCCTCTGCAGCTCCTACACAGCACTGTAAAAACTGGCTTGGGGACTGCCTACAGGTGGAGATCCTGTGCCCTGGTAACAGCTTTTCATCCACTTTACCTAAGTCTTGCAACCTCATTTGGGAAGGACCTGTTATTAGGTGTCTAAAAAAGATGCACCAGTCCTAGCTGGGACTTCTCCGAGTTGAGATGCAAGCAGTGGGCCTACTCCAGCTCCTTTTGCCCAAACGGAGGTGGAAATTTTGGTATTGATGCTAAATGAGCAGGATACAAGTCACTTCTCTGTTTCCCACCTTAATGCCCCTGTAGATGCTTTCCAAAAAAGAAACCTACCTACAAAAAACACCTCCCAGAATCCCAAGGAAAAACTCAAATCTGAAGGACAGAGTCCCTGTTCAGTATTGAGCTGCTCTGCTGGGGTGCAAGGCAAGACGAGCAGAGGACTCAGCATCCTCTGGCTGCATCCTTTACTAGAGAGAGCATAAACCCAGTAAACTGCACTGGTTTTCTTCCCACTGGAGCAACACACCTCTCTGACTCAAACATCTAATTAAGAAACTATAACTAACAGAGAGTACTTCCAAGAATCAATGTTAATCATATGCTGAACTATTTTTCCTGAACCGGGATCAGGTGATAGTAGCTGAGAGGATTAAACCTTCAGTATGTAATTATTTGGTTTCTAATGCACTGCAATCACTGGAAAAGGATTTGCATAAGCTTGGATGAAAACATAGCCATTAATTACTATTATAATTTTCCACCAGGCAAAATGAACTAGCCACGATACCCAAATGTTTTATCAAGCAAGAATTACCCACATCAGCAGCCACTAAAGGAAAACCCACAAACAAGAAAATCAGGGCACACATAAACAATGCACAGACTGCCAGGCACCATGCAATGCACATCCTCCACCTCAACATTAAAAAATATCTTAAAACATGAAAAAAGATGTCCCAACACATGCCAAAGAAGCAGTAACTGTATGTATGGGTGTACACACATGCATCAAGAGTGGACCAGAAGGAATTATTTTATTAGATTTATAGATACTTCTCCTGGACCAAAGTGGTAGGTTGGGTGAAACAGAATAAACACTATGTTTAAGAAGGAAGTATGGAGAGACACAAATGGGTGCACTGGAGAAAAGAACCTGTTCCCTGAGGTTTACTTTGGCAATGGCATAGTAGCAGAATGTAAAGCCCAGGTGATGCAATGTTTAAGTAGAGTGGGTCAGAGGAGACAGCAAGTATCTTTCCCTCTGCATGGGGCTGCCAGTTAGCCCCCAGGAAAGTCTCAAAATCGTGCAGTGGGAAAAGAGCTGGGTATTTATCAAGCATTGCCTTCAGAACGATAGTTTATTTGATTCATAGGAAAAAACTTGTGAATGATATTCCCACCAGTGAGATTTAAGGAAAACAAAAAAGTTTCCCTTCATCTGAAGGAGAAACATCTCAAAACAGTGGCAATGACCATCTGGCTCCACTGCCAACATTGGTGGTACCCCAAACCTCAGGCAACACCAGAGGACCATTATGCTTTTAAAATAAATTCTGGCACCAAATGCAGCTTACCACCATTCTGTAGAAAATGTTAACCTGGCTCTGTAGAAATTAAACAGAAAAAAACAATCTCCTCACCAAGAGCTGAAGATGTTCACCCAAAGACAATTTAGACTTGATATTAAAGTAAATGTTTTCACAAGTTTGTCCTGGCTCCCCAGGCAGGCCTGTTCCTGATGCTGGTAACTTCTGCTCTTTACTGAGCCAAAGAGCAGCACAGCATACGCTGCTGTTTTCTGGGGTCTGCACCTCTAATGAAAGATACTTTGAAGTTCACAGTTTGGCTGCTCCAGACTGATGCTACTCAGACACTTGTTGACTCAGTCCTGTCATTAATGCCCTGGGTTTCAGAGCATCCTGCTGAACTAAATGCAAGGTATGCAAACATCAACTATTAGCATACAGCCTGCTTCAGCAACACTTAAGAGATGTTTTTCAAGCTCTCAGCCAGCAGCTGCCATAGTAATAGTCTTTGGTCTAGTTACACCCAACTTAACTTTAGCCCTCCAGCTCTTACGGAAGTCACAAGATAGGATTATTTCCTAAAAGCCTCCCCAGCAACTTGTGAATATGAAGGGAGAAGGGCATCAGCAGGGAGGGCCAGCAAGGGAGTAGCAGGAGAGGAAAAGAACATAATTCATGAATTAAGACTATTTTTTTTTGTATATCTGTTGTGATTTAGTCTCACAATTTTTTTTTTCCTTTCTATACGTTTGATACTCGTGACTGTTTGAGAAACATGATTAACCTGTATAGAGATACAAGCTCAGCTGAACATGAAATAAGGCATGCATTACTATTATGCATCCCGTAAAGGATGGGCACTGCTGTCCCCGAGGCAACCACAAAAATTGTTGGGATGTGGCACCCAGAGTTCCCCACTAACACCCTTCACCCTGTGTTTTCTGCTGGCCAAAACACCTCAAATCCCACAGGCAGCCAAGTGGGGGGATGGGAACTAAAACGAACAAATTGGGAAGAAAAACCTTCCCAGAAATTAGCTGGAAATTGAGCAGGGCAAGCAAGAATTGTCACCCCTGGGAAAGCCCAAAGTGGTCAATGGGGACATTAACCCCATGGTGTGTAGAGCATAGGGCAAGGCTCCACTTTCGCACCTTTGAGCACCCTCCAGCATCAGAAAGCATCAGAGGGAAATAAGACTTTTTTAGAACAGCAAATCTTCATTTTGCCAGGTTCATGCAGCTGCTGTGGGTTGGTCCATGGCCAGGCACTTCCTAACCCAGAATCCTGCCACAACTGACAAGTCAGTAGTACTCCCCAGGCCTTCATGCTGATTATACTCAAGTTTCTTAGGTGTCTACTCAATACATGACAGTTTCTCTGTGCTGGAAAGGTTTCCAAGGTGTTTTCTTATATTATAAAACAAACAGAGCTGCTAAACCAAGAGGATTCATTCATACCAGCTATGTATGAGCCACGCACAGCCAACACCCAAACTGAACATGTAGTAAGGACTGCTGGTGGCCACCATGAGATTCCCTTCTCCCCTCTCCAGCTCTCTCCCTCCCTCCTCATCTCCCTTCCCAGCAATCACCCCCCACGTGAAGCCACGGCAAACACAGCCAGCACACACTGCCCGCTGCACAGAGGTGCCCAAAAGCTGCTGTATACAGAAGGTCAAACGACATCATTTGGTGACAAGCCACTGGGCTTAAACACGTATGAGCAATTCCCAATTCCCTTCCTATGGGAAAAGATGCAAATATTTGATGTCGAGTGGACAGCTCTCATGTCTGCTTTTCTTTCAGCTGCAACCCAAGCCAGCCATTGACAGCTTTCCCAGAACTAACTTGGAAACATGCCTCAACCAAAATTAAGCAGCTTTGTTTCGATTTCCTCTCTGCTCAGCTGACTGTACCTGCTTAGGGCTGCGGTATCCTGCTACAAGCAGTGCCTTGGTAATAAATATGTATGTTTTCAGCTAAATTGTTTCAGTAAGAAAGCATATCTCATCATATACACACGGTTTAAAAACTGGAATCTCAATCCTGGCTTAAAGCTATTCTTATCAAAAACACAGTCATGGAAAAATGACACAGATAAAATTCTATTAATTTGTGGATCATACATTGCTGAGGGTGTTCCTATCTTTTTCTTTTTTTTTCCTTTATAAGAGGGATGGGTGATTTAGCTATATTTCTATGGTTTCTGTCACCATACTACCTGATCACCTGTAGTATATTTACCCTAAGAACTGTCAAATAATATAAGGAAATAATATCAGGCCATAGTATAAGAAATATAAGCATACACAACACAATCCTCACAATCCTATTGTTATTTCCATTTTTGAGTTTCCAGTATAAAACTATATAAAATTACATAAAATTATATACAATTGTATAAAACAAAGTCTAGCTGTAAAGAGATAACCAGTGCAGGATTTCAAGCAGCAAATCTTCCTAGGGCTGGCAGAGAACAGCTCAATCACAGCTAAGCACTACCAGAACCAGCTTAAAATCATCACAAACCTGCAGCTGACCATGGGTTTCTAAAATATAACCAAGACTAAACTTAGATTAGTTCTCCTCCTGCCCTGAAGGACACCGAAATGTGGTGCAGTCACTAAACCCATGACATAAAAAGGCCTGAACCATAGGCCTCGAACCAGAGCTGACTTCTGAGTGAACCAAGGAATAGACTTCTGAGTGAACCTTGCTTATCCTTTCTTCTGCTTTAAAGTAAAATAAGCTTACCTTTTTAACTTGGTGTTTGTGTCCTTTCTGTTGATCCCGTCAAGGGGCAAAACACCCCAGGAGTTTCGGCAGTGCTCACTGGCTGAGCATGGCCGCTGGGTTTTCTGTGCCTCGGGCAGAGAAATCCTCTGTGATACCCAACTGGAACCTGATTTATTTCCTGAAACTTCTATCAAAACTAAAAGTTACTTGGTGGGTTCAGAAAACCTCTGCAGCCTTTGTAAACATTTTAATGATTTTGCACAATTAACTGCAACTGCATGTAGGAGGAAAATTACATTTATCTGACACCACACTGCAACGAAACAGGAAAGCAGAGCAGGAAGGGAAGGTGGCAGCTCAAGGTGCCAAGAGAATCTTAGATGGGAAGAATGTAATTATCCCAACAGAAATAGGAGCTGAGAATTCATTTTTGGAAAGGGTGTTCAATTTTTGTACCCAGAATCAGAGATATTTCCATGCTGTGACTCACATACCGCTTTCACAACCGTTTCTGATTCTGACTTGCTCTTCTTCAGACCTAAAATGAACCCTACCATTTTCCCTTGGTTTAGCACTCCTGAGCTTTTTCAAAGCACAGTTACACCAGGAAGTGTTTGAAACCAATCCTTGCTTTCTATTTTATCGCTGGCTGAACACTAGTGCTCACAGAACCGGGCATATCCAGCCCCCAAGGCTCTCTCTGCCCCCTAAAAAGCCTTAATGGAAACAGCTCAGGCATCTCCAGTAAGCAGCCAGCCTGCTAAGCCACAAGGACCATGAAGGAAACCGGCAACAGCTGTAATAGCAGCATGGCTATACAGTATCACTTTCTGTATGAAAACCACGTGGTGTAGTTTCACTCATGCCAGAGGCCTGGCATATTTCTCATATTTATTTTCATATTTATTTTTCAAATAGAAGAGCTCAGTTTTAAACCCCATGTTTTCTTCTAACAGGTTCTCAGGATTATAAGCAAAATAAAGCACATGCAAGATGTAGCATGCACTTCAATTCTTGCTTTATGAATCTACTGCAGTCACAGATTCAATTTGAATTAGTTTAATACTGAAATATGTTATACATAGCATGCACTGAGGCCCAAATGTTTGATTAGAGAAGATGAGGACTCAACTAATCCAAAAGAAAGGCACACTTTACCAAACTCTGCAATTCAACTGCATGTTGGAGCTTTACATAAGGAGGGAAAATGAAATAAATACTGCTGTAGAGCTCATAAAAGAGACCTTGATACACAGGCATTGTTTCAAACTGGATCCAGCGCTTTTACAGAAGCAGAAGGAAGAAGAACTAAGGGGCCCAAATACGAGCTAGTATATAGGAATGCAAGCCCTCTTTTTCGTTGCTTTAAGAGGAAGAAATGTGCATGTCACTAGCAGATCTAAAACTAAAAGCAGCCGGTTAGATTACGGAAATACTGCTGTATCCACCCAGTCTCTGATTGACCAGAGCTGCCACAGGGCTTGCATATGGTCTTGGCATTCCCAGCCTGGTTGTCCTTGACTTCTGTGCACAGCTATTGTAGGCCAGGGTGCTTTGGGTCAAACCACACCTATGGCAATAGGTGTGTAGCTAGATGTAAATACAGCAGTCTGGGGCATCTTATCTCTTAAGCAATCTGGTATCTGATTAATGCTATTCATGATGGTTTTGCACAGATTCACCACTAATTCACAGTCCCATTCCAGCTTCCACTCTCTTGACATTCACTTGACTCAAACCTATAGATGATGTATCTCAGGTACACAACACTGAATGCCAATAAACAGGTACATGCAGTAAATCAAACCATTTCTGAAAGGGTGGAAGTCCTATGATTCATCCCTGTCTCATAATGGACAGTAATGTTTATTCACCTTTGAAATCTTCATTCATATAGTGCTATTTAAATGCAGAGAAATTCTTATAAGCAAATAGATTTTGTAAGTGATCTCCCAAGTTACAAGTCCTTGTCATTTGGATTTAAAAGTCTCCTCACCATTTCAGACTCTTAAAAGGGCTGGCTACTAGGCTGCTGCACAAGCACTTCTGTAATTTGGGGATGGGAAAAACAAAAGATAGCATAACTAGGAAAATTGGCCCTTTTGTAAAGCATAGCTTTATCTACCGAGTCACACCAGAAATTCAACTGGAACACTTGCAGAAGTGCAGCAGAGCAGGGGAAAGCTTTGGAGAGCACTTCCACTGCCCATCCTGCCTCACCTCCGAGGAGCAGGTGACCGGCCTCAACATCCAACTGAGCCACCCGCAGTCCAAACGCAGGGCTTCAAGACCCCCCTCCCTTGGCACCTATCCCTGACAGCTGCTGAACGACAGCAAGATCTCCCTGCAAGATACTCCAAGGATCAGGAACCGCGGCACACGGGCAGTTTTCAGAATCACAGAATCATCTAGGTTGGAAAGGACCTTGAAGATCATCCAGTCCAACCATTAACCTGACACTGACAGTTCCCAACTACACCATATCCCTCAGCGCTATGTCAACCCAAATCTTAAACACCACCAGGGATGGGGACTCCATCACCTCCCTGGGCAGCCCATTCCAACGCCCAACATCCCCTTCTGGAAAGAAATGCTTCCTAATATCTAGTCTAAACCTTCCCTGGCACAAGTTGAGGCCATTACCTCTTGTCCTATCGCTTATTACTTGGTTAAAGAGACTCATCCCCAGCTCTCTGCAACCTCCTCTTCTCCAGACTAAACACCCCCAGTTCCCTCAGCCGCTCCTCGTACGACATGTGCTCCAGACCCTTCACCAGCTTCGTTGCCCTTCTCTGGACACGCTCGAGTAATTCAATGTCCTTTTTGTAGTGAGGGGCCCAAAACTGAACACAGTAATCGAGGTGCGGCCTCACCAGTGCTGAGTACAGGGGTAAAGTGAACAGTCTACAGTTTTGAAGGCACAGCTCGGCCGGTGGCTCACGCTCAAGGCTGAGCAGCGTTGGGAAACAAAGAGCAGCCTGGCACCACCGCTCTCCTTAAATCACACCCACAGGAGGAGATGCAGCAGCTGAGCTGACAGGGCTCTGGCTCAGGAGCTGTTAGACCGTGACAGCGGTTAGGGAATGCCCCAAGGAGGAGGAGGGCACGGGGAAGGGCGGGAAAGGCCAGCCGGGCTGCCCGGCATTCCTGGACAAGGTTGCGCGGCGGCACCGCCCGCTGCTAGGGATGCTCTCCAGGAAAGCCGCGCTCCCTCCTGCGCGCTCCCCACAGCCCAATGGCGCCTTTTGCCCTACCCCCAAGTGGAAACCCCTCCGGCAGCTGGCAGCTGAGCCCCACGGAGCGCGTCCCCCCCGCCCCCCCCCGTCCCGGAGCTCCGCACCGCTCCGCCGTCCCCCGCCCCGCCGAGCCCTTTGTCCGCCGCGGGAGGCGCCACGGGCCGTGGGGGGGCCGGTCGGGGAGGCCGGTTACCGATGGAGACCTCCTGGGCAAAGGCGAGGGAGATGAGGAGCAGCGGCAGCCCCACGGCGATGCAGGTGACGATCTTGTCCAGCGCCAGCTCCAGCCGCAGCCCCTTGTAGCGCGTCTCCGGCGGCTCCTTCAGCAAGAAGTCGGAGAAGACGTACTCGGTGGCGATGTGCGCGATGGCCATGGCGGGCTCGGCACGGCTCGGCCCGGCCCGACCCGGCCATGCACGGCCCAGCGCGCCCCGGCTGGGCTCGGCTCGGCCCCGCCCGGCGCGGCTCGGCTCGGCCCCGCCCCCGCCGCCCGGCCCCGCCCGGCCCCGCCCTGCCCGGGATGGGGAGGTGCGGGGGGGTGGGGGGTGCCCGGGAGCGGGCTGGGCCTCGCCGCCTCCGGGGCGGGGAGGGGGGGGGCGGCAGGGGGCGGGGTCGTGCAGCCCCCGCTGCTCGGAGCAGGCGGCTCTGGGCCGTGCCGGGCGCCGTGGAGTGTCCCCGAGGATGGAGACTTCTTGTGGGGCGGTTGGCGCCACCGCCTGCGGTCCTCTCGCTGGGCACCGCTGGAAGCGCCCGGCTCCCTCCGCTCGGCACTCCCGTCCGTTGTTTGCACGGGGTGTTGGGATCCCCCTGAGCCACCCCTTCTCCCGGCTGAGCAGTCCCAGCCCTCAGCACACACCTCCCCACCCCCGTCCGAGCCCTCCAAGCCCTTAATCTACCCGGAACCACGTGCTGTGGCATTTTCCCCACCCAAAGTGTCTGGTCACCACCACCGCATCTCTAGTTGCTTCTTGTGGGAGTCAGTGGGGTTAATTCATTTACCCCCTTAATTCACGTTTCATTCATTTCCCCCATTATATTTTTCCAGTTGCTTTCTGAACCTCTGTAAGCTCGGGGCATCCTCAGCCCCTCAGACCAGGAGTTACAGAGGTGGCTGTCCCCCCCATAAAGAGCCACCTCCTCTGCTGTGCTTGGCATGTAGCGCTCCCCTAGCTCATACTACTTCTGCCAAAAAGACAAATCGTTCCCTTCTTCACTCAACTCTCCCTTTATAAAACCACTACCCTATCTGCTTTCAATTGTCCTTTCTATTTTTCCAAGCCATAATCCAAGGAAATCATTCCTCATATGGAAACTGTTCCACAACACTGATTCCCTTTCTTGTTTTTTCTGTGCTGTTCTTGTGCTGCTGTGTCTTGTCCTGGATGGGGCCGGGGGATGTGACTCATGCTGCATTCAAGATGCAGGTGCCCCAAACATTTATGCAATGGTCCTAAGTTATTTTCTGGTTTGCTCTGTTTTTCATTCCTACTGATTCCTGATATTCAGTTGCCTTTCTGCCCACTGAAGAGCACTGGAGCTAATGTTGTCATTAAACTATTACAAATAAGATCCCATTTCTGATGCACATAGGGCTAGGATTGCTTTTTTCCACAAGTACTACTGTAAATGAATCACTACTAAATTTTATCTTTTTATCACTCATTTTCATGCTACACATACTTATGACTGTCACTCAACTTGGTCACCCTTCTTTACACCACTTACAGAAGATAGTGAAGAGCAAGGGTCCTTGCAGCATCCCATGAGTGACTTTCAACATGAAATCTGGCCACTTTTTCCTGTCTTTAACCAGTTACTTAACCTCCATGGACACTTCCTCTCATCCCATGGTGATTTCATTTCCTTAAGAAGCTTTAACTAAGAACCTTCTCAAATGTCTTACGGAAATGTAAGCAGGCTATATTCATCCAGGTCTCTCATCTATATATTGAGTCCATTAGAAACCTCGCTGAAGCACAATTTTTTTTTAAGGAAAAAAAAAAAATCTATTCTTCCATGATATTTTGCTCCTTTGGCCATTTTTCTGGGTTGTTTTAGAACAGTTTCAGACAACTTGCTTTGTGTGGGCATTGGAGCTGCTTATTCCTCTGGAAAGTTTTTAAAGGTTGATCTTGCATTTGTCACCTTTCAAGCTTTTGGTGCTAGGACAGTTTCCAACTGCTACCCAAGTTCATAATCCAGATTTTTCATACTTCAGGGCCTGTGGTACTCTGTGGAGAACCCACCTGCCCTGGTTACTTGTTCATTTTGTTCTTTTGTTCATTTTGTTGCTTTATGCTGTTCCTGCCAGTGCTTCAGCCCAGCACCTTGCTGTCCTTCAACACAGGTATTGGGGCATGGCTGGCCACGGGGCTGGCTGCGCCAGGCAGGCAGTGGTAAACTCAATGCTTTATGCTTTCTGTGATGCTTCACACTCTCTGTGGCAGGCTGTGTTGCCTGGGCAAGCAGCGGTGATGTCCCAAGGACCTGAAGACCTTCGGAGGCTTCGTTCTTGTTTCACAGCTGTCATCCAGCTGAGAAGTGTGCCAGATGAAATGAACTGTGCCAGAAGGTTCATACCTGGATTTTTATTATCATTGTAATCACTTTGGCTAGATTCCATCATCAAAAGGTATTTATGATTCTGTTTCTAAAAGTCAAATGCATTAGCTACTCTAAAAGGAAAGTACCAAATAATTTCCTTTATTAAGTGTATGTTTAATTGAAAGGCTTTAATTTTGTAGGTATAGAGAGAGCAAATGTTCTTCACAGATAGTGTTTTTGCACAGAACAGGAGACCTCAATTTTAACATTTCCAAAACAAAAAGATGAAAGGCTTAGAGTATCTGTTTTTGTCAGCTCAAAGGGAAGATTTAGAGAAGGAGTCTGGAAGTGTTTATTGCTATGGTGTAACTCCTATTTGGGCTCAGACCTGCAGTTCTACCTCATGTGTGTGCTCCTAAAATGACTGGGGAAAACAAAGAATCAAGAAATAACAGAAACATCCAAGAAACTTCAACATATTGGTTAACTAGACATCAATCCAGGACACCATCAAGCTACAAACAAGAGTGATGGGCAGCAAAGTTTCCTACATTTGAACATACTTCAAAATACAGAAGTGGAAAAAAAACCCAACAAAAAACCCTCCAGAAACTTGAATTTACATTCAAAATCAAATTTCGATAAGCAGTTTCACAGACGTGTTTATTCTGGAGTTCCTCTGCAAGAGCTGTAGCTGATGTGAGCAGGCAAGAATGAGCACTATCTAATTAAAAATTAGTTATAAACATTCAAGTATCACTCAACATGGCCTGATTCTGCCTGTCTTCCTCGCAGAGCACAAAGATCAGCCTCCTGATGGCTTCATTACAGGTAGGCAGTAAGGGGCTACTCAGTGCAAGGAAGAGGTACAGAATCAGGACCACAGTGAGCAGCAATTACGAAGTCAACTAACTTTCTTGGAGGATGCTCAGGGCTAGATTTTTAAAGGGATTAACAAAAGCTGTTAGACACTAACAGCAGGAGCACTGCTGAACTCCATCAAGTGCTAAAATATATTGGTAGGTCCCTATATGCCTTTAAAAATCTGTCCCCAGTGCACAGTTTCCTCATTTAATAGGGAAAAAAAAGGGAGAATCACTTAAATGTCAGTGAATTCATTGAGCCAGACTTTGGGAAACTGCAGGGACTTCCAGATTAACACCTGCTCCTTCAGAAGCCAACATGCTTAAAACAGTCCCTGGTGATATTTATTCCCTAGTGTGAACCCCGTGTTTGTGCACAGAGCACGTGGATGCCATGCTGCCTGCTCCTTACTCCCGTGGAAATCCTGTGCAGCCGGTGTGGATGCCAGGAGGTGTGCTGCTCTGCTAGGCTGCCAAATTTGATCTTGAGCAAAGCTCAGCTGAACTCCAGAGAAATGGTGATGCGTGGTACGTGGCTCTTGGAGCCGAATCCTTCAGCTCGTGTTCACTCTTGTGAGCGCTGGCTACGGGGTAGGACTATCAGCGTATATCTTGTTCCAGCTTTTTTAGCAGCATTTCATGAAATCCAGTGCGGCTCTGTGAATTATGCTAAAAGTGGGGATTTACAGGGAATCTGTTAGAAGTGCACTTTTGTCATGCAGAGCCATGTAATGGATCCTGTTTCCTTGGTGGATGACAAGGCAGAAGATCATTAATACTGTGGACAACAGAACAAGTCCAGTGAAAAAAAAGGCTCCGAGTATCAGGCTGGCTTCTCCAGGACTCAAAGTTTTGCCAAAAAAATTGCCCCCTTTGCTGTCATAATCTGTTAAAAGAGAAGTAGTTCATGAGAAATCTATGCATGAATCTGAAGAGTTTTAAACGACATTTTAAAAAATCCTTACCCTTTGCCGTGGTTCTATTTTTTGCAGTAGTTGTGTCATATGCTCCAGTGGTGAGTCCTCCTTCTGAAGGAGCTTCCCACTCTGCACAGAAAGAGAAAAAACAAAGTTAAGTTGAAAACCTTAACCTCTTTTCTCTTCTGCAAAAGCAGTCCTGATTTTATTTAAGTATTTCTACCTTGTTGATCTGAACAGAAATCATTGTTAGATCAGCACAGCTATTACTCTAGGCACGTCTGTGGGCAACATCTCCCTTCTCTATCGGCATCTCTGTTTACTTCACTATTTACTGTACTGATAGGATGAGGGGTGACAGTTTTAAACCAACAGAGGATAGATTTAGATTGGACATAAGGAAGAAATTCTTTATGATGAGGGTGGTGAGACACTGGAACAGGTTGCCCAGAGAATTTATGGCTGCCCCCTCCCTGAAGTGTTCAAGGTCAGGTTGGAGGGGGCTTTGGGCAACCTGATCTAGTGGAAGGTGTCCCTGCCCATGGCAGGGGGGTTGGAACTGGATGATCTTTAAAGGTCCCTTCCAACCCAGAGCATTCTATGATTCAGTTCTGCATTTGCTTGTTCACTTGAAGTTTCACAGCCTGCATGAATATGTGATATAAAATAAATTTACCTTATCCACAGAAGGAGTATTTTGGCTACATCTGGCATTACATTTCTCATCCTGCTGCTACAGGGTTACAGGTACAAGGTGTGCCTGCTGGCACTGTTGCAAACCCTCTGGAGGAGTATAGCAAGCACAGAGGTGACCCAGGCAGGACATGCTGGATCCAGATGTTTAGCCAAATTACATGATGTGGAGAGGATCACAAAGCACTTTTGGCGTCACTGACAAGTGGTGGAAGGGACCAGCACCACTCAAAAAGTTTGCCAACTTTTCTTAGTCAAAGGATTGCCCATTTCTTGGGCAGGATGAACAATCACTTTCTGGAGCACCTTGTATCTCAGCTGTTCTCAGGAGCTCAAATAGCTCTGGGAGCCAGGAGTGATTGCAGGGAGGAACCAGCATCATGCCAGTCTGCAGGCCCTCCCACACATCACGTGGCACCGAGGCTGAAAAATAGCTTTGCAGTTGTTTTCTGCACCACCTGCGGATGACTAATGGTCTGCAGGCTGCCACTGTCTTAGAAGGGCTTTTGTATAGCACCAGCTGTTTTTAAGCTGCAGAGCGTAGCAAAGATTACTGTCCTTGCCATGTCATTAGGGGTGTTTGTCCTGTCCCTGGATGATCCTAACTGGCCATGGCAGCAATGTACAGGTGCTTCCAACCCGTGTGCAGGGAGCAGTGGTGACATTAGCTATACTCCTTTTCTCCCTGCTTTCTGTCCGATCTGCTGCAATACCACCTCCAAGTCCTAGGACACGTTTCTGATACTGCACCGGATTTATTGATGGTGTAGGTCGTCTCCATGCCAGCGTGGATGTGATCAGCTACATGGCAGTGCAGAAGCCATGTTCCAGGGTTTTCTGCTACGAGTTCAACTGTCTGGAAAGTCCCAGGAAAAAGGTCATATACGTCTCCTCTGTGGTCCTTATCTGTCTGTGGCAAGGCAAAACCAGCATCGTGAGAGTTGTGTCTCAAATACCTGCCACGGGCACTGAAATATTCCAGTTAGACTTTCAGCTCCTCAAGAAAGATCCAGCGCTTCTTGTTATACATTTCTAGTGAGACTCATGCAGGGAAACTGAGGTCTGTGGACACCTCTCATCAATGAATTAATTAACAACAGGAGACCCCTCCTGAGGACTTCAAGTGCTGGTTGAGCACAGGTGTTTCCTTGAAAGACAGATTTTTTAGATAGTCCTGCCAGTGGCAAGCTGTCACAATGTAAAACCATACTCTAAGCTGGCATAACTCTCTCTGATTTCCTCCCTTTTTCTTCCCTTTTACCCATGGGTAAACATGTATTTTAATCCACTTAACCATGTCCTCTAATAGTGGCATTTATTCATGATTCATAACAATTACAGAGTAAGAGAAGCTTTACAAGGATCTCATTCATCTTGTATATCCTTCACATGCAAAACTCCCACCAACATCAGCACCAGGGCTCCATGCCCAAGCTGAAAAACCTAGACTTTTTTGCAGAAATTTCCCATCGCACTATAAAGGTTTTACTTTGATTAATTTTACCAACCTTGAAGATGAAGGTCTGTGCATGGAAGTGAACTGTATGTATATCCACTTCATTGCCCATTCCTATCAAATACCAGTTTGTCCTATCACCTTCATTCATCGTTAGACCCAGGAGACTGTTATAAACCTTCCCATTGATTGCTGGAAGAATGACAAAGAAGGACTGATTAATAACTGGCCATGATACAGGTGATGTTAACCTCCACTTCAGGTACCCTTTGCACTTTCTCCCCGGGAAGACTGAATGCTGAGGCAGAGAGGGGACAGGCATGTGGGGCCAGGGTAAGGACTCTCCATAGTGACCGCTGCCATTGCAAGGAGACAGTCACATTTTTGTTTCACTTTCCAAGTCACCTAAGTGCCCAGCAGCAACCGTTTTTCTGTCTTGGAAAGCATCGCAAAGGTTTTTTACTGGTTGAGTTTGGACTCGTGAACAAACAAGATTTATGCTGAGAAGCTACATGGAAAAAGAGTTGTTGCCTAAAATGGGTACCATCTGTAGAAAGAGAAATTTGCTTTGTCAGGGCTGTTCCTGCCCCCATTGAGTCTGTTCTGCCTGGCTCCTCAGCTGGTTGCTACTACAGCCACAGTTTTAAAATGTCATCCTTACATTCCTACAGAACAAGCCTGCAAGTGACGCAGCTCCCAGATGACAAGGGGAGTCTGGCAGGGCAGCCAGAGCATAAAATTAAACTATCTTGTTAGAAAAATATCTTGGCTGGGTTTCATGAAAACTTTTTGTTTCCACAGTTACAGTTTATGAAGTTGTCACATGGTTGGGTAATTGCAGGCTAAGTCCAATGTCTTCCTAAAAGGGCTGTGAAAAATAAAACTCTGTCCTCTTGGCTGCTGCCACTGAGTTCTACATACCATGCATGCTGTTGCCTTCTACAAAGTTCTTAGTGGAATTAAAATCATCAGGATTCTTATGAAGGTATGTTTCAATATTTTCTTTCAAATACCAGGATTCATTTTCATCAAACACCATAAACAGAAGAGTAAATTCACGATCAATGTCTTTCCTTAGACCTCTTTCATCTAGAGTTCCTTTTCTGCAAACTACAAGAGGCCCAATCAGACCACTGTATGTGTCCTGAAATAAAATAAATATATGCATTACAGGTTTCAGTTCATTCAGTTATGAAATAAATACAGTTTAACTACAGATTAAATATAGATGAAATTCCATTTTCCTATCAGATGAGAAAAAAATCATTACTCTGATCAGGGATATCTTTCTCTTACATGTCCCTATGTTAATATACCAAAGCAATGTTTTGCCTTCAACCAAATTCCCTTCAACTGGTCTTTAAGGAGGGAATCACATTACCATAGTGTATCCCCAGGGATTTCAGTAGATTAAATTACCAGGCATGTGCAACTGTTATCAAAGAGGACAAAACATCTAGTTCTGTAAATTTTTCCTCTAGCCTGTGGTCCTTGCATAAATACGAAGCAAGATCCTTTCAGAAAATTTATGCAAGCAGGATGCTTTAGGCAAATCAGTGTAATCTTTAACGACCATTTCTTGGTTACCTTTACAAAATTCACTGTTGAATAATAAACCCAAGTGATACAGTTTGGATCTGTTTTACCAGGGCCAGATCGTTCTGGGACGTTCCACCTGTAGGTGTTTATTTCCCCTGAAACAGAGAGAACAATTTTACCAAGAGCAGCTGGGTATTAAGAGACTTTGAATAGTATGTAACTGAGATCTGCTACCCTCCTCATCAAAAAAATGATCTACATCAAAACTATCTGTGGAAGCATGCAGCAACGGGATGTGGATGTGATTCTGCCTTCCAGGAGGTCAATGAGGTTCCGGTGGTGTAAATGAAGGCAGTTAGCCCCCAGAAAGGGAGATCTGCAAATGATGCTGGCAACAGCGGCATCCCACAGAGGGAAGTTTATAGGACTCTTCATCTTTCTCCTTGGGCAAAACTTGTAGCAGATCAATGATCTTGGATGCTGACGCTTAAGGTTAGTTGAAGATGTTGGGAGCCAAGCTCCAGAAAACATTTCTTGGACTTTCTCAGTTGAAAAGGGCACAAAGATGTGGCAGTTGCCACTGGGATTTTGCAGATGGTGCTGCAGCAATGTATCAGCTCTGGGCCGGAAGAGGAGAGCTGAATACGTACCAACCTCCTGACTGGGAGCAACAGGGAGGTCCTTTCCTCTTCCAGCTAAGTCCCTGCTCCCCAGCAATTGCTGGAGAACCCCTGTCCCTTTATAAAAGCCACCACCTCTGCCATGTCCTCCCTGAGCAGAGATTCCCTGATGTCTGATTTAAAAAACCAGAACAATCTGATGGGAAAATTATCTATTCGGGTGGGGATCCGTTCTCTACACCGAACACCAACACATCTGTGCTCAGATGATCTGCCTGTGCTGTGTTTCACTGCTTTGTTTTTTTGCTGGTACTGAAGGGAAGGGTAGGAGAAGAAGATGTGGTCAGCACCTTGCCCTTTTAACTGGTGGAGAAATGTTGAACCAGACAGTCTCTGGCCCGAAAGTCTTCCAGGGTGACAAAAGCCAAGAACAGCTGGGGACATGTTACAAGTCAGGGGAAAACAAGGAAATCACAGAACTCTTGGCCATGGTCTTAGTACAGCCACAACCCAACAACTGCCACCAGCTGTGGGCATCAGGGCAAAGGAGAGTTTTCAAGTTTAAATGGTTGCGAAGTGACTGAGCCTAGTTTTGTGTCACTGAGGCACTACACCGTTTGATAGATCATGCAATAGTGGGTTTTATTGTACAGCAATAACTACAAAAAAATAAATGGTGACTCTCAAATGTCGTACTATATGAGATGACTCTAACATAAATGTTGCAATACCATTTAATCTTACAGGACGAGCACTTTCTGTTCATTACAGCATGGGTCTATGTACTTCAGCAGAGATCCGAAAGGCTTTCAAGACACACTACACTAATAGGCCAGAAAACAGTAACAAGAAACCCCTCAGTCTCAGAGACATTCATGCCGTGGAGACATACACCAGAGAAGAGTTTGTCATCCACCTGTATCTAACCTACATGTCACCACCCCTTTTTAGAGGACGTGATGTGAGAAGAGAGTCTGGCCATGCTCCTTTACCACTTCCTTGCTTTTTACTCCTCACTTTGGGACATTTGGAGTCTGTAGATGGGAAAATCTCCACTCTGCCTAATACCTGAGACACTTCAGATGCCATCAAAGACCTATCTTTGAAGTGCAAATGAAACATAACCCCTGAAAGGACTGATAAACAAGAGGAAAATAGATGCTTTCTCCCTTGTTGCTGCTGGGTAAATGGAGGAATGGACAGGGAGGGGACAAAGCTGTGGCAGCTGAGAGCTGATTTGGCTTAGGCTGCTATGGATCTGCTCTCTCCATCTCTTTACCATGCCACCCACAGTATCCTTTGGAGCTGGCAGCGCTCTTGGGAGCAGGACACAATTTAGCAGGACACAAATCTAACTAATGACTGGTTCAGGATTTAGTAAAACTAGATGGGCTCTGGGAAGCTTGGGGTGAGCAGTCCAGTCTGGCCTGGGAAGACAGCGAGGATTTCTAGGTGGTGGTGGTGGGAACTGAAGTGCCCAGGAATTGTTCTTGTTTTGAGGGACTTGTTTTTCGTATTAACAGCTGTTTTCAAACTCCTAAGGAAAAGTCTGTCCTTAGATCTTGCTGCAGAGTCCTTTCCTTCGGTTTACTGTCAAAAGCATACCTCCCTTGGTCTAACTCGTCCCAAGCCTGCTCCCATGTGGCCACGGGACACATGACAGTAGTGTTCCCAGTGTTACACCTCAACTGCCAACAGCATCACCAACATCACAGAGCAAATAACAAAGCAAGAGAATCGTATAAATCGGCTCATTTTCCCCCCATATATTAACTAAAGGTATTCTTTTGTCAAACTCCAGCAAGGCACATTTGGCCATGAATTTCCGTGTGATTGTACTGTATTAATACAGCTGTTTACAGGAAAGAAATTTCAACTTGCAGAGGTTTAGTACATCAGAATTTCTTTTCATTTAGTTTCATACTGAAGCTGACAAATACTGTGAAAAAAAATTGCATGAGCGATGGAAAGCAAAGGTATGTACATTTTGGATTGACAATAATGCCTGGGTTCGAGTCTGACTTCCTATTAGAATATAAAACCCAACATAAATTAGAAGTCCAAAAATTTTAACAGGTATTTTTCTGTATGGAAAGTTTCAATGCTGGAGAACTATTTTCCACTATTTTTCTCACTAGAAACTGAGGTGTATTTGATACGCTTTTTCAAAGACTTTTAATTCACATGACAGCTACATCTTGCGTTTTATGCATCAGCTCTGAATGCAAATGCCAATTCTGTGTAGATTAAGAGAGAGGCAGAGTTAACATTGCCAACTGCAACTCTACCACTGAGTTTCTCGGTTTTTAAAACATTGTTAAGAGTGTCAGTCTGGAGCCAAATGCAGTCCTGTCTTATACTTCTCTTGCCATGATTATGTGCCTGCTCTTGCCTTTTTTGGAGGTTTTTCAGTGATACTACATTCCAGTTTCTACCCTTGATAGGAACAAAGGTTTGTTCTCTGCCCAAACATGCTCACTTGATCAAGAACCTACATGTATAACATCACAGAATCATATCTGAATAAACGTTGAGCATAGTATGCCTGGAAGAACACATGGGGATGTGTAAGCTTGAAAGAGGGATTATCATTCATGTGTTAAAATACTTTTATATACAGCCTTTGTAGCTTAAAGAAAAAAAAAAAAAAAAAACAAACATAAAAAACCCCAGAAAAGCCTTACCGGGGAGGGTAATTGGTGTCTCAGGTTGTTCTTCACAACCTACTTCTTCTATACCATGTGCGCTTATCGAATAAGGCCTACTGGCTTTGTTCTTAAATACAATCAGTACAGAGTCACCAGCTTCAGCATGGAGTAATGGCCCTAAATTAAAACAGAAGATACCAGTGATTAATGCCGCTTTTCTGAATTTAACAAATGTTCAATATCTTGGCTTAGGAGAGGAGCCAAGGTCTTTCTCAAAAACTTTGGGCTTTTCTATGCTTTCAGCAAAGCCATCAAAATTGGTTTGTTATCTCAGTTCATGAAAAAAAAATTCTTTTTTCTTTTTGGTCAATGAGAAGAATTATTCACTCTGGAGACAGGTCTTCGGACAGCTTGTTTTTAAGGAAAGCTCCTGTAGATGGTTTTTGTATCTTCCAAAATTTTATTTCTTAAATTGGTAATAGATTTTTTAACTATTTTTTACTTTTGTACTGCAAAAAAGGAAACGTCAAATATATTTCTAGAGTGTGTTGAATACTTTGTGACCAATTGTTGCCCACTGCTCACCCCATAAAAAACATGAGCTGATGGTTATTTTATGACATGTGTAAAATTTTATCTTGCCCAATTTCCAACACAAATCCAGCCCCTTAATATTGATTTAATCTGCCTACAAGAGTCTCCCACAAGTTACATGCTCTGAAGTTAAGGTGAATCCTGGAATTGCCATTTTGGCATCTTCTTAGTACTCCTCAGGAAACTCCTTGTTCATGTTTGAGAATTAATTCCCTAAATTGGAAAGCATCTTTACACTCAGCAATTATACAAATTGGGTATATCACTGATAAACTGAAATAGGCATCAGTGGTCCTTGTTTTCCATGTTAACAAAGCTGGAAAAACTCTTAGTTTTTGGAAAACAATCCTCTCACTTATCAGGTTCAGTCTGTGATCCATGAGAGCTACTTGCCCAGGATTTCCAAGTGTTCTTCCTCCTCTGTCCTCACTTTGCGCTGCGTGAAGTTGCTGTTTGTGTACTCCCTGTAAACCACCTTCTTGTATTTTGAACCTATCAGATCTTCCGCTTGGCTCAGGAAAACGTGCCCATAGCTGCAAAATAAAAAGCAAAAATTAAAAGCACTAAACTTTACATATCTAAAGGCTAGTAACTGTTGTATTATTCACAATAGATGTGATAAGGATATATGGCTTGGTCCGATGTGCTGATTGATGCTGAAACCCTGGGTGCTGCAAGAGATTTTAAACAGCAAAAAATAACAGTGATGATCTTCAATAAATGCACACCCTCTTCAAACAGGTAAAGCTGAAGATATGTTGCACTCACCACAAACTTTTGGGAACACAAATCCTTCACCAGAGCTGTTGGATGAAGTTCAAGCTAAGAGTGGGTTTGGCCACTCTCACCAGCTGCATCCTCCGCTTCAATAAAAGATACTGCCTGTCCCTGCAAACCTGAATCCTTTTATCACAATGACTGCTTTCACTATCTTGGCTATTAGCATAGGAAGATGACAATCGAAGCTTAACCTTGCAAAAGCAAATGTCATCATCTGAGATAAGAGGGGCCTGCTTTACCCTGCCCTCCTGCTGCTAGGTACTGCACAGGGCTAGATACTTTTCCAGCATAAAGATAAAGTGAGAAATGTATTTTCCCTTCTGCAGAGGATGCTTTTTTGTGCCCTCCAGGTTTGCACAGTCACCCACAGCTTGTTGCTGCTCCTGAGGGATCCCAGAAGGCTGACTCGCCGGCAGAGGACACTCGTCACCAGCTGCGGAGGAGAGCGTTCACCCTCTTCTGAGAGCAGCTCTGTCTCCTGGCAGCTCATCTCCAAGGTGCCCCTGGCAGGGGAGTTGCAAAGTTGGCTCACAACTTACTAAATAAAACCAAAAAATGCCCCAGGAATATTGGTTACTGTAGTAATATGCTGTGTGTGTACAACAGCAGCCTTTGGCAATACTGGAGTTAGTATTTTCTTTAAACACGCTTCGTCACCTGTGACTCTTCAGGTATATTTTCTACCAGCTCCCCCATACTCTTCCTCTTTACAGGGTGCAGTTTCCCAGCCACTTTTTTAAGGTTTATTTTTGAAATAAATTCCTCGTTTCTTTTTGTTTTCACCAAGGTGGTCTCAGAGACATCCCTATGCAATATAATCTGGACATGTATCTTCTGTACATGCTTTTTATTCCTTAACACAGTGCAGCGTAGACACGGTTCACTTGCAGTGCTTACTGCATTCTGGCTTTTCCAGGGGAGCCAGGGGCTACTGAACTGCAGTGAAGCAGGCTAGGCATCTCCCTAGTGCATCTGCACTGCCTGCAGGGGCTCATGTCTGGGACAGGTACCTGGGTTTCTTCTCTATGAAAACCAGAAGACTGGGATGGGGACACTGGGGAGAGTGAGGAAGGGAGAGGAGGGGGTTGGGGGACATCACTGTAGGGTTAACCCAGGGCTGGAACACACAGATGGATTTAAGGACTTGGAAGCCTTCTTGGGTTCAACAGCATTACAAGACATTCTGAGAGGAAAACATTTGTAAATGCTGCCTATGTCTAGTCTGAGAGGATGTCATTTTATAAATATGTTTTATTTTGTTCAGCAAAGAGTTTGTTCAGCAAACGAGGCTGACTTCATGAAAGGATGCTTCAAAGGTTCCCCTTCACTATGAGTGTGCCTCATGGCCACAGGCATTTGTTGCTTTGAGTACCTTTCCTCATTGCTGCTGATGTTGTAAATCTTCGGCACTGAGCTCTTATTTGAGGCATAGTCCCACTCCACCTCTTCTGCAGCGATGTAGTAGAGCCTCATGGCTCCGTGCTGCTGCTGGGTTTGGGTGGTATTACGGCAGCTGCTGACCTCATAGAGATGTTTCATCCCACCGACAAAGTGATCAAAAGTCCTGCAAACCACTTTGAATGTGCCTGGAAAGGAAAGTGCATGAGATTTAGGCAATTTAAAAAACCTTAAAAAGCAGCTTGGCAGATTAAGTCCTGTGCCTTGTACATCTCTGATCTGTCCTCAGACAAATGTAATCTGTGATGCTGTGTGGAAAGTCAAGCAAGGGCATGTTTATACAGAATCCTAGAATCATTTAGGTTGGAAAAGACCTTTAAGACCATCAAGTCCAACCATTAACCTAACACACTAAACCATGTCCCCAAGCGCCACATCTACACATCTTTTAAATATCTCCAGGGATGGTGACTCAACCACTTCCCTGGGCAGCCTGTTCCAATGCTTGACAACCCTTTTGGTGAAGAAATGTTTCCTAATATCCAATCTAACCTCCCTTGGTGCAAACTGAGGCCACTTCTTCTCATCCTATCACTTCTTACTTGGGAGGAGACTGACACCCACCTCACTACAACCTCCTTTCAGGTAGTTGTGGAGTGATAAGGTCTTCCCTGAGCCTTCTTTTCTCCAGACTAAACCCCCCCAGTTCCCTCAGCCACTCCTCATAAGACATGTGCTCCAGACCCTTCACCAGCTTCATTGCCCTTCTCTGGACACGCTCCAGCACCTCAATGTGTGGCCTCACTGTGCGGAGCACAAAGGGACAAACACTTCCCTAGTCCTGCTGGCCACAAGACTTCTGGTACAAGCCAAGATGATATTGGCCTTCTTGGCTGCCTGGGCACTCTGCTGGCTCATGTTCAGCCGGGCTGCCAACCAACACTACCAGGTCCTTTTCCACCAGGCAGCTTTCCAGCCAATCTTCCCTAAGCCTGTAGCATTGCATGGGGTTGTTGTAACCCAAGCGTAGGACCCGGCACTAAGCCTTGCTGAACCTCATACAATTGGCCTTGGCCCATTGATCCAGCCTGTCCAGATCCCTCTGTAGAGCCTTCCTGTCCTCAAGCAGATCAACACTCCCGCCCAACTTGGTGTCATCTCCAAACTTACTGAGAGTGCACTCGATCCCCTCATCCAGATCATTGATAAAGATATTAAACAGAACTGGCCCCAATACTGAGCCCTGGGGAACACCACTTGTGACCAGTGTCAACTGGATTTAACTCCTTTCCCCACAATTCTTTGGGCTCAACCACCCAGCCAGTTTTTTACCCAGTGAAGAGCACACCCATCCAAGTCATGAGCAGCCGGGTTCTCCAGAAGAATGCTGTGGGAAGTGGTGTCAAAGGCTTTACTGAAGTCTAGTAGACAACATCCACAGCCTTTCCTCATCCACTAAGTGGGTCACCTTGTCATAGAAGGAGATCAGGTTTGTGAAACAGGACCTGCCTTTCATATACTCATTCTGACTGGACCTGATCACCTGGGTGTCCTGTATGTGCCACACGATGGCACTCAAGATGATCTGGTCCATAACCCTTCCCAGCACCAAGGTCAGACTGACAGGCCTGTAGTTCCCCAGATCCTCCTTCCAGCCTTTCCTGTAGATGGGCATCATATTTGCTAACTTCCAGTCAACTGGGATCTCCCTAGTTAGCCAGGACTGCTGGTAAATGATGGGAAGTGGCTTGGTGAGTGTTTCTGCCAGCTCCCTCAGTGGATCCCATTCAGCCCCACAGATGTGTAGCAGGTCACTAACCATTTCCCCTTGGATTATGGGGCCTTCATTCTGCACCCTGTCCCTGTCTTCCAGCTCAGGGGGATGGGTACCCAGAGAACAACTGGTCTTATGATTAAAGACTGAGGCAAAGAAGGCATTAAGTGCCTCAGGCTGTTCTTCAACCTTTGTCAGTATGTTTCCCCCCACATTCAATAAAGGATGGAGATTCTCCTTAGACCTGCTTTTGTTGCTACTGTATTTATAGAAACATTTTTTATTGTCTTTTACAACACTAGCCAGACTAAGTTCTAGTCAGGTTGGCCCTTCTAATTTTCTCCCTGCATAACCTCACAACATCCTTGTAGTCCTCCTGAGTTGCCTGCCCCTTCTTCCAAAAGTCATAAACTCTCCTTTTTTTCCTGAATTCCAGCCAAAGCTCTCTGTTCAGCCAGGCTGGTCTTCTTCCCCACTGGCTTGTCTTTTGTCACACGGGTATGGCCTAGTCCTGCACCTTTAGGATTTCCTTGAAGAATGTCCAGCTTTCCCGGACTCTTTCGCCATAGAGGACTGCCTCCCAAGGGACTCTGCCAACCAGGCTCCTAAACAGGCCAAAGTCTGCCCTATGGAAGTCCAGGGTGGAAGTTCTGTTGACCCCCCTCTTTACTTCTCCAAGAAACAAAAATGTTTTAATTTTGTGATCACTATGCCCAAGACAGCCTCCAACCATCACATCACCCACAAGTGCTTCACTGTTCACAAACAACAGGTCCAGTGGGGCACCTGCCCTAGTTGGCAGCACTCCGGTGGTGCAAGACATCCCACCATGTTTCTGTGATGACAACTATATCATAGTTTTCCTGATGTACAAGGTCTTCTAGCTCCTCCTGTCTGTGTCCCATGCTGTGTGCATCAGTGTAGATGCACGTCAGTTGGGCTATTGATCTCGACACCTTTTTTGGGGGAGAAGCCCTACTTCCTACGTGATCATTCTCAGGCGCTTCCGTGGTTTCTAACACATCAATAACCCTTGCCTTTTTGCTGCTGCATGGATCTCCATCCCCTACCTCCACCAAGACAGCAGACCGAAGGTCCTCGCTGGCACATTGTCCCTCAAACACTGGCATGCTGTCCCCAGGCTTATCTCTAGCAAGGTTGGTTTTGTCCCTTTCCCCCTTCACATCTCTTTTAAAGCTCTTGCCATGAGCCCTGCTAAGTCCTGTGAAAAGATCCTTTTCCCCCTTTGAGACAGGTGTACCCCATCTGTTGCCAGCAGGCCTGGTGTCATGTAAACTGACCCATTATCAAGAAAACCAAAATTCTGCCAGTGACACCAGGCTCGGAGCCAGGTATTGATTTGCTGGCTCTTCCTGTTTCTTCCCTCATCATTCCCTGCAACTGGAAGGATAGAGAACACTGCTTGTGCTCCTGATCCCTTAACCAGTTGTCCCAAGGTCCTGGAGTCTCTTTTGATTGCCCTCAGACTTCTTGTTGCAACTTCATTGCTGTCCACCTGAAAAATCAATAATGGATAATAATCTGAGGGCTGTAACAGGGTAGGAAGCTTTCTCTTTGTATCTTTAACGTGGGCCCCAGGGAGGCAGCAGACTGCCCTAAGTGGCTCTAGGGGGCATATTGGGCCTTCTGTTCCTTCCAGAAGGGAGTCTCCTAGATCAATGACCCGCCTTTTATTTCTTTATGGAAGTGGTTTTGGTGCAGGGCGTGGGCCGACTTAACCTCAGCAACACCTACAAGCGAGATGAACCCTCGTCCTCGTTACCGTTCGGTCCCACCTGCAGAGCCTCATACCTATGATGCAAGGGCACGAGGGGAGGTGGGGCAGGCACGGAGGAGACATGCCTACTGCGCCGGGCAGGAACTCATCACCATTGCCCCCTGCCCCTTAAGTCCCTGTGCTCAGCCAGGCGGAGAGAGGATGGGGAATCCTCCGCATCATGTGTCCTGTCTCCTGTCGGGCCTGTACCGGGAAAGGTGGGGTGCGGTTCCAGCAGTCTCTCTCTCTCTCTCTCTCTCACTTCCTGATACTCCTCAGCAGGGCCCACCCCGCAGCCTGGCACCGGGGCGGCAGCGTGTTCCCACCGCAGCTCTGGCTGGGCAGCTGCATCAGTCATGGTGGGTGCAGAGCTCAGAGAGGCCACGGCTTTCTGACGGGTGGGTGCCATTGCTTCCTGGTGGTTCCCTGGCTCGGGAAACCTGCTGTGCACCATGCTGGAGTGCTCCACTGCCAACCATGTCAGCACCAGAGCTGCTCGCCTTAGAGCCCACTGCCTTTGAAAAATTAAGGGAACTGAAGGAGAAACTAGTTGATAAAATGAGTATGCACCAATTGTCTCTTTTAGTCATCTCATGCTCTACGGTCCCAAGACGTAAGAGGATGGGGATTCAGGCTGACATTCACACACTCAAGAGTAAACATGCACATAAGACACTGTAGGGTTGTGGCCTGTAACTCCTACATTACAACAGGTTCTTCAACTAAAAGCAAAATGTGAATGCAGATACAAATGGAGACCCATAAGTCACCATGTAACTTTTTGCTCTGTAGGAAACACTAGCCTGTTCCATCTTCACTCAGAAATGTCCATAAATTACTCCTAACTATATGAATTAGATTAGCTTAGCCAAGGGAGTTCTGAAAAGCACTTGATTAGACGTCTGGCAGCAGGAACAAGCTTGCCAGTAGGCCTTCACCAGTGCTGCCCATCCTGCAGACATGCCCACAGGGAGCGCAAGAAGACATAGAAGGAGTGCACATTGCAGACACCAGTAAGACATAGAGAAACAGGGTCTGTGTTTCAGAGATGCTGTTTCCTTGTCCCTGAGCACAGAGCTGCTGTTCCAGCCCTGGGTGAATGAGCCCTTGCAGTTGTCCTGTTGTAATCAGGCTAATGGAGGCCTCTTAGAGACTTTGCAATACAGATACAGACCCATTATACAAGGATGCCTCTAACAAACAGGAAGATGCTGCTTATAACCATTAGTTTATATGCACCTATATGGTATAAAAATGATTGAGTTAAACTGCAGCTTTCTAACCCTTTGCTCTCTCTCCATGAAAGGCCAAACCACCATGGGCTGTTTTTTTGTAGCTCTGGTGGTCAAAGGCTGAAGTGACAGTGGGAGCATCTTTTGACATGTCCATGAGCAGATTTTAACATTTGTACTCTCCTTCCTATTTACTTAAGGAGAGCTGACCACAGTGTAATCCTGTGTAATTTCACCTGCTAGCACTCTTGTGAAGGAGGAAAGCACTTTCACAGCTGCTTTGTATGTGAGTCAGTGATGGAACCAAAATTGGAAGCATAGCTCTGTTCAGACTGGATGTCAGTCCATTCCTTGTATTTCTAGGGAAAAAGTGATGAAAAAGGTAAAATAACATGCAGTTAAAGAATATCACATGCATTGGTGATTGTAAAGATCTGATAATTCATTCCATTTCCCTCATTGCCAGTAGAAGTTAGCTGGCAAAAATTAATCATCTACCAGAGTATATTGTTTAGTGTGAGTCCTGCAGTGGTTTCATGGCAGATGGTGGAAATGTATGGGATATGCATAAGAAAAAAATCTGCTGTCTTATAGACACCAGCACCAGAGGTCTAACCTGGCACGTACACAACACCAACAGATATTTCTGCCAGGTCCTCCCGCTAAGGATGGCCCTTGGCATAGCCTTGCACAACTCTGATAACTCTGTTGATTTAAACAGAGTTGCACCAATGTAAAGAAAAGTAACATTACACTCTCATGAAGCTTATCTGGTGTCTCCAACAAACTATTCACCCCTTCTGAGTTTGAAGAATATATGATGGGATTATACATGAGAATTAAAAGTATCTTTAATGTATATACTTCTGAAGAAACTCCTAAAGACTATTATTGAAAGACTATTATTGAATTCCTAAAATACCTTAAATGATGCTGACTATCTACATAGCAGTGAATTTTATCTTTGCTAAAAAAGCCTGTTTTGGGAGTTATGGAAATTCTGTGAACATCCCATTAGCTATCTCTCTGCCTGCTGCTCTGCCTATCCCAAGGTCATCAATGCTTCCACTCTTTGGTGCACATACATATTTTATTTATAGCACTTTCCCGGAAGAGTAGCCCAGCCTGAATTTTCAGCTATTCCAGGTCCCCACAGTCCCCATGCTTTCAGACTCCCTTATGCAGAGCAGAGCATCTCATCAACTCTTATTTAGACTGCCTGATTTTTGCACGTGCCACACCACCAAGATAAGTTTATGAACATACCCACACGGTCTGGCTGCATCAGTGCTGTCCCCGATAAATGAGGAAACAAGGCCAGCCCGTCCCTCGTCGTCCCTCTCAGGTCAATGGTGTTTCCTTGAAAATGAACCCCGTGCATGTCGTAATGACTGCCCAGCCCAATGAGGTGCCAGGAGACCTTGTCATCCTTGCACATGGCCAGGCCTGGCAGATTACCAAACAGGTAGCCGTTGACAGCTGGAGGAGAAGGAAAGAGCCCAATTGGCATCAGGTCAATGGAAACTCATCACAGAGCCTCCTACCACCTTCCCGGCAAGAGACTCACAACTCAGCAAGTTGTGGCGTTAATTAAAGGGGCATTTTGTGAAGAAAAGGTAGCACTGGGTGACACCATATTAATATCTAAATGTTATTCCTGTAAACTCTGAGCTTCTACCTTTTTCTTTTTTAAGCCTGTACAATCTTGTAATATCCCTTTGCAGTGGTGTAGCAGTTCTCCTCTGAGCTTTTCAGGGTCCCTTACAGACACCAGTTAAGTGTATAAATTAGGTACCTCCTTTCAACCTGGAGAATGTATAACCAGATCATTAAGGCCATGGAGTGGGCCATAAAGAGTCTAAGTTATAAATTCACTCTGATGGAGCCTTTTTATGTGATTTTTGACCTTTGATTTCCACTTTTACTTCCAAAATGTATCTTTCTTTCACAAGGGTGTTATGAGGCTGAACTCCCTAATCTTCAAATGTTCACTGTGACCAGTGGGTGAAAGATATTATGGCAGAACAATGAGATACCACCTCATAAGAGAAGAATAAAATAGATGTGTCCAGAAAACGCCAAGGTTCTCTAACAATATACATTCTCAGCGCTCTTCAGAAAACTAAAGCAAAGAGAGGTTATGCGATTTGCTCAAGTCTTTCATGTCAGGAATAACTTGGAGGAGGTCCATGCTGAAGTCAGATACTTACATCCAGAAGTGATGTTTTAAAATATTACTGGCCATTCCCCTAGTCATTGCCTCTGCTCTTCCAGAGGTGGTCACTGCCCAAGTGGGAGCTGGCAGAGCAGAGCAGGTGGACCTTTGTTGTCTGAGTCAGTGCCAAGGCCAGCAGTGAACTTTAAATCACCAGTGAACATTGGCCTCTTCTGCAGTTGGTGCCTGACTCTGACATTATGCCTTTTTATAGACCCAAGTGTTGTATCTAAAAGCTATTCTCTGTTCCCTTTCTCCAGGTGTAGCTAGTAGGTGGATCCATCCATTGTTCATGTGACTGGGATTTCAACATGCACTCCAAGGGCATCAGGAGCTGGCCATAAGCTGACTGACAGCTTTCCACGTCCCCCTCCAGTGCACTGCAGTCAGCTATGAATTATGATAAAATCTGCCAACTCAGCTTCCTAATATGATTGACAAAAAGGTATCAGTAACATATATTAAATATTTCATACCATGCATTTTGTTGGATTCCTTGAAATCTGCATCATTTACATCTACTTTTGAAGGGTCACCAGTAAATGCTTCAATATTCTTGTTCAGATACCAGCTGTCATTCTCATCAAATATTGAAAAGACGAGGTAAAATTCTCTGTCTATTCCTTTCTGTAGCCAAGACAGAAGCCAAGACATTAAAAAAGTCCGTGCAAAATTACCCAAGTAAAAATTATTATTTTTTTTTTAACAAAGCTTTCTTTCCTCCCAGAATTGCAGCTGCCTTCTGACTATGTCCTCGTAGAGACAGGGATTGGCACTCTTCCATCATCCAGAAGGATATTACTTATTTACGGTGGAAAGATGCATTCATTGCTAATAAGTGAATGGAAAAGATGGAAAACCTAGGGACAAGCCAGAATACTGGGGAATGGCAGTTTAATCTTCCTAACCCTCCCCTTAGCTCAGCTTTTACCCTGAGGAATGACATTTGATTAATCTCTTAAAACTGAGCTGGGAACTGGGCAAACTGACCCATTTGAGAACCCCCCCAGTGGACCACCCAGCTGTTAGGGACAAGCAGATGAGCACCTGTGTCCCGTCATGATTCAGTGTGTTCTTCCGACAGACCAGCAAAGGTCCCACAAGGCCAGAGTTGGTGTCCTTGACGGCATCGGTGGCTGAGTAGTACAGATAGGTCAGGCATGGGGGGTCACTCTCAGTTGGACCTCCATTTTCAGGCACCCTCCATTTGTACGTGAAGGTTTCACCTGGCTTAACATGGGCTCCTGGCTTCAGATAGCCTGCAGAGAGAAAATTGAGAAGCACCAAGGTTACAGGAAGGTTTTGTCTTCCTGAATACAAGCGTTAGCTGGGAGTCAGGCATAGCTGCTGATTTCTATGGGTGAGCTCCCCCTTGCAGCCACAGCTCAAGCACCATCCCATAGTCTGAGCACTTATGCCATGGGGACATCTCACTGGAGTCCTGGGCCATGGGGACAACCAAGCCAGTTCCCTGCAGAACAAGTTTTGCTGCTTCACCCAGACACCTTCCCACACTATCTGGACTATCTGGATTCAGTCAGCCAAGACACACAGAGCTCATCCTTGTGCTTAAATGGCTTCCTCTAATATTTGCACCTTACCTACCCTATTGTGAGATTCATCTGTGGCACGAACAGACTCCAGCTTTTCATTAAGCACCAACAAAGCAATTACATCAGTAAGCGAAGCTGCAGTCCTGTCTCTTTAGAAATTCAAAACAAATATGATCCAGGTGATTGTTTCTTTTTTAATTTGTAGCAATGCACAGGAACCTCTGTCTGAGTCTCCAGAGGGCAGTTGTTATTGCTTTTTTTGGAAACTACTTTTAAAGGATTTGGGCCATTGTCTGCTGCTGTGCACAGGGTGGATTTTACACCACTCGTGTAATTTACTACTGTAAAAGTGCTGGTATCCACTGAGAAAGGACTGACAAAAGGGACTTGAAAGGAAAGTTGGGAAAAGAGGCCAGTCCTGCACTGTTTGTAGAAAAAATTGCTAAGTAACCTTTCTGGTCTTTACTATGAGGAAGATCAAATCAGAAATCTTCTTTAACACTTAGGCATCTATTGACTGGATTTTCTCAGCATGGTCTGGCATCAGCAGACTGCACCAGTCTAATACCCCAAGAGAATCTTCTTGAAAACTTAGACATGAGTGAAAATAGTAGTATTACATATGAATACATACTATTTGCTGCAAACTGCAATACAGAGTACTGCTGCAACAGTATCTGATACTACTGGATTCATCCTGCAACAGTGCTCAATAAGGAGATCATTGATTTGGAGGTAAAAACCCTGTGAGATTGGACAAATGTCAAATGCAACATGGAAGAGTATTTCCTGAGAACACAACTGAAAAAGATGTCTGCAGACATCTGTAGATGTCTGTAGGTACATTTATGTACAGTATTTTCACATGAATAAGCTGCACTCAGACAATGCACAGTCTTTGAAAAATCATTTACCTTCAGTGTAAACTTATAGCTCCTGTAGGGCTTCTACGTGTATATACATGTACCTATCTACATGTAGATAGGTGTGATGGAAATCCAAGACATGAGGATTACAAGGAGAGAAGGAAAAGAAAGATTGTTGTGGAATCTGGAGTCAGGTTCCTCTCCAAAGACGCAGAGGTGTGCAGCACACACTGATGCTGAATTTTAGGATTTGGTTTGATTTTGCTCCACAACAAACCATGCAATGCTGATGGGCGCTATTACTGGGGAGCATTAAATGAAAGCATGACAAGACTGCAAACAGAGGGAAGCTGCACTTCCATCAGGGAACTACATCTGACATGGGTGGCATTAGGATGTGTACAGCTAACTTCAAGGCTGAACTGAAGCCAGCTGTTTCATGATGCATTGGGCCCTGTTGGCAAATTTGTTCTGTTGCAAGGTCAGCAACTAGAGACAGCAGAATTTAATAAAGCCTTTTATATTGATTTTATTGTATGATGTTATGAGTCTTACATGTTGACCTAATTCTCTTAGCACAGTTCTCAAACGAGGGATTATGTCCTGTGAGTTTCCTTCTGATGTGTTGTAGTAGAAACAAAACAATTTAGACAACAAGAAACCTACCTTTCTTTTCAGTGCTGCAAATGCAGCAAAAACTTTGTCAGAGACCACAATATTATCTCTGTAGACACTATGGATGGGATTCAGCTAACCTTACTTGAGCCGTCAAAAGTTTAGTTCCTAACCCAAACTCTAGGCTTCTTCTGTAGTTGATGAAGACAGAAACACATCTCCAGAGGATGATTTACTGTCTCCTAAAATGGGTCTTCAAAGTAAATTGGACTTCTTACCATCTGAAGGGTTTCTTTCTTGTCACTGACTGAAAAAGATGCCTACAAATTAAACATGCCATTTAACATTTAATGGTTAAATTTAGGTGATAAAGATCTGGTCCTTGCACAAAATGAGAGGAAGTCTTTGGTAAATACTCTCTTTGAGCATTTACATATTGATGAGAATTATTAAGGATTATCACTGCTTCACATTCCAGGTCAGTCAGATAAAAGCTGCTTCTGACCCTGACAGTGCTATCCTGACTGTGAAGCAAGGGCAATGCCCAACCTGGATTAGAGAATGAGGAGTGAAGCAACAGAGGCCGTGTGGATAGCTATATCCAAAGACTCAGCAGGGGCATCATGCCAGATCCTGAGCTTCATATTTCTGGAGCACATCCAGAGGAGTTCCACTGACTGCACTTGAGTGATATTAGATAAGAACTAATATAAATTGGATTGTGCTTGTGACTTTTGCTCAACTTGGACCTTAGCTAGTTTTAGACTCTTTGTCTGGCAAATGTCCAAGGGGAAGAAACAGCACATTGGCAGACTGGGGAGTCCCATGGGTTATGACATGTAGGGTAAATGCAAACTAATCAAATCATCCCTTCTGTGACTTAGCATCCACAAAAAGGGCAAACCTGCAGAGCAACAAAAGATCTTTAGACCCAGGTAATCTGGATGTGATGATACAGCAGTACAGTCAAAACTTACCATCTAAGTAGGGAGCACCTTCTGACAGCTTGCTGAAACTTACACCATGGGCCATAATGCTATAGCTTCTTTTGGCTTTGTTGGCAAAAGTAACTAGCACTGTGTCTCCCACTTCAGCTTTTATAACAGGGCCTTAAAAAAAGAGAGTGAGGAAAGGCATTAGAAGAACTACCCTCTAACATATTTCCATCTAAATAAGAGAGGACTGACTGGAAGCTGCATCCACAAAATTTCCCTCTGGATCCAAGTGGATTTGCATTCAAACCCGATGTAATGACAGGAGGGGAAATATTCACTGTACCAAGTATTCCCAGGTGCTTCATGTCCTCTGACCAAATCTTCTTCTCACTGAATGTTGCGTCAGTATATTCCACATAACGAACTTTCCAGTATTGCCCTCCTATTCTGTCAGTCCCTTGAGTGAAATATATTGCAGATTCACTGTGGAATTAATAAATCAGACTAGTTAAATAATTGGAGGTTCAGGCAGAACCCTTCATTTCAGATAAAGTTATTACTCCAGAGGATAAATGACCTCCCAAGTTACTAGTTTGCATACACTTTTCTAGCAGACAAAGGGTCTGAATTACAGTTATAAATTAGCTAACAAGTGAACTTCCATTGTGCATTAGAATTTCATGTGTTTAACATGAAACACATTAACATTAAAACACATTTTACTTAGGGAGACATGTATGTCAACTTACCCCTAACCCCCTTAGGGCAAGACCTGTGCCATTACCTATGCACAACATGTTTCTAATCCTCATAAGCTTTCCTTGGAGATACTGTAATGCAATTCATCTTCATCAGTAATTACAGGAGGAAAAAATCTACCATTATGGCACCTCTGAGATACATGACTGTAAGTGTGAAAGCTGCCTGAGGAGTTTCAACGTGGGGTCATTAACTCTGTTGAACTTTGCATACCTCACCAGGGCTTGCTTTCTCCATGGACTTAATGGAGCAAGATAAGTGCTTCCAGAAGGCAACTCTGAGTATCACAGTTATGAATCTATCTTCCCGACAAGGTTGTTTAAATCCCTGCCCCTTTCAATTAAAATTAATAACAGTGCTGGACCTAGCCCTGGTGAATCACTGGGGAAGTCTCACCCAGACTCCTGAAATTAAAACACAACAGGAGAGGACAAGAAAGCTTACCTGCCAGTGGCGTTTAAACCCTGCCCAGTGAATTTATCATAACCGTCAGGTCCATAATTCCAGAGCACTTCTTCAGCAGCGATATAGTATCTTCTCTTGTGACTGAGTGGTAAAGGCCGTGACAGGTTTTTCTGGCAGATCTGAACATCATATAACGCCTCCATGCCACCTGGGATGAGAAACAGTCTGGAGACAGTCCTTGGGCAGCTGTGGAGTTAACAATCTCATGGATACAAATGCACATTCAAAACGCTCTAGGAGCTACATGGACTGGAAACAATTACTAGGGTAAATTTCTATTTTTAAAGACTTTCTCTGCCTAGGCTGGGCCAGATGCTAGCACCCTTCTCTTGCAAGCTGGTACTTTATGCCACAGGTGAAACCCACTGACATCAATGACACTCTTTAGTAGGTTTATTTATTCAATTCCTTAAACTAGGTAAGGATGGCAGAATTATTTTGGAGGTCAGAGGACCTCCTGAAGTGTGCAAAATTATATCATCTGCCCTTGATTTCCATTGAGATAGAAGTTGGTTATTACCACACTGAACATATTTGTTGCTTGCCAGAATCAAGTTGTTTTGCCTGATGCAAATCTCACTGAAATCAATGCGCAAATTCTTAAAAGTAAAAATTCTCCCAAGTCATCTCTGATATAATTATACATAGCCTGCTGTCATGAGACCTAGTTTATTATATGTGCTTTCAGGTTCTCGCATCACACCACACAAATATCACAACATCATCATCAAATTCCTTCACATAAAGCTTTCTAAAAACACCGCCAATTTTTGTCTGATTTCTGTAAAGAAAAAAGCTATGACGTGTTCAGCTGGCATGATTGTTCTTTATGTGTAAGTACTTATCTACAACAAAAAGTGATGATGAAGACTTCTCGTTCATCAAAGTCTCCATTTTACATAGACAGCATGGTGTCAGTACTGGGTCTAGCAAGCCTTCCTCATATGAATTACACAGCTAAGTCATTCATACTAGCTGAAGATTTGGCCCAACATGCATAATTTCCACTGGTGACTAAAGTCATATTCATGACAAAATAGTTCCAAAGTGTTCAGTTAGTCACAAAAAAGGTGTCAAATCCTGCTTCCTCTGGAATTATCTCTCAGTTTTCTTTTCCAAGGGTAATAGAGGCTGTAACTTCTGAAAGGATCAGGGAGATCTATAGCAGCATACCTCGTAAGTGTTCATTAACCTGGCACGTTATCAGCCACCTCCCAGGGTTCCCAGGAGTCATCTCCGCTGTGATGAATGTTGCTGGGAACAGACCGATGACATCTGCCCTTTGGTCTCTGTTAGTGAACGTGTGTCCATAGAAATATGCGGCGTGGATATCTATCTCGCTTCCCATGCCAAACAAGTGCCAGGACATGGAGGTGTCAGCACACATCTCCAAGACGGGGAGATTGCCATAAATATAACCATTAATAGCTAAAAACAAAAGTATGAGACTTTATGAGAGGTGAAAGAGAGGTGCCAAATGCCTCTGACCCCATTTCTAAGGATGATCCTTTCCTGGCACAGAAAAGACACTGTCTGAATGTTCACACTGAATAAGTCCCTCAAAGGCTCCTTGATGAGGAGTAACATTTTGAACACACAGATTACAGCTCTGGATGATCAAATGGCCCAAATTCTCTGGCTGGGTCTCTGAAAAACTTCTTGGGTGATATCTACATGTTGCAAAGGCCAAGTCATTACCAAAAGGCCCTGATAAAGAAGTTAACTTGTTCTGCAGCTATTTAGCATGTCTGAAATCTATTTCCTCTTATTCTGAGTCATAAATATACCATTATATGCCAGGCTTAAGCAATTTAGATTTGAAAATTACAGTATCAGTCAAATCAGACTAGTCAGCTCTCTCTTCCTCAGCTTCCACACCTGACAATGTATCAGGACATGAGGAGAATGAGACTCATATTTTGCAAAATATTTTAGCTCCTAGGCTCTATGGAACAACCAAAATACAGTGAAATATCTGGATTTATCTTCTTACACCAGATCTCCAAATGGCATAAAGTACTATTGGCCAATGGATCTGAAGGGCAGGAGTGGTTACACCAATCAGCCCACCATCCGCAAGGGCTTTTGAGAAATGCTGGACTCTTCCAAAACACACATCTCAAAGTGCTCGGCAAATTGCTTTTCTATTTTCACAGATGGTCAAACAGTCACCAAATGGCTTAAATCTGTTGCCTAAGATAAAAAGCTAAACAAGTGGCAGAGTTGGACTTGAAAGCCAAATCTCCTTTCTGCAAACCAGTGTGTTGTGTTGTACCCACGCTGGACTTGCTTGAGGCCCAGAGGAGGGCCATGAAGATGATCAGGGGCTTGGAGCACCTCCCCTGTGAGGACAGGCTGAGAGAGTTGGGGTTGTTAGGCCTGGAGAAGAAAAGGGTCCAGGGAGACCTTAGAGTGGCCTTCCAGTACTTAAAGGGGGCTACAGGAAAGATGGGGAGGGACTCTTTATCAGGGAGTGTAGGGATAGGACAATGGGTAATGGTTTTAAACTGAAAGAGGGCAGATTTAGATTAGATATAAGGAAGAAATTCTTTACTGTGAGGGTGGTAAGACACTGGCACAGGTTGCCCAGAGAAGTTGTGGATACCCCTTCCTTGTAAGTGTCTAAGGCCAGGTTGGACGGGGCTTTGAGCAACCTGATCTAGTGGAAGACGTTGCTGCCCATGGCAGGTGGGTTGGAATTATATGTTCTTTAAAGTCCCTTCCAATCCAAATCATTCTATGACTCTATGATTTAGGAAGAGGCTTGTTATCACACAGTACTTCAACATCCTGACCCATTCCTTGCTGACACAAAGGAGAGACATCACAAGGGACAGAAAGTCCACTGAAATGAAAAGACCCTGGTCACTGCTGTAGGTCACCATTTTCTCAAGAGTCCTGCTCACCGTGCATTCGGTTGCTGGTCTGGAAACCTTCATCCTCTTTGTCAACTGTTGCCGGTTCTAAGCAAAAGGTGTTTATATTCTCATCGAGGTACCAGCTGAAGTTTTCATCTACAATGCTAAACATCAGGGCAAAAGCATTAACAGCACCAGTCCCTTCTATTGAGGTCTCATCTGCAGTTCCTAAATTGCAAACAAAAAGGAAAGTGATAAAAAAAGCCTTGGAGGGGATTGAATTTAAAAGTGACAATAACTTTGGAGCACTCAAGAAAATACAGTGCTCTGCCCCTGATCTATAGGGCAGGATGAATCTCACCTAATTTTGCTCTTCTAAGACATCTTGACCCCTCGCCAACAGCCTTTAAGAGACAAGTGCCTCCAGAAGGCAGTTCATCTCATCTCAGTCAAGCTGATACTTCAGGCTCTCTTTGATCTGACATAAGCACAAGTACCTGCCAATATCTGTGGTCCCATTTTCCCCATCTTTGGCCCACTGCACCCAACCCTGCCCTTTAGTCAGTGTTAACATCTGTGTGCCTACACAGTGAGCCAGGTCATGGGCTTGATCCAGCCAGAAACCAGAAATTTTGACCAGAAATTAAGGAGAAGCAAGTGGTAGCCTGCATTTCTGTTGCATTGAAGCGACTGATGAACCATACCCTCAGAATGGCCGACTAAATGTGGTTCATTCTCCATGGACTAACAAGGAAGCCTCAGCAATTATCTAGGACTAGATCCTTAAATTTTAAAAGCCTGAAGGCAGAATGCATATAATTTATTCAGGCTAAGTTCAGCATCATTATGAGTGACCACTTGGGGAACAACCTTAAACTATAAGAGTAGTGATACTGAGTAGTCTATTATTAACCATTGGCAGGTTTAGACTTCATCTCATCATCCCGTCTAGCTCTAAACCCATGAAAATCTTTGCTCCCCCTGTCTCCTACAGGAGGGAGCCACAGAGCCTTTCTGTCAGTCCCGTAAGAAGCCACCCACTGCTGCTGGACAGAGGACTACAGCAATAGCATCATGCAGATATCAGCCTTGATGAATTTAAGATCAAACATACAGATAACCTGACCTTTCAGGCTAGGATTGTTTTGAATGTGCTACTTCCTAGCTTCATGCATTATCGCATAGTTATTGGCTCAGTTCAGGCAGTTCTGCAGATTTCAAAGTCTCTCCAGGACAATAACATTCCAAGACATTTTAATTGTGTGAATAAAGCTGGAGACCAGGCCTATCCTTTCCACGTTGAAGACTTTCTCTTCTTCATGTTTCACATATATTCTCTGTATATAAAATCAGGGCTGATTTTGTACTGTGGGATGTACTGGAAAGAGGTGGCAGAGTTATACATGCCCGGGGGAGAGGGGACGACGGCTCAGCTGATAGAGGATAGAGGGCTGGTGCAGGGTCCCTATGGCTCCAGCACAAAATTAGCAGGCTATAAAGTACATGGGACAGGCTGTCACCTCAGCTGTTCAGTGCAGATTCCCATATGGTTGTGATGTACAACTTGTGAGCAAAAATAAATATATAATCTCTATGGGGAAAAAAATGACAAAGAATGTTGGGGTTTCAAATATGTAAATTCCAATGCCGAAGTCACCCGCCCAGCCCTGATTTCATTTCCTGGGCAATGAGTACTTCGCTTGTCCTGAAATGATCCCAGTTTGGGAACATTTCTTTTTGGTCTCAGCCACAACTGCCTGGCCACAGAGCATGCTGCAGTCCCTCCACCAGCCGAGGCAAATCTCTTCTGAAGCCAAAGGGGAGCAGGAAGGGGGTTGTCCCAGAGCTACAATACCTACCCTGGGATGCTCCTGGAATGGCCCAGCTATTCCTTGCCCCTTTTTATGGGCTATGTAGGGATAGACTCTAGACCATCATGTTTATACCTGTAAGCAAAAATGACTGTTAAGATGCCAAGCTTGGCAGAGGGGCTTGCTTTATCAGTGCTTCTAGCTCAGTACCTTTTTTACAAACCAGCAGTGGCCCAATTAAACCAGATGCAATATCTCTTGGTGTGTCAATGTGAGAATGGTAAATCCAAGTCAAGCAGTTTGAGTCTGCCAAAGTTGGGGAATAATCTTTCCTTACTGGCCATGTGTACGTGTAATTTCCACCAGGAACAACAAAGTCATCCTCTTTGCTTTTACCTCCGGTTCCATCAGGGTAAAGTGCTCCTAGTACATTAAAAGGAAAAAGGAAGCTTTTAGACCCACCTTAACTGTTTTCCTTAAATAAATTTGTAATTTCATCTACTTTATCACAGATTTATAAAATAATAATAGCACTCACAAACACAGAATGACTGAGAAATTGTGAAAAAAATCAGAAGTTCTCGTAAAACAATCAAAAAAATGTTGAGAGTTAAAATCCATTATTTCTCAGTAGACAAATCTTTAAAAATTGATTAACGGGCTCTAGTTTTTCCTTGGCTCTTTACTCTTATCTTTCATCTACACATTTTGTCAGCTAATATTGTGTATCTTCTCACAGAAAACTGATGAGAGCAATGAATGTAGGAAAATCCATACAGTCCTCTAACCAAAATACTCATGCATAGGTTTTGGATTCTGAAAATTAAATCATGCCTGTTATAGCCCTACAGAGAGGAAAACATTTACTTACAAGAACTCCATCTATTCAGACAGGCTAGTAGTAGAAGGAAGGAGGGAAGATGCTTTGGTGACTTATTATTCAGGAAAATAATTCAGGAAAAAAGACCCACCTAACCTGTTTCGGTACTGGATTTATCCCAGGCGTCGAAGGTTTGTGGCAAAAAGTTTTAAGAGACGAAGCAGTTCCTGGTTTTAGTCATCAGCTGCAATTACTGATGAGTTTATGAGAGGGTGATCTAAAGTCCTCTGATGTCAATGTCCAGAACAATAAATACTTGGATAAACTTTTAGCCATGATATTAGCTACTCCAGGGAAAAAGGAGAGGAAAAGGCAAACCAGCTTTTACCTTCAGAGTCCTTGTCATAGAAGACCCCATGTGGATGCACAGAATATGGGCGGGAAGCAAAGTTTTTTAGATGGACGATAAAGACATCCTCTTCTTCTGCCTTCAGGACTGGCCCAAGGAACCCCAGCCAGGCTGCTTTGGGAATCTCCTGGGAGTAAGTGTCATCTGTGAATTGCCTAAAAATAGCCTTTTTGTACACACGTCCTATCCGGTTGGCTCCTCTTGTCACATACACACTTGCAAACCTAGTGTTGGGGAGGGAAAAAAATTTAGAGACAAAAGAACCCCTTTAAGATTTGATCAAATAACTGATGCTTCCAGTGCAGATAAATAGTTCCCCGGGACTCATCACATAGCTGGTGGAATAAATGCTGAGGAGTAAACCTGGACAGTGCTAGCAGGGTCCAAGTCCCTTTCTGTATCGTAACAGCCATCCTACTTGCAGGTCGGATCTTTAGCACAGTTACTACAAGTCTTCACTTGAGGGCTAGCCACTCAGACCTTTCTGTACAGCTTTAGAAGCTTCTCCTTTTTTTGAAGGTTGGAAACCTCACATCTGAAAGCATGACCGTTGAGAAGGAAAAGAAAACCAAACTGTTTTTTTAAAGCCAATAAGAGCAATTCTAATCAACTAGTTTGACACCCCAGAAGAGTAGCATGAAATATTTTTTGCATCAAACACATCATTTCTACATTCCAGAGTCTATGTTTATAGCAAATTCAAGTGATGGAGAGACTACCATATGGTCAGAGCTTGACATATTATAGCTATTAAATACCTGCTCCCTTCGAATCCTGAATTGCATTTGTAGTCTAATATCATCTAGCTCCACACTCCAACCACTGGTTCCCATCAAGCCCTCTCTCAGATCAAAGAAGCCACATACCATCAAGAGCTTCTTTTCTATGCAGGCACTTGCATAAGTTTTTATTAATTGACTAAATTGCCTCCTACCCTTTTTCTGGACAAATCAAGTACACTGACATTCTTTATACCACAAATCTTTCCCAATGCTCCTTTCTGAAAGCATTGTCTATCTCTTTTGAAGTCTGAACACAAGAACTTCACACAATAGGTAAGTAATATTCCAGCTAAAACCAGAGGTGTTCCCAGTCAATATTTCTCACACAACTGGAAATTAGTTTTGCCCTTTTAACTGTAATGTCATACTGGCAACCCATGTTCATCCCATGTGTTATGATATAAAATCTTGTTCTACTTCTCTCCAGGTTACAGCTAACAAGTATGATACAAAATCTTCATCCTTAAATATCCCACACAAAGAGGGCAGAAATGAGCCCCTTTGCTACACAATCTGCAGTGGACTGTAGGACCAATTTCACCACAGTTGACTGCTCCATGAGTTTTTGCATCCACTGAAGATTGATTGAACTTTCATGCTTCCTAACAAACTCATAAAAAAATCTGATCTAAATTTTCCTGAAGTATCACTGGCAGAAATGTAGCAATTTCATACTTATAGTGAGTTTTTGTGACTGGTCAGTTCACCTGCTTGAACCCATTTTGTTTAGGTTCTTTTGTGCAGTGCCAGCAACCTAAGTGTTGGATGTCACATGAGTTGAAAGGTATGATTTGCTATAATTTCTTCACCATAAAATCCACTGCTCCTCCTTTTCAAGCCATCTCTGCTTGACACCATAACTCACAACATCCCTTATCTGTGGTCATTACACCTCTGTGACCACTGTCTAAACCAGATCCCTGAAGTGATCCAGATATAAAAGCCTCCATAAAGAACATTTTTCATTTGAAAAATGTGCTTTATAACAAACCAAGAGCTATTTTGGCACAAATAAAAACATTGCCAAGGATACTGCTGTGGCAGAAACAGTTGGCTAGGATGGAGGGGAAGGGACAGAAGCTTCTCAGTCTGCTTCTTCACAGAATAATGTATGTCAGATAAATACATCCCAAAAGTGTGGTTAAGGAATAAGTTGCCAAGAAGTCTGGATTTTCAGTGAGTTAGCAGGTCTGTGGTAACTGTCTGAGTGCACAGCAAGATCTGGCAAGTCACACCACGCTCACCTAGAAGATACCTTCCACTGCCTGGGGGAAAGAGCTGCTCCAAGAGCCCTTACCACAGAGTAGTAGTTGGTGTCAGTAGTAGTGCAGTGTAAATGCACACGCTTCCTTACCTCATGGCGATGTATTCATGTGGCTATACCCTAAATCAAATTATAAATTGATTTTTTAAATGGTTTATAAGACATTTTCTCCAGAAAAAAATCAAATAGATTTCTTTTTCAGAAAGTACTTATTTTCAGGAGATATTTTTCAGCAGAATTTTTTCCATTTTCATCAGACACCAAATATTTTAAATGAGGTGCTGCAGTGGCACCATGCTTTCCCCATGATGACAGTGCCCTTATGCCCTTGGCTTTCTGGCCAGACAACACTGCACACTCTCCCCTAACTTCACACCCATGGGATACATTGTCTCTCTTGCAGAAGAACTGTATCCCAGAAAAATGCTCTTCTTGATGAGGCTTTGTCAAATGCTTGATATGAGCCTAACTCCTTTAAATGTATAGATCAGGGATCCCAAAATCCAGTTAGTTGTTGAAGTTCAAGAAATCACACTGAGAAAACCCTGTAGGTTTAGGCACCAGAGACTTTCTCAGTGCCTAAAGCCATGCTGTAGCATCTCTGTTGGCTACATTTGTGCCTGTCTCCTACTTAAAGCCATCTAGGAGTCAGAAAAAGAAATCTTTTTAGTGCCAGCTTTCTGAAAGGAGGCCCATTCAAATCCTCCACCTGTTCAGAGCTGCAGAGCCCACTGTCAGTGCAATGGGTATTGGCTGCAGCCAGTCACAATGTAGGTGATACCCTTCTGTGCAGGGCATCAGACAATGCAGGAGTCATGGAGCCAGAAAGGCATCACAGCATGAAAGGAGCAACCTGGCCTCTTGGCCCTGTTTAATTATGAGGGTGCTTAATCATTGTCCAAAAGAAAATGACCGATCAGCTCTGGGAAAAAAGTCCTACATGCCACTGATGCCCTTGCTGTTGCATCACAGACTCAGGCTCTTTCATAGTTTCCTTTCCTTCTAGATCCACACTCTCCAAAGGGCAGAATAGTTTTCTACCCTAAATGCTCTGATGCTTGGGAGTTTTTTGGAGGGAAGACAGTTCAGCCTCACTCCTCCTTCTGCCTGGAAGGGGTAGAGCTCAGTTCTTCTACCTACACAGAGATGTGTATTTTCAGCACGTCCTTTTGGTTGCCCTCAGTACCCAAAAACCAAGCACACTGGTTGCAAGTCCCACTCTAAGTGTCCAGGCTGCCCCATTTCATCCAGGAGGACTTTTGGGTGCCCACTTCAGCCTTGCAAGTAGTTGGTAGCTCTGCGCCTCTTTACAAGTGTTGCTGTGCTGCATGTTACAGTGCTTAAAGTCTTTTGCAGAAAGACTACCCACACTGGAGCTAATGTTATCAGCCACAGGAAGCTCATAGAAAGGATGCATGGGTGTGAATGACTTGAATGACTGCTCCTCTCTACACCCAGATGTCTGGATAATGGGCATGTGGCCATACCGTGGGGCTGGTACCTCTACCCAGTGCCACAGTGCAGCCACCAGATGTGTCAGAGGGAGCTTGCACAGTCTCAGTGCCACGGCATGTGCTGCTCCATCAGTGGGACACAGAGGTTTCCCCCTGTACCTTTTCTTTTTTCAATGAGAGCTTCTTCTCAGTGCGCCATGAAGTCTCTGCTGCCAGTGCCATTTATACTAGTGCATCTCCCACCCTGCAGTTCCTTACCACCCATCTCCAGAGTTCCTTGGAGATTTTCTTGGCTTCAGGATAGTGTCCTGCTGACCTCTCATTTCCTGTCTTTGACAACAGTTCTCAAACACCATTCCCTGTCTTCTTGTGATAGCATCTGCTTCCTTGGGAAACACTTCACATTTTCAGTCACTGAGTTAAACATCTCCTTCAACTACATCTCCTGTTTCATTCTTTTCCACCCACTGACTTTCTAATATGTTATTGCAGTAGTGGCTTCTCCAAATGCTGTAATGGTTAAACACATGCAATTCTTTGAATCTGCCTTTGTCTCTTTCTTCCAGTGGTCACAATGTGCCTATTTTATTAGGCATCCCCTGTCAGAATGTCTCCTATCTGTCATTCCTCTCTTGTCACAAGAAGATAAATCTTCTCCCTACTTTTTCATGTTCCCTTGCTCACTTCAAACTGTTTCATTCTCCTAGTGGCTTTGTGATATGGCTGCCTGAACCTCTTCCATCTTTCTGGTCTTGTGCAGATGTAAGAGCTGTTCTTCTAAATCTTGCCTATCTATCTCCCTCCAACTCAGTTGTCAGTCTGCACTTCATGTACAGGAAGTCACAATGATCATCCAGTCCCACTTCTTACAGGAAAGGGTAATACTCTATCCTCTGGAGCTGTACCCATGCAAGCTTCCTAAATTCCCTCCTTCATCTCCTCCAGTCAGGCCAGTCTTGAGGTTACATATAGAGGTAAGCAGGCTTGTGGATCAGGGCATAAAACATCTTGTTCAGACTAAGAAAACCATGCAAATCCTGCTTTTATTTCTGTGTCTGATTTCATTTTGCCAGTTGACCACTCTCAGCAGTTCTTAAGCTCCAAGAAAAGTTGGCAGTGCACATGAGTGGGACAAGGAGTTATTAATAGGGAATTAACTCTAATTCCTTAAAGTAAGTATTAACATAATTACAGACATCCATCTCCCTGCAGTGATGAGCCCTCCAACTCTTCCAAGTGAAAGAGTAAAACAAGAGTGTCACGTAGGTTCTACTTCAAATCAAGACTAGACATGCAGTTAATCTGCCATCTCAGGGTAGGACCACAAGTTAGGGTAGGACCATGAGTTAAGTGTAATTTCTACACCTATTTCTTTTATCACATAGAAAAAGTATTTTGCCAACATTTTTACTGTCTTTATGTAACCTTTGATCTTAAGAAACAAAGCTACAACCTAACAGAGGTTATTTTTTTCAAGAAGTGCTTACAGGAGTACTATGTTACAGTGTGAAGTAAGAAATGGAAAGAGCTATATGTTGTGCATGGTCAAACAAACAGCTCCTCAGTAGACTGGAGCTAGATCCCTCGCTGATACAATTTCAAAGCCTACTGAGTTTGTCACTGTAATCACCACTGAAAACTCAGCACTTCGAATAACTAACAGATGTGGAGTCCCAAATATTCTCCTGCAGTTAACATGCCCAATAGCCACTGTACGCTTCTGGATGCAACTGTCAGCAAATGTTAACTTTCTTTTATTACCATTGTTCAACTAAAGTACTATAGATTTTACACTGATAACCATTTAAGCAACTGTCTTTATGGGTTTGTTCCCTAAAATCTGTTGGTGGTGAAACCTTCCTTACTCTCTACCCTCTCTAGATAGGTTTGTTTCCCCAGAGTTCTCTATTCTTCCTGTGGCTGGAGTAAGTCAGGACAGTGCCCATGGCTCCAGGCTGCCTCAGTCATTTTAACCCCTGGGTCACGTAACCTGTTCAGGATAACCCTCTGCCAAACCGTGATTCACATGCCAAGGCCAATGCAATGTTCTAGAGGGATGGCCAGTGGAGGGGGACCAGTGGTGCCAGCTCACATTTGTAGATGGTGCCCCGACCACAAAGCATTAAACAACAAAGTAAGTTGTGTGTCTTCAAAAGAGAGACACACAGTGTCCTCAAAGGATGTTTTAGGCCTTTTCTGACCCACATGAGCCACAGAAGAGGTCAATCAAACCCATAAAATCTTAAACGAAGTTCTGAGGTGTCACTGGTTAAGTGTGGCTATAATGGTTTCTCTCCTAGAGTAAACTTCTGCTTCACCTGAAGTAAATAACAAAACTCCTCTCAGGCTTCATTCAAGCTAGGTTTTCACCTCGAATGTGTTTTTGATGTTGACCCTTCCCACAGTGATCATCTCTGCTGATGCAATTGGGTCATTTGGCCGCATGATGACTCAGCCATTAGTTTAGCATCTCTGATGACAGTTTCACTGTCATTTATCTGGGTGGGATCTCCTCATAGACAAATTGCACAAACTGTGTTTGATGCTGTGGTATCAAAAAACACCCGTTAGTGTTGGTGGGTGCAAGACTTGGCCCAGATAAAAGTAGGATTGGTGGCCTAAAGAGAAGGGATGAACTACTACATCAGGCAAGACTTAATTACATCTACCACCAGCGGAGCAAGATTTAAGTGTCCATCACATAAACTAGTCCCAAATTAATTTACAGGGATTATCAAACAAACTCTGATCCTGAGGGCTGAGCCGCAATAGGGAGGGAAAGACTGATGTATGTCAAGCCACAAGACCTAGGTGTATTTTTCTCTTGAAGGGCCATTGCCTATGTGACCATTAAAGGGAACAGGCAATGTGTGAGCTCACGCTCCTACTGCAGCAATATTCATGCCCTAACCCACAAAATCTCACTGGGATCTGCAGCAATTCCAGCAGCACTGACAGCACCTTGCACTCTCTATGTCAAGACCACCATGGTTTAATGTCAACTCTTTCACCAGTTATATTAGGTGGAAGGGGATGCTGAACACCTTCCCAGATTTCCTGTACTCAGTGGCCATAATTTGGATCTGTCCAAAGTCCTGTGTGCTTCAGAAAATGTCAGCTTAATTTTTGAAGGAAGAACCGGGAGTGAAATATCTTGGTTTCATTCATAAGACTCCAAATTACAAGAATTAGTGGAACAGCTCGAGGCTTCAAGTAGACAAGATAAATGGCAGAAGCAAACAGCCTCATTACTCTCTTTACATAAGAAGCACTGATGCACAGCAAGATACTTGCACTGTGCAAGCAGCAGGCTGGCCCTTGAGCACTGCAGCAATGTAAGGCATAATAAAAATTAACATCCAAGCAGAATAGTTATGGTAACACAGGGCTGCTTTTGGGTTAATCAGCTCTGACGAGAGGCAGCCTTTTCAGCTCACACCCAGGGAGCTGCTGATGCAGGTCTGTGGCTCCTGGCTCGGGAGGCAGCTCACTCAGCACCAGCACAGCGGGAACTGAGCAGTGTAGCCATGCCTGGTGCCAGAACCAGCTCACCTGATTTCCAACCCCGTGTCTCAGCTACTGAAGTCTCCTTTCTCCTCTTTTCTGCTAAAAACTAAAGGCCGAGGAAAGTATTATTTGGCACAGCAACACTGAAAATCATCTCTTAAATCTCACTATCTGATCCAGGTAACGCAACAATTTCCATTAGACACTCGCCGATTCAGCATTTTTATTAAGTAGTGAAGAATAAGTGGTTTTGATTATATCTCTGTGGGCTAGCTGGAATCAAAGGGAGCATTCCTTTATGTGTGTGCACCAACTCTTTTAAAGATAATCAGTTTGTCTGCAACCTCTTTATCTTCACTTCCCTATCAATAAAGCTGGGATAATGCCCCATCAAATGAGTGCTGTGAGGATGCATCACAAGGTGAGAAGTGCTAGGCTCAGCGAGCCTGAGCATCGCTGCTTCTGAACACAGCTGGTTCAAAATGCATTCCTGTCCCTACCTAGGAGCTGATCTTTAAACTTTGTTTATGGAACTATATTTTTGACAGGAATGGATATATCCACAGGAACCAATTAATTAGCTGAAAAGTAACCCATTAGAATACTGCTTTAAATTTGCATTAGAGATTGTCCTAAAGAGCTAAATAGTCAAAATAGCTATTGCTGGTTCACTATTTAGTCCACATGCTTGTGCGGACACACTATCATTCCAGAATACAGCACTTTATTCTGGGTCAACTCAATACAGTTTGGAAATGGAGTAAATTAGTTACAAGAATCACTTTATTATTCTGCGCACAGGGAGTTCATTGCAAACAGCTCCCCAGCTTTGAATGTATAGTCTCCATTAAAATCCTCTGTGGGTAAACCCTTTGGAATTAACAATCTGTAATTATTACATTACAGCGATGACTGAAGACATAAGCTATCTTCCCTCCCTGTCGTGACATGTAAAGGCATCGCATTTATGTCACAGACTTTAAAATAAACGTGCCACTTGATTTTCAGGGAGCACAAAGTGCAGACAGCGTTAAAAGTACAATTTACAGAACAGATTCCAATCTCTCTTTGGTACTGGGGTGGATTTACAAGTAGCTGCCCTTCACTTAAAGCTGAACTATTTTTAGTGAGAAGTCCTCCAGGTCAGGAAGTGGAGAAAGTTATCCTCCGCTAAAAGAAGTAGGGAAGTGAGAAATTCAAGTATTTAACACAACTGAAGAATAACCTTTCCAGCAAAGCTTGTTTTCATGGGTTGGGAACAAACCCTGAATTCTACCTAAAAAGGTAACACCCATTGACTTGGATGCTATCTGGGACCTCTAGTTGTTAAGAGCATAAGCATAAATTTGTGTTGAAAAATAAAATTCTTTCTTGCCTCCTGCTTGTGGAAAAATAATTTCCTCTATGAAATCCAACTGAGAGTGATTCTGAAATTACTGGCCACTAGAGAAAAGTCCAGCATTGCTTGGGATTTCCTGAAAAGTCAGAAAGGACGTTTCCATTTCTAACTCTCAGGACATAACATCCAGCTCCTAGTATGCCTCCGTACATCAGGACTTCCTCACTTGCTCAGAGCTCCCACCCCAACCCCAAGCCTAGACTGAGAGTAAGGACACCCAAACTATCTCTAGGGTGTCAAAGATATTAATTAAATCTTAAAAATATTCCCATACATGTTTGAAGACCACACTATAGAGAGGCACCAAGGATCTGTGCCATCCCCATCCAATGTCCAGGCCAACTCTCCTGGTGTGGGAGAGACACGCGGCCAACCCCAGCACTGCAGGCATGAGAACAGATGTCACTTTTCCACTGGTCAAGGCACAATTCATCACAGTGTTTACCTATGGACTCCAGTTTCAGCACAGGTGATCACTGGGAATTCAGTGTGACCAGCCACTGTTGTATAGTTAAGCACTTATCTAAATGGATTTCCTAAATGGAGGTCTCCACAGCTGAATACATTGCAGGGATATACGGACCATCTACTTGTATCATCTCATTCGTAGGTACTATACACATCTTAATTTTACAATGTCATACTAAGCCCCCCAACTTTTATCTCTCAGAGGGAGAAAACTTACAATATTTTGCCAGTTAAACAGACTTTTATGTCTTATTCCAAAGAGCTGTGCTTGACTGTGGCAAGTTGCAATTTGCCTTTGGACAACAAGTCTCAGAAATACCTGCATCTCCATGAAACACACACAGGGGATTTTGAGCCCACTACCACTACTACCCACTACTTTTTTGACAAATATCTGTTCCTTAATGTCACCTTCAAATACACACTATCTACCTCCTTGCTTAATCAACCATGACAGAAGAGAAGTCAACCAAAGTCTACTCTTGCCTTGAAGCTAAAATCCTGCTTATGACAACATCATTGGAAGAAAAACAAGAAAAAGGCCATCTTAAGACATTTACAGCAACATTAGCCCCCTTAGTCAATTTTCTTTGGAACTGTCAATACATCTCCAATTTATCAGAGTGCCCAGTGACTTACTTGTCCTCTAAGAGGTTTTCTCCTGTGATCAGATTTTTCCCAGACGGTGCATAGTCCCAGTTCTCTTCCACAATCCCAAGATAATAGGTTCTGGTCTTTGTTTCCACCACTGCAAACAGCCAGAAGAACCCAAGAGCACAAAGGCAGCCACCACACTGCACGGGAGGCATTTGTAGTTGTGACTGCAAGGCTGGCAGCGGGCAGGCAACAGCAGGATGCACCACAAAGAGCTCACCCCTCCCTCCCAGCTCTTGACAAGTTATAAATAAGGAGTGGACAGAGCAAAGCTCCTCCTTTTCAGCAGGTTAGGACTGGGATAGGTAGAGAGCCCAGCTATGCAGAGCAGGGCTAGGGAGGAGGTTGCTGTCATGGCAGGACCTTTGCCAATCCGTCAGTGAATGCATAAGTTGCTCACTTACCTGTCCAGGCTAGACCCAATTGGTGGTTTTTGGAACTCTGAACGTTTTTTTGTCCTCCTTTTTCCAGACTAGGTGGTATGGTATATTGGGGCAGGGGGTTTTTTTAGTGTTTTTGCCATTCCTGTCAAAACCCTTTTTTAAAAATTATTTTTCATTTTATCATGTCTGTGATTTTGGGAGCTGTCATCTTCCTGCCTTCACTGGGTTTTTTCAGTGACATGATACTAGGTTGTAATCCAGCATTATCAGTGACAGACAAAGAATTTGCCAGTAACTCTCTAATTTCTAGGATTTTCTGATACATTTATTAATATTACAAGTGATCTGAATATATTCAGTTTTAGAGTGCCCAAAATAAGGCCCTTTTTACAAACATTTCTGGAAATTAGAGCCCTTGTAAAGTCTTTCCATTTGGATACCTAAGAATTGAGACACACAGAGATCACCCTTTTATTAACCTTGGTAATTAACGTGCCCACGTAGCTCTCTAGAAAATCAGTCCCTCCCTTTATAGCTTAACTTCCTCTAAGAGGACGTCTCTACTGCCATCTTGGTAAAGCCAAGTGTAAACCTATACAAGTATGACACAATATGATATTCTAAACCACTTAGGAAACATCCCCAAGAAAATCACCTAGGTGGCAAGACACTTTGCAAAATCATACTGCTGTCTTACTAATTTTTAACCAACTAAAGATATAAAAATTTGCAGTTCTGGAATACAGCATTACTCTTGAGACTCACTGAGAGTTTTAACAGCTGTGAAACTCCCCTTTCAGCTCCAGAACCATCTGACTTCTTCCCATTGAAGCTAATGATTACTCATGACTAGGGGCACAAGAGGCTTCACAAACGATTTTGGTAGCCACAGGTTTCACGTCATCAGTCAAGATCTAGCTCAGTGATGTGAATGTGGTTTTATGCGGTAGTCCCATGTGGTTCACCCTCTGGCATGCGACAGCAACAGCTACACATACTGTCAGCTGTGCCAAACGCCTATCTCCATCACTGGTGTGCAGGTGTCTCTGAAGTCATACAGCGAATAACTCCAAAAGCAGATGAGGTTCACAGCAGCCCAGCCTCCAGCCCCCCAGACTGTGGCAGGTCTCATCTAAATTAAGAGACAAGACACACAGACACACAGAGTATCTTACTAAAGAAGCCTTCAGTTTCTTTAGGCTACGCTTTGCATCTATTTAGCTACAAGGACTGAAAGCCCAGTATACATGGGTAAAGATCCAGTCAGACAGTTGTAAATGGTCAGCATAACATAGCTGTACAAGCCAGAGTCCCTCAGCTGTAAGCTTTTCTCTGATACATGCTGATGTTCATTATCTCAGGCTGGTTAACTGATGAACAATGAGGAGAAGTGATAGGGCAATACAGATGTTGTACAGAGACCCTGATCCTCAGAAGTGGCACCCACAGATTTCCTGATAACTTTGAAGACCTTGCTCATCTCTTCATTATTCTGCTGCAAACCACACACTGCCCAACCTCTTGGCCTCTCATGTCAATCTACATCCTCTCTTCCAAAATACCAGTACTTAGAAATCATCTCCCTTTTCCAATACTTTGTTGTATCACTTGGTTACTCAAATGATGCCAACTAATAGTACTGTGACTCTAAAAGGCATAATTAGAAAGCAAAAGAAAAGACAATTACTGCAGGACAGGCAGAGGCTTTGACAGCTGGTGGCACAGCTATCAAACATGCAACTGTGGTGGGACTGATGGGACAGTTGGTGGGCTATGAAGCTGTGAAAAGGCCAAGGTAACACTTGGAGGTTAACAGGACTCCACTGTGATATTTGCATATGGCCTGGGACCATGCAGCCTCCTGCAGTGAGTACTTCCATTGCCCAGAGTAGCTGTCCTGAGCCCAGGCAAGCTACAGACTTCATCTCTTGTCACACAAGCACCTGAGTTTACAGAACTGGGTGCCTGTTATGCAAATATTCATTGTCATAAAGTAGTAAGGGGTTTGTATTTGAATAGGAAATCTGTTTATTTAAAAGGTAACGTGCACTTTGAATGAGATTGTATAGAGTTCAATTGTTTAAATCAGACATTTGCATGGCATTAGAGATATTTAAAGACCAGGTACAGGGCCAATTTCATCTAGAAAGTTCTTCTATGGCCTGTTTGGGTTTTTTGTAACTAAAGAATTCTATTATATGTTTAACATAAATCTATATATATGTGGATTGATACAATTCAAGTGCATCGAGCTAATGGGGAATAGGAAGGGGCAGTGTCCAATTCTGAGCTGGCACCTGACTGCATTATAGAATTTAAATAATAATAGTGTTATGTCCTAGTTTTTCTATTGCTTCTTACATGCCCAGGATTGGGTCCTGGTTGCTTTCTTGCTAGAATATCTATTCAAAATTCAAATACAAAGTTAATTTATTTGTCTATTACTGTAAAATTATTTTTGTAACAGGAATAATGTGTGGGCATTAGCACCCTATATCAGCAATGTGTTGTAAGCCTGGTAAACGCCTTAGCTTGGCTTCAGCATTTACTAGATCTAGCAACTTGTATACCCTTTGCATCCACACATTAACACTTAATTACCTTGTCACATCATTAAACCCAGGCACATTTACATTCCGGAGAGGTGCTGTGGGCATGACTCAGAAAAAGATGAAAGAACAGATGTTTTGCCCTTGCATCAGGAAAATTTCTGGGAAGCTCCCCTCGGGCAGTGAGGTAATGGGATTAAATTTGTCGCTTTGTTCAGAATCCTTTCAGCAAAAGGGTTCCTCTGACACTTTCTGTCCCACTGAAGGCTAAAATTAGTGCATGGCTGGGTTTCGAAGTTTTGTAATGAGGAGCAATGTTCATAGGTCTGAAGAGTGAACACCTTGAGTACCAGTTTGTGAATGAGCCCTGAAACATCACCAATGGATCTTTCTTTTTAAGTAAGTACATCAAGAATGATTGCAATCATTAGCTTAAGTTAATCCACTAAAGCCCTGACTTTTGCCAACTAATGTTAGTGAATTAACTAGAATACCTAAATTAACCTGGCAATGGCCATAAGGTCAGTGGAGAGAGATGCTGGATGTGCTGATCTTCTGCAGTTCCTTGAAATTAGGCAACATGAGTTCGGTGATGAGCACTTTATTCAGACTGCCTACTACTGAAATCCAGCTTGCATTCGCCATTGAGCAGATGATGAGCTGATGTTCAAGCAGAATGACTACCCTGTTCCCTCTGCTGCTTCTTGATAGTAGTAGAGTTCCCATTTGTAGACAGTCCTTCCTGGTCCCTCTGCTATGTTGGTTTGTGTCTGCAGTGCAATCCAGGTTGGGCAATTAGTCTGTTTCCAGCATAAGATTACCCTTTGGTATTGCCACCAAACCTGGAGCTGTGCCTGTAGTGACCATCCCAGAGTGATGGGTAAAGCTGTGGGAACTGGGGTAAATCTGTGGGAACTGAGGTAAAGCTGGGAACTATGGTGAAGCCTGTGGTAAAGCTAGGAACTGAGTTACACCCTCACAAGTTTCACATCACTCATTTGACCAAGCCATCCTCCCGCTTCATCAGTTTTCCCACACTCTCCAGCCACGAACACGTATTGAATACAAAAGCCTCACAGTATATCTGCGAAAAACAATTTCTATTTCTATTTCTTTTCTATTTCACTTTCTAATCAATTTCTATTTCACTTTCTAATCATTTTCTGAGTTGCAGCAGTAGTGAGCAGAAGGCAAACCTCATGTTACAGTTAACCTCATGTTACAATGATAATCACACAAGGTGTATCTGAATTATTAATCTGAATTTCGGCTTGACATAGTGCTTAGGGATATGGTGTAGTTGAGAACAGTCAGTGTTAGGTTAATGGTTGGACTAGATGATCTTCAAAGTCTTTTCCAACCTAGATGATTCTGTGATTCTGTGAACTACTTGAATCTTTTGAGTTCACACAGGTAGGTTGAAAATCTCAAAAACCATCTGCCCTCCAAGGCAGACACCACTTCTATTTGCAATCCTGGATAGGGCTTTGGTAAGAAAGGCTTCCTTGGCATATACAGCACTTCCCAGGAGTACTCCAAGTCTGAGCGCTGTAACTGTTAGAGGCAGAAAGACAAAAAAGACTCTGAAACTCCAAGAATAACAAGGGTCTGAAATCAGTGAGGATATTATAAGGGCAGCTGTGGCCTATATTAGAGGTGGTCCAGTGTGTACCTGACTCACATCTGCCCAGAAGTCTTTGTGGCAGGACGGAGACTGAACTCAGCCCTCCAGATTCCCATGTCAGAGCCCTGGGGTTGCCCTCCAGCCATTTGGGCTCAGTCCATGCACCCAGCTCAGTCAGGATCACCACTGGACATTCACCACAGTGGTTCTCTGAACATCATTAGGGCAGAATAATTTTCTCTGTACATCTCTGTGCAGATGCTCCCCTTGCAGAGCAGCTACTTTGGTACATTACCAGTTGTGGACAAATCTTGAGCCAAGCTGTGAAATGGAAAAGAGGGCTCCTGTTATATCAGAAGCAGCCCGCTGATCCTTTCTTCTCCATCATGGGTTTGAGCCAAACCCTATATCTGCCACATGGACAACACAGGGTGATACTGTAGCTGACTTACACTTTAGAGAAACTAATTATACATTGGAAAAAAAGCCACTTAAATTTGAAGATTGTAAAGAGATGTAATAATGAGAAGGAAGGCATTTAAGAGTTTACTGAAAGGAGCTGCAAGTTTGAAGAGATTATAATAAATTGCCAAATAGGCTGGGCAAGTGAGATGTGTTCAGCCTCAAAAGCCATTAAAGCAAAGCTAAAAAAAGGAAGTTTTGATCCTAATTAAGAGAAGCTTCGTGCGTGTGGTAACTCATGTAATATCTGCACTGTTAAAACAAGGCTAATACCTTGACAGAACTTCAAGGTACATTATTTATGGGTTTCTATAGTGCTGCCCATTGTAGTACCTAACAAACATGAAAGAGCTTAACTTTACATCATCACTGTGGGGCAGAGCATGTTTATTAACCCTATTATACAAATGAGGAAAGAGGAAGGCTGGGTAACTTTCAGGCGCTCGTGCAGGAAGGCAGCCCGGTGTCCTGGCTCTCCATCCAGTGCTGGAAGCAAGGCGACAGCCCTCCTGCCCCACCACCTTCCCTCTGAGCATGAGGATGGTGGAGACCAGGGTCTTGTTTCACTTTCACTGCTTATGGGAGTGACCCGGTTGCATGGTGAAACCCTTTCATACCCACCTTTGCTGCCTGCTAGCAGCCAGGAGAGCCAGTGCCAAAGTCTACCTCAGCTCTCCCCTGAGCAGCTCCACTGCCCAGCCTCCTCCAGCCGCTCCGTGGGCATCATGGGATCCTCTTCCATCACGTCTTGTGGCACTGACCTACTTACTGTAGAGGAAATGTGGCCCATTTGTTTTCCTCCTATGAGATCATCGCCCCATTTTCTTTATGGGTGAATTGGGGAGTTGTGGTAAGAAATCCCAGCACTGGAAAACTAACTGGGACTATTTAAAGCAGGTAGCAGAAAGGAAGGTATCGAGCATTGCAGGAAGAAAAGAAAGAAGTGGTGTGATTGCATCTGCACAAGTGGCTTCCAAACTGTTGCAAACTCACCTCTGCCAGGCAAGCCATCCCCAAGAATGTTATAAACTTGCAAATTCCCAGCAGGCTTGTGACACTTTGCTTGGGGTCTGCTGATTAAATGGGAGGGCGTCATGTGCGATGTAGGAGCTAATAGAAATTACCTGCTGTCCAGACAACATTTTCTGTCCAGTTTCTATGCCTGAAAAGAAGAAGGTGGGAAAAAAGTCACAACCCTGTGAAGCCTGCATGATTGTCTGCAGTGAAATGATGTGATTTATGGGATCTGCAGATGACTGCCAACACTTTTAGTGTCTTTCATCTGTGTCTATGAAGCTTTGCAATAAAGAGCAGCCCTACCACTCTTCAGTGACTCTGTTGCTTCCTACTTGAAGAAACCTATGTTACAGTCAGACTGCCATTCCTGGAATGGAAACCTTTCAGGTCTGGTATTAAAAAGGAAAATGATTTCTACAGAATTAGAAATTCCACAGTATATGGAAAAAAACATCTTCCTTCCACCAACCAAATTATCACCTTCAAGATCTTGCTGTGGTCTTCCAAAACATCATTTGCCTTTGTTCCATCAGAGTTAGTACTGAATCTTATATTGTCCCTACTGAGGATTTCTTCTCTCCTCTGCCCAACTTTTGCCCAGTCTCTCCTTTCTCCTGCTGGGCACAATCCTGGGAGGCACAGAGCTGCAGAGCACCCTTGGTTTAACAGACACATGCAGGAGACAAGATAACTGTGGCTTAACACCTCAGAGTTGGGTCAGGGCTCTTGGCATCCTTCTTTGCAAGTAAGGGCTTGTGAACACTGTGGCAGGGATGCAGCCTGGTAAGCCTGCATCGTGCACACAAAACTGAGCAAATTTGCCAACTCGGATGCAGATCCCTCTCCAAAAGGGTTATGAAGTGAAAGGCAGGATGATGCAAATGTGGCTGCACCACCCCTGGATCAGAGCTGGAGTGATTCTGTGCTGGAGTCCACTTACATTTTTTGAAATCAGGACTAACTCAGACAGAGTCACCCTTGTTTTGCCTGCTCACAGTGATGCCAACATGGTGTCAGCAGAGCTTCCTCCTTTCCTAGGCCAGGTTAGTAATTCAAATAGGAAACTTCATGAATCACGGTGCCTGAAATGGTTCCTCCAGCTCCTGCAGGATTTGGGGCAGATCACACAGGTCCACAGTCTGTATGTTTTGGAAGTAAAAAGTGGACATCAAAACCCACCTGAGAAAACAGCCTGAGCTTCAGAAGTGCTGAGCAACCTCCCCAAATGGAGGAAACATGGTTTCAGCTGACTAACTGTAAGCACTCAGTTAGCCTTCGCTTCTCCTCAGGTGTGCTCATCTGCAAAGTGGGGATCATTATATCTGACTCCCTCTCCAGGTATTTGGAAGTTAATTTAGTTAATGCTTGTCAAGAACTTTAAGGTCTTCAGATGAAAGGAGCCGCAGATAGGCAAAGCATTGCTATTACTATTAATTATTTCTATTGTGCAAGTAGACATGAAAGCAGCAAGGGTGATGATTACTCGCTTCCTTTACAAGTGGCAAGACACAGTGTAAATACACAGACAGGGACCCTCCCTGCCCTGCAGTGCTCCTAATCTTACCAGCCAGATAAACCAGACAAAGAGCAAGGAAAGGAGCACAAACCCAGAGAAAAGGAATGCATGTAGTGACTTACCACACACAACGTTTTTTTGCAACAGCTGCTTTTTAAAAGTGCCCTGTTACCCAAAAAGCACAATATCACTCTTCTGGGGTATTTAAAAACTAGAAGTCAGGCTATCAAAAAAGGAACAGACTTTTATAAAAGCTAGTAAATGCTAATTCTCCTTATTTGGCCTCTGACTTTTAAGGAGATCAAGCTTTGAAGTTTTTCTCTGCAGCCACAAGGACTGAAAATATTTCACTCCTTAAAAAAAGAAGTCAAAATTCTGAAAGAACAAGTTAAAGTATTTGGATATGTAAGACAAATTCCTGGCAGTAACAGGTTGCTGTCAATCAGCTGCTCAGCAGGAAGGATGTGAGTGTGGGCTTGGTGGTAGCTCATCCCTCTTCACTCCCAGGCGCCCAGTGAGTCTCTCACAATTAGTTTTCATTCTCCCCAGGGTGCCAGGTGCACACCACAGAGGAGTTTACATGCAGTGATGAGATGCTCCACAGTAATTTGTTCCTTTATCTAATGCCTGACTAGACAGGCCGATGGGTAGAGGAGTAAAAAAAACAAGTGGCTTCCAGCCAGATGCTGAAACCTCTCACGCGTGGCTGTGAAAGGGCTGGTGCTGGCTCATCAGAGGGGGTGGGAAGTATGGCTGAGGCCAGCAGTGTAGCGGGACTGGGATGCTCTGGGGTGAGACGCGCCAATCTGAGCTATCTCACCTTTCCTTCAGAGTGTGAAGAGTCACGGAGGCAGAGCCTGGGCCAGGGAGTACCAGACTCAGCAGTCAGGCAACTGCATCCCTCACTTCCTTGAGAGACAGTTTCAGCCCATCTGTGGAAGGAGGTTGTAGCTGGATCCACAACATCCTGGGTGACTCCAGCAACCACTGAACCTTCTTCTGACTGCTGTACAAATCCATATGGTTTTCTTCTTTGCCTTTTCCCAAGTGAAAGTATCCAGTTCATTTAATATCAGCTGGTGAACAGGTTTGGGACAACATCACCTGCATTTTTTGGTGAGCTTATGGTGAGATGAGGATGCCTGATGCAAGCCGTTATGAAACTACTAAACTACTCTTAAAAGAATCTCAGCCTCTTTCAAAAAAGCAATTCTTTTGAGGAAAAGGCAAAAATGTTTCTGGCAGATCATAGGGAAGTGCATCCTTATTTCATAATAATCATATACAATACTACAAGCATCATAAGGATATAAAAAATAAGTTTTAAAAAGCTGAATCAACTGTCCTCCACGCACTGCTTCAGCTTTCCAGGTCTGTATTTCATCCTCGGGCTCTCACCAAGCTCCCTCTAATGGCCACAGACATCGTGTTTCGTTGCCTCCCTGTGCCACGGGTGGGGCAAGATACAGCATGAAGCCCCAGCATTGCACAGGGTGAGATTGCCTACTGGAGGAAGCCCTCCAGGTTTTTATTTTTTTAATGTGTGTGGGTTCGTCTCTCACCCAGCTCTTTTATGATCTTGTCTCCACCCAGTATCTTCCCTCTTAACACTTCCCCAGGTTCCTGCCTTTCTCCCCAGCCTCTGAAGACCTGACATCATCTCAGAGTTAATGCATGTTCTTCTCTTAGCTCAATTTAGGCCCACACCCTAATATAAAGAATGGATTACACCACCAAGGAATGACAGCAGCATATGCCAGAGAGTTTGTTTGTCTTTTTAAGTCCAACTTTTTGATATCATCTTCATGTCATTTGTGGAAGATCTGTGGACTCGAGCCAGCTCTGCAACAGGGACCAGGGACCAAACCGCATGGCAGCACAGTGCCACTGCTGCCAACATGACTGTGGTGCTCGGCAAAGAGCAGTGCAGCTGCCCCTGAGCCACACCAGCGCTGTACTGTTATCCCTCCCTGATATATCACAGCCCATCATAGATACACACAACCACAGAAAGCTGAGGTTGGAAGGGGCCTGTGGAAGTAGATCCCCCCTGCTCAAGCAAGACCACCTGGAGAAGGCTGCCCAGGACCACGTCCAGATGGCTTTGGAGTATTTTCAAGGATGGAGATGATTTATCTTCACAGGTCATACATTTTCAGAAAGGACCTTTAATTATGTCTCCTTTTGGTACCTAATTTTAGACAACAAACAAAAATGTGTGTAGTCCACCTTCCTCAATATTCTCTCACCCTCAAAAAAGCCTTGAAACTGCCTTCCAGTGGACATAGGGGCAGAAAAGTATATATAGTTTGAAGATAGAGATTGCTTCATTTCTGGGAAAATTTTGTGATGCCGTTGTCTGTGCAAGAAGGGAATCACTTTCAGAAATCCAGACAGTGCTAAGAAATGTTCAAATGCACTTCGCATTTTGGGAAATATAGCCCAAATTGCCTCCAGCCCTTCTATTACATAAGATATGTGGAGATTTAAAACACTATTCTGTCCCACAATGGACCCAAACTCACAACTTCAGGGTCAGCAAGAGGATGGACTGTCTTTTCTTCAACCAGCCAGCACCAGCTGGAAAAAACAGACAGACCTCAGGATCTGAAGACCAAATATATTTCCAAAGGCTTATCCAATTTTTCCACGTATATCAGTTTCTCCAATACAAGCAAAGTAAGTAGTAAGTACTTTTACTAGCAAGCAGTAATTCTGGCTACAAACCTGGCCTCATGTACATGTTTGAAACATTGCAACTACACCAACAAAATTAGTATTGATTTTCTTTTTCTTTCTTTTTTTTTCTTTTTTGGCACAAAACCAGATGGGAATGGTTAATGACTGAACGGTTCCCCTTGGAATAACAAAACACTTAATGGTCACCCCTAATCTCTTGGCTGTTGCCCTCCTCTTTCATTCTGGTCAGAGTTGCTGCTCCAGGTGCCTCAACCTCACATGGGAGTTTTTGATCTCTCACAGGTTACCTGGCCGAGCCAGAGTCTTTCCGTCTGACCAGAAACACCACCCTGGACTGCAGAAACCTTGCCTCCTGACAATGTCAAACAGCTCTAAAAAATGCAATGAACATTTTTTAACAAAACCCACATTTCTTCAGCATATCCCCAATATTTAGTCTTCATTACCGAAGGCTTCCTGGGGTACACAGGGCAGTTTAGGGCCAGTTAGGAAGGGAGGAGAAAGACCACCAGAAGTAACATTTCTCCCATTTGGTCAGGTAAATAGGGGCATCTTCCAGTGGGTACTGCTTTGCTAATTCACCTGTACCCTGAGCACCTACTTGGACAAACCCCAGTGACAAAACACAGGGATGAGAAATGTCTTTCAGCCAAAACCAGAGAGAAGTGTTGCACGAAACCAGCGAAACGAAAGCACAAACCTCTAATTATTTTAATATTGGACAGTGACAGTGTTGTTCTGTGTTAGGAGCGCAAACAACCCTTGGCCACAGGTCATGGTTCATTGCTATTTTAGAAAATAGTGGGGCTGCCACAGTGCTGTCCCTCCACAAAACACTCATGTAATTAAATAAAACGAGCTTTGCGATAAATCAGATGAACATGCATACACACAAGCAAGCAGCGGGTAATACTTTGCTGGAAGGGCAGAGCTTGCTGGGTGTTATTTTGGCACCATTCCCCCTCATCCCAGTAGGTGCTTCTGCAGAGTGTTGGCCGTGCAAACACAGGGTGCCCAGGCTCCCAGAGTCACTGATAACCACGGGGTTTATTCCTAAAGGACGGTCTCTTTCTGGTGGCACTAGCATCCCCAGAGCCAATGAAGTGTGCACCATCCTCAGAGGGAGAAAACTGCTCAGCAAAGATCTGGATGTCATCTCAGGGAGAAGAGAGAGCCTGGAGTTGTGCATATAAAGGAGATACAAGGGAAAAGGAAGAAGGAAAAAAATATCAGAAAAATAGGTAAAATAGAAGAGAAGATCCATCCAGGTGATATTTAAGCTGTTGTCCCTGTGAAGTGCACATCCAGAGCAAGCTGTGTGTTAGGACTACACGTGTGTGAAGGTACCATGCACTGAACATACTCCCAAAGAGTGCAGAGAGCCTATTTCAAACTTGGTCCAGAGCAACTCCCATTCCACCTCTTCAGACTCTTATATATTCTTAATATAAGCACTGTAACGTGCACCACTCAATTATTTAATGTTATTTATTGTGGCTACCTCTGATCCAATTCAAGACTTGAGCCTTTTTGCATTGAGCTGCCCCTCATCTTGCTCAGGGCTCTTGTCATGCGATCAGTTCTTTCTTATCTGGGTCTGTGTAGGTCTGGGATACTCTGGATAAAGGAAAAGCTGAATAACACTGGTACTGCTATTTCCACCTTGCTATTTCTACCTTAAAAGGGCATCCACACACTCCTGGATACAGGCAGACACGTTAACTTGGGTACCTGCTGCAAGAGCAGGGAGAGCCAGCTGGGGCTCTGGGGAAGGTTATGTGCAATGCCCAAGCTCATGAACCTTCTCAGAGCCAGCTCATCTCAGAAAAAGCCTCTTAACACCAGTTTGCTTCCTGATCCTTCTTTGGCAAAATCAACCTCCTTTTCCCTCAGTTGAAGAAAACATCATCAACAACGTGTCACAGGAAACAGCAGGAAGAGATAATTTGTGTCACGGTGCCAAAGTGGAATAAATTAAATTGAGTGGAGTATCACTGTGTACCTGGAATAAAGCTTTGACTTCAGAGGAACCACTTAAGATTTGTACTAGAATAAATGAGAACAGAGCTGCCTGGCTCCTTTTTACACAGGGTATCAACAGCAAAAAGGGCATTTTCTCATTAGCACACTGCAGCTGCACTCCAAATGGGATATCTATTAATAGAGTAAGTGGGCAGTCAGATATGCCCTTCAAAAACCTGCACGGGGCTGTAATTCTTCAGTTTCTAGCTCACACATTGCACCACCCAGGGAAATTGTAGGCCTGTATGGTTTTCATTTCTTGTGTGATAAACAGGATTTTTTGTGTAATTACATTTCTTCTCTTGTTACCTGTGCTACTACATATAACTGGAAAATTAATAAAGAGTTTATGGCTAAAAGGATAGAAATAAAAGGAGGACCAGAGCTGACGTACAATAAGTCAACATAATCAGGAAGCATTGATCAGTGGAACACAAAATGCTTTTGTTGCCTTCAAAATCAATATTGCAGGGGGAAAAATAGATGTACACAATCATATACACTCAGCTTAGCCACTAAACACTTCACAGACAAAACTCCGTTCTTCTAAGTGTTTTAGAGCTTGTTTTTTTCATTTCTTTAGGATGAGTCTATCACTTCAGAAAAACAGGTAGGAGTCAGTCTCTTTGGTGTTAATACAGACTTCTACTGTGTTCTTTTTGGCATTCCTTCTGCACCACAGAATGAGCAGTATTCAGTTCAGATCTCATCAAACACTGAGTATAGATCCTACCCAGTAACGAGAAAATCTAAAGATATTCTTGAAGCAGTAAGAGAATTACATTTAATATAGCTTACCAGTATTTTTATTTTTCTGTAACGGCTAGAAGCGCTAGTCTTCGCTTAAGGCCCTGAGCACAGTGTTGTACAAACCTAGATGAAAACACTAAACCTGTTCCAATAGTTTAAAATCTATGTAGTAGAACAAAAGACAACATATTGCTGCAAGCAAATGGAAAACCCCATACTAATACATTATTGGTTCTGCTCACCATGCACTTGCTTGAAAAACTATTAAGCATTCAGTGGAGAATGGCACTGAGAGGTATTTGAAATTAAGAGACACAATCAAGTCTAGGTATCAAGTCTAGACACTAAATGATAAGTGATAGATGAAGTATGGTAGGATGGGATAGGCTTTAGAAGGTAAGAAAAGAAACTTAAAATGGTCAGTAAAGGAATGTATAGTGCTGGGGACAGTACAGATGAGAAACTACAGAGTTGAGCCTTGCATATCACTCTGGAGGACTATGAGCTGGGCAAAATCAGAGAAAAACAGAGTCAAAATCAAGGATGTTGAGCCCAAATGAGAGTGTTAGCCGTGTGAGGATGGGTAAGGTGGTACTTGAGAGATATTATAGAGTAAGAGTCTATAAAAACTCCAAGCAACCAGGATATGAGATTTAGGGGGAGGGTTCATCTTAAGTGTCTTTATGAAGTTTCGTTATTTGCTTCTTAACTCTCTACATAAGCTGACAGGTTCCCCCCAGGTGTCCCAGCTGTCAGTGCAAATTGCTGATGGTCTTCAAGTTGTTCTAAATTTAATTCTTTAAAAAGCTTTAAATGCCATTAGACCTTTGTGCCTTTGCCCTGTCTGAAGATTGTCTGAGACTTATTTTGTTCCTTTTCCTTGTGGTTGAAGTACCACTACATAAAACACAGCAAAATGCTATTGCCACTGACGTCAGCTGAAGTTTGGGGCATTGGGCTCAGTGGGTTCAGCTCAGTTTCCCTTCTTTTTGCCATTTGTACTGTAATGAAGTTTGTTTGCCTGAGATCAGTCTGTGGGCTTTTTAAAGATTTTAGCTGTGAATCAGTGATGAAAACCACCTTCCCTGCATCCTTTGACACTGGTGATATTAAATATGCAACCTGGGGACTGAAGTCCCAGGTTTGCCCCTGTGCTTTTGCAGCCACCCTGCCACGCTGGGAGTCCTCATGGGTGGGATTCATCTGACCACAAATGCCAACATTTAAGTCCGAACAAGTGTTGAGATTCTTTCACCATTAATGATTTATTGCAACCCTACAGTAGCTCCTAAAATAGATCTGGTGATTTTTTCCTTAGAAGTGTCTGTTTCTCTCAATAGGAATAAAGGCAGTCTAGGGTAACATCTACCTCATGGACGTCTAAAGTCATGTGAAATTAATTCCACCCTATGCAATCAATCTTTCATAGTGAGAAATTTCCTCCAAAGATGAGAATGAAGATGAGAGACAGCAAGGTGGAGAGTGGAATATTTTACATCCTTGCTTTCACTCACATGCCCCTTTCATTGATGTTTTTGTGATCTAATCACCCTTCCATCTGAATGTTGAGACCAAGGCAATGGCAGGTGCCTGCCAGAGGGGATGTTTTCAGTTGAAGAGAGCACTGAGCATATTGCCAGCAAACCTAACCTACTGAGTAACATATGTATTTCTATGTTTTAGTGTTTGAACATATTTTAACAGTTATTATTATGACATTTTCTACCAAAAAAAATGGCTACATCCCTCTTTCCTCCAGTATGACTCTTCTCCCAGTTTAATTTTAACATTTCTTCATACCCTTTGCTGTGTTTTTCATTTCTTGGCCCATCCCTAGTGTCTCTTCTACCTTTCTCTTCTCCTTTGCCAAAGCAAATCTGCACTCTCTGCTCCTTGGAATTGTGCTTTTATTTCATTGCTTCTTCCCTTGGTTGCACCTCTCCCTTCTCTCCAGCCTTTCCACCCTTCTCCCTCTTCCTTTCCCTGGCTTATTGAGAATTTTCTTTCCTTCCCTTCCCAGCCCCACTCTCCTCACCCAGCTCTCCCAGCAGCACACTTTGGAGCTAAGACGGTTCTGAATTTTAACAGCCACAACCCATTGTGCAGAAGACAACTCCACACTGATGGCCAGACTTTGCTGTGCCACCACCTCATGCTTCAACCACATTTTCTGTCACCTGCCCATTGCTCCTCTTCATGTGCTTGCACTGCTGCCATCTGTGCCTCTCCTCTTCTGCCAAACTGTGCGCAGATGAAATGGTTGTGGCTGTAAAGAGGTCTCCACTGCTCTGATCTGCATGTCCCCGGGGCCCAAGGCATTGACCACTGGAACACTGCCTTAAAGTAATCAATAACGTTGGGTGGGACGCCAACCTCGCACTGACCAACCAGGGATAACTTTGGGTATTTCCTCATTCTCTGGAGAAAAACAGCTATTTGTTTAAATAGGCCATTGCCCGAGAACATCGCTGGGCCTCCCTCAGATCGCCACGCTTCAGGATAGAGGAGCTGGAAAGCCTGAAGCCGGCTGCAGGGAACTCTGGAGCCTGGAGGCCATCTTAGCCCGTGTAGAAGGTAAGCAAAGGTATACCTGCTTCCCTCAGCATTAAAAAGCAGAACTTTCTAAAACCCTAGTTAAAAATTAGAAGCTTACTCTAGCTGCCCTGCTTAACGAAGCTGTAGAAAGTGCTTTTGTTTGCTGAATTAACAAAGCATTTTGAGTGCTTCTGGCAATCCAGAGTGTTTTCCTAAGCTGTAATAACATGGTCAGATCCTCTGATGTACACAGGTAGCAAAGCGGCCTTGATTTTGGTGGTAAAGGCTCTCTCCAGGTCTAGTGATTGATGTTTAGGTAAGTTCTTCTTGCAGTTTGAAGTGGTATTGAGATAGGTCAGAGAAAATGGGCTGTAAACCCCTGTTCTTCCAGCCAAAGCAGCGTCGCACTGAGTGAGAATTGGGCCCTCTGGCTATGTACGAAAGATGCAGAAGAGAATTTATAACTCGCCTACAAGACTTAGGTTTTAGAGAAGGAGGCCAGGCTGTGTCTGTGCTTGTTTGCTTCTCTCTGGGGAAGGGAAGTAGGTGAGGTTGGGCAAACACATGGAAAAGCAAAAGTTGGAATGAGACAAGAAAGCAGACAGACAAAAGTCAGTGTAAAAAAAAGTAGCAAATGCATTGGGTATTTGAGAGAAAGATGAGTGAAATATCCGCTATTCTTTCCATTTCCCTTCACTCTTACCCCACTTCATCTTTCATTTGCACATTGATGGTTTGCTTAGATTTTTCACTCTTTTAGCTGGGGCTTTTTCCAGAGGCTTGCAAAATGCCCTGCCAAATTCTGATCACTATATAAACAATAGGTAATGACTGTAAACCAAGAAGTATTTCTGTGAAAAACTTTCCCTTCTGGAGTAGTTTAATGCCAGTTAACTTGTTTTAAAGCTGGATTAAAGAGCATAAAAGTGCTCAGAAGAAAAGGCATATAAGCACAGTTCTCTTATTAAACTCGTAGCAGCAGAGAACAATGCAATTTTTTTGCTATAGAAATGCAAACTCAGAAGAAGTCTCTGACAGTCTTAGCTACTTCTCAGCAATACATGGCATCCCATAAAGTCTTTGTTTTCTGTTACAGAGGTCTGAGGACATTGATCTGTCTTCATGCCTTACCTCACTTCTTTGCCGTCTTCGTTCTGTCAACGAAGCTGGTTTCAGCCTGTCTCTGACTTTCTCAAGTATCTTCATTCTGTCTTTCACCTGGGCTTTTTTTTGCTTGGGAACCCAACCTTGATTGATTTCTGTACTCCTAACCTGCTTAATACCTTCTCAACACCAACTTCTGTCACAAAACAGAGTATTAGCCAACGCACATGACTAAATTGAGGGACATTTCACTGTTTACTGCCTCAGCTATTACAAAAACTATTTGCAAGTAGCAAGTGTAGGCATACACACATGCATGGCTGCGCATGTGCGTGTGTAACACAGGTGTGTGTACTGAAATGGTGTGTGTCCAGATCCTCTTCCTTCTCCTACATTTTGTAACTTTCTTACGGGAGAGCAAAGCCATCTTGAGCATAAACTGTCAGCTTTCTCTGATGACAGAAACCATCAGATTGATATTTTGCATTTTTATGCATTTGAAAGACTTGAGCTGGAGTGAAGCTATGATAAAACATCATGAAGAAGTTGTGATCAGTTTGTGCCATAAAGATAATGGTAGTGTGAAAGTTTAATAGTCTCTGACCCAGCACTCCAAAATTTCCAACCTGGCATGGAGAAATATCTGTGGATCCACTTTTGTACAGATCGGCCTTTTCTCTTTGGCTATAGATCACAGCATGGGTGCCGTATGAGCTGAGGTAGTTCACTTTGGTGAAGAGGGATCTAATAGCAGCCTACAACAAACTTGGAAGGGAGTGACAGAGGTGATGGAGTGGTAAGAGAGGATATGAGGAGGAGCAACAGCCACGTTTACAGCTTGGGAGATTCAGGTTGGACATCAGAAAAGACTTTTTCACCAAGATGCTGGGGCAGCCCTGCAACAGGTCGCCCAGAGAGGTGGTGGTAGCTCCATCCTTGGCAGGGTTTCAAAGCTCAGCTACACAAAGCCATGGCTGACACAAAGAGCTAGTGTTGGTGGTGGTCCTGCTTTCAGGAGGAATCAGTGCTTCATTTATGCTGATTCTTTGATTTTAAAAGATGATTCTTTGATTTTAAAAGAAGAACCTGACCGCCGTGAAATATTAAGCTGCTGTTTTACACGCTATGGCAGATCTCTGAAAATGAGGTGTGATGGCTTTGTGACCTGCCCTTAGTAGATAGACACAGGATTAGACATGTTTCCAGATTTTTGGATATTTTAGGGTGGGTGCCAAACAGCCCTGTAACCCACAGTCTTATCTACCCTTATCTGCAAAATAAGCACATCACAGAAAACAGTAATGAAATTTCTCCAGTTCTTGCTGACTGTGTATTCTTGTCTGAAGTAGAGAAAATGCAGCTGGTAGGGGCCCTGGTGAGGCTCCCCCATCTGCCCCAGCACCAAGGCAGGGTTGAACACTTCTATGGCATTCCTGGCAGACATTTCCTGCTCTTCTAGACCCTCAGCTCAGGAGATTTCAAATAGCTTCCCAAGACAGTGGTCCCAGACAACCCAGTGCAACAACCTCCCCTTCTACCCAAGGCCTTAGCCCCACCATGAAGTCTTCCAGCCAGGGTATCAGTTTGTGCGGCCATGGTTTTGGTAATGTTGTTTCCAATGGACAGACAATTGTGTATTAACAACTAAAATTAAACTCTCCATTCATTTCATACCACACATGTTTAGTCCTGGCAATTTTAAATAAATTCAATTAATCATTCCAGTTTTTAATAATTCTATTTTAAATAGAATCTCTGAAGGGAACATGTTCTGTAGAACAGGATTACCTGTGTAAGTCTTAACTGTAACATTTCTTGCTTCAAAACTGATTCTTCTTTCATTAAAGAAGAAAACTGTTGAAATCCCATGTTCCCTGCACCACAGTAACCCAAACCTCCCTGCACCTTTCTTCAGCAGAGAGCTACTATGTGCACGAGGAAGTGTTCAAAGTGCATTGCGATCACTCTGTTCCCACTGGCAGCATGTGCCATAGTCTCCAACATCCTCCTGTACTTCCCCAACGGACAAGTTCTGCAGCTCAGTGAGATAACTGATCTGGTCTGGTTTTTCCATGGAATTGTGGGAGCTGGGATACTGGTAAGAGAGAAGTGTTGCTACTGTTTCTTATGCATTTTGTTTTGTTTTAAATTCAGCGCTAAGAAAACCTCAGTTAACAAAAAAAACATTTGTGTTTCGCATAAACATGTGAGCAGCTTAAGTGGGAAGTTGGGTATGGGACTGAGAAAGTGCATTCAAGACTGAAAAAGTCCTTCATCACAGGAATACAAGGTATTCCTGAAAAAAATACCAGGACTCCATCAGGAGGAAGCAATAGGACTGACTTCTTGCTGTTGAGAAGAGTGACATGGGTGGTCATCCTCCATGAGTCAAAGCAAAGCTGAGGTCCTAAGCTCGGGAGGTGATGAGTTTTTACTATTGTCTGCACCCCCTCATTACTCCTCTAACTGATTTTATGCTCACATAATTCACAAAAAACATTAAGGGCAAAACTGAAACACGTTTCAGTAGGTGTTTGTTAGAGACCCAGCCAACACTCGAATGTGGAACTGCAAATGGCTTAAATCCCAAATGCCCCCTGCGTTCCCACACACCCACCTACCTCCTTTTGGGTTTGAACTAGTTTGTATGTGCTCTTCTATCACCAGTTCTCCATTCCACCACTCAGGAAAGATCGCTTTTCTGTGAATATCCATAACTAGAAGGGAACATTTTGCAAATACTGATTTTTCCAGTTCATTAGAAAGCCTGCTTCCTTTATGCTCTTCCAATTATCCATCCAAGTGCAGATAAAAAGCTGAGTGAATAACATGCTTATGACAAGTACTGGCTGTTACACAGCCTAGGCAGATAGTAAACTGCCACAGAGCTGACTAGCTGTGTGTCAAAAAAATGAATGTTTAAGAATAATTAACTCAGAAAAAAGGAAAACTCATTCACAGTCAGGCTATGATGCAGCTACCACTTACATCTGTGGAAAAGCTACAATGGATGTGGTTCAGACTCCTACTTCACAAACCAGAAACATGGTATAACATCACTCAATAAATTGTTCTCCACCAGCGGCTTGCCTGCTTCTTCTTACAGGTACCACTTGGGCCTATTACTCATGCTGAGCTTGAACGTAAGCATGAGTTTGTGGAAGGAAGCCTAAAAGAAGTGGAACTACATGAGAGACCTGTGGAAAATTCGTATCACTGCAAGCCCAGGAGTCATTGGCGTCCAATGAAAGGAAAGGCAGATGTTAGGCATGAGAGCATCACAGGCTCATTGAAAATGTGCCTCTTTTAAGGCTTCCACACAGACTTGCCTGTGGCCAGCACCACATACATCAAAAATGAGAACAGCAAGTGAGAGGGGAGGAAACATTTGCATTGACCTTCAAAACACAGCATTAGGGGTAATTATTGATCCACAAACAATGCTGTTGAGTGTACCTGTTTTCCAGAAAACAGCAGGACAAATGCCCACAGGTAAAGAGAAGGGTAAAGAAAACATTATCATCAGCTCCATTTTCCAGGTGCTGGAAGCATGGAAAAATGAAGCCTGGCTTCTGGGCCTCCTAGGGAGCTAAGCAAGGAGCAGAATGCCCCATGACTGGAGCCTGATCCATACCCTGACTCCACAGTGAGGACAGACCAGGCTGCAGTACATTCCCCCATGCACCCAGCTTCTCTCCAAAGGAAACTCAGGAAAGTTACACCAACAGGTTGCCCGATCTTAGAGAATCTCCCTGTAACCAGGACACAGCCTCAGAGCCAGGACTGTGGGGGAAACTTCATAACAGTCTGGCCTGGCTCTGTGAGCCAGAAAACCTGCCTCCACCTGGAACTTCATCTGCAGACTGATACACAGATCGAGCAGCCAGCCCCACCCTTTCCTCCTCTATGCTGCTTCTCTAATGGAAATTTATATGACGTGAAAACCTCACCATTTCCTTATTTCAAAAGTTTAGGGTGTAAAGAGAGGACGACTGGTTCCATGTGTCATAGTAATGTCTTTCCTGATAGAAAGCCTGTGTGCAACGCCCTGAAATGCCTGACTGAGCCATGGCTCACACGCAGCCTTCATTTTACTGACAACCGCCAAATCTAGCAAATTCTCATTCCCATGTCAAAAAGCAGGTGTTTATAATCAGACACTGCAAAAGAATAAAGCTGCCAAGTAAACCCTTCATCCTGAGCCAGGCTAAGAAATGACACAACGGTGTTCGCAGTTTAGATGCAAAACCTCCATAGAAGAAAGACAGCCCTGGAGGAAAGGGAGTGTTGGTTTGATGGGCAGAGGTATTAGCTCTCCTTCTGAGTGCCAGACAGTGGCATGCTGGGACAGACACTGCCTTGGGGACCACCCATGATTATTTAAGAGCTGACTTCTTCCCAGGAAGAGAAACACTTTTTTAACCTCAATGCTCTACTTCTGCAGGCCTCCAGCTGTGATCCAGTGACCACTGCAGGTCCTGGAGGCTGCCTCTGGAGTGTGCATAAAAAGCAATGGAAAGCAAATTCTTTGAAAAATATTTGGGGGCCTGCAAATCTAAGCAAATTTCATAACACTTTCCTACATAGTCTAACAGAGATATTCACACTACACATATAAATTCCTGAGCCTTCATTCACCATGGACATTCTGTTCTTCTGACCCTAAAGGGGCCAACACCTCTCTAACATCTAGTCAGACTGTTTTTATACCTTTTGCTTTTTTTGTTTGTTTCTTTGGCAGGTTGTCCTTCTTTCATCAACTTTATAGGGACCATTTCCTACTTTCTCAAATACTCATTTTCTTGCGTTGCTCTTTGAGATGCCTACACAAGCAGTGGTGGGCAGAGGCAAGGCTGCAGGAGTGCTCTGGTTGCACAGCTAGACCCACAAAAGCTTTCTTACCCTCTGGCTACTAAACTAAATGCAGCTTTTCCTATCTCCAGAATGCTTCTGTAAAGTGGAATTATATCCTGAGACACAAATGTTTACTGGCTTCATTGTATCAGTCCAGCTCCACCTGATAATTACTGTAGAGAAATCTGATGTCAACTGGGAGTTCCCTGTTGAGTGAAATCCATTTTGTAGGTTTTCCAGAAGTTTAGCACAAAGAACCAAAGTCAGATGCGTTTCAGGAAGTTTAAGACTGATTTCTCAATTATAATCCAGAGCAGGATTCTCAGAAGATTTAAACTGACATAATTCTTACTCTAGTGATACATCTTTTCTGAGCAGAAATTCCATTTTCTCAAAACTAACACAACTGTTCCTGAAAAAAACAAAAAACCCTGCTGAAAAGAAGCAGTATAACTTCAGCAATCAGAAGTACTCTACCAGAAACTTGCCAGCCAGCTCTAGCCATAAACCCACATTTCTTCCTGAGTTACTCTTCAGCAAGCACCAACATCTAAGCAGGTGTAACTCACAGAGAAGAGGCAGCAGGTGGTTTGCATTTGAGGAACATGATGCCCCAGCTCCTAGACTTTAAAAACCATCCCAGCAGAAGTACTGCACACCAATTCAGCTTGTGCTTTTCTCACAGGTTATTTTGCTGGCATTCATGATGCTGGGAGCAGGTGGAGCAGGATGTTGCACTAACCGATGTGGGGTAAGTGGATATTTATGTGTTGAAATGGCACTGTAGGGTTTGTGCAATAGTTCTTAAATGGCGGCTCATCAGGTGGAAATGTACAATGACAAACCATCACACCACCGTCAGCAGCCATGTCAGGGAAATGCAGAAGTGTATCTTGATCTACAGCGTCAGTGGGCTGGGGCTGAGAGCTCAGTTAGCCAACAAGAATGTTATAATGTTACAGCCACTGACATGAAGGAAATCATCCTCAGTCAGGAAAGGTGCTGAAGCATTTAGGCACAACACTCACTGAGGGCAGAGGGGTACAAAGCTACTTCACTCCATCCCATGTAAAGTAAAACATGGCTCTAGCTTCCTCCTGCTCTAGGCAGTCCTAAAGATTGAGACATCTGCCTATTCCTTCTGCTTCTACCTGGCCCTGTTTCCTCCATGCTCTTCCATGGCCATTTAGTTTTCCACAGGTTCATCCCTGCTTACCTCTGTAGGGGCAGATAGGTCCCCTACTTTGCAGGCCCATGCTAAAAGCCTGAGCTGCTGCAGCTGGCACTAAGGATCCAGCACTGCTTCCTGGAGGCTGGTCCCCATGCTTTGACCCATAGCACGTGTTTGCCCAAGCATTATACATATGAAAGGTGCAAATGCAATTTGGGCTCTCTGTCATCCAGAGAAAGGCCAGAGAGACTTTTTCCCTTGATAATTAATAATACTATAAAGCAACATGTTATACAGGCATCTCTATTAATCCTCAAGCTCTGGGCATAGACTTATGTGTGGCTATCATTATTAGCAAGAATAAACTGACTTAGAAATGTTTTTTTAGTCTGCAGCCTGGAATGAGAGATTCTATACAATAAAGCATGCCTCTTTTGTACTCTTCAATTAATATTTAGTTTGATCCATAAGAAGACTTTACCTCTTCAGGATGTTTTACTTAATTCATTATTCATAATGTCAAAATAACATTCTTCATTAGGATGTCAGCAAGCACATCTCAAGGGAAATGTCATTACATTGATTTTACTAAGTGTCATATGCATAGAAAGGATGCTAATGATGACCAAGTAGGCCAGTTGCAGAGCTGAGATGTTAGCCTAGGCACCCTGAACCCAGTGCCTGAGCCAGCTGCTTCTCCTATTTTGAGTAATGTAGAAAGCGGTGGTGAAAAACAGCTGTACCGTTCATGTTCCCATGCTCTGCTGAACGTGGTAAGTCATGGGAAATCCAGCTGAATTGGACTCGGTTCACAGAGCATCTCAGGTCTCCCTTCTCCGTCCCTCATCACTGCACTAAGTATTACAGACCCAAGAGTCAAACTTCCCCAGACTCCCTCAGCCCACTGACGCAGTGCCACTCAGCAGCCCACATCCACAGGTCCCCCATGCTCCTCCATTCCCCTCCACCACCCTTTTGCTCTCTGAGCCATTCCTAGCAGCAGCACATGGATGTCAGGTATCCTGTCTTCACCTTCCCAGCACTGATCAGTTACCTACAAGCTGTTCCTCCTCTTCCTTATTTGCTGTTATAGAGGAATACAACAGACATTGTTGAGAAAATAGTTTGATTATGCACTACGATATTTGTATAAAGAGAGCTAGCTGATGGCCAGGTGATGAATCTAGTCAAACCACAGAATAGGCTTGGTGAGGACAGTATATCTTTGAAAATGCTGTCTTCTGGGACTGTGGGAATTGCCCACCTCTTTGAGGTGGAAAGGGGTGAAGCTCTAGAAGTCACTCTATGGTTTAAACAGAACGTGGCTCAATATAGAGATGAGATGGGGACATGAACAAAGAGCGAGTGTCTATGAATGGCATTAAAAACAACAATTTCCCCTGCACAGCTGCTGGGGAAGAGTGATTTCTGAGCATGAAAAAAGAGGTGAGTATTGCAGGGAGATCTGAAGGCTAATGATGTGCTGCTTCAGGAGAAACCTCAGGGAAACCTTGCTTCGGACACACACAGCAGGGTTGCTCAGGTGCCCTGACCGTATGGGCTGTATACCCAAGGCAGGATATGGTGTGAATCATCAGGCACTGGAGAGCAGAGGAGCCCTTGAACTGGTTCAAACATGCATCATGGTGGTGACTTACCAAGATGCCAGAATTCCTTGTGGGGTCCCCAGCTCTTGGTGGCTTGTCCACCAACTTCTACCCACTGGCAGAAAAATAGCCCACACTGGAGCTACTCAGGAGCCTCTGTATTCCAAACCTTTCTGCTTTGGGGATCTTAGGTATAAAGTTAGAATTTCCACTGAATACTCAGCATTGCTTTTCATAGGGAAAAAAAAAAAGGCTAAAGAACTAATTCTGATCTGAATTATTATTCAATCTGAACATAACCGTTTTCCTCAGGGTAGGGACTCTATCCTATTATATTTTGTGCAATCCCTGTTTTAATAGTTTCATCACAACCTTTACACACTGCTGAAGTATCAACAACAGTAATAATAATTACTAAATTTCTCATCCTTTTATTCACCTTAGTGACTTCTCCAGTTCACAGTAATTATGTGCTGCATTGAGTAAGTTTTTTCATTAATCCATTTTAAATGGTTGCCTGCAAACATACCAGGATGGCTTCTTGTCTTTACGTTATGGAGTAATGATTTTGGAAAGTGACAGATTTAGAAAGATTCCACATCTTGCAGCTTAGGGTGTACACATCTGAAAGGATACACTGCACTGGCACAATAAGAAAAGAAGGGCCCCAAAATACAGCTTCTGTCATTGCATCAGCAAACATACTCCAGTATTTCTCTCTAAGTCTTCCTTAAGAGTTACTAGTAGAACAAGAATAGCCATAGCAGCTTTCCAGACAAACAAACCTAGATAAGCAAAGCTATCTGGGTAACCAGACAGGATATTAATTCCACAAAAAAACACCTCCAGAGAAAGAAACAGAGAAGAAAGAAATGTGCATGAAACAAGAACAAGGGCAATAAAGGGCAGCACAAGCTGGGGCAGGAGGAACTTGGTAACTTCACCAAAGCAGCTGATGCAAATGCTCAAAGAATGAATGTTAAAAGTCTTCATCAGCTCGTCAGAGACAATCCAGTTGTGCCAGGGATAAAGCAGGGATAACATTAAAAGAAAATCAGTAAAAATGATCAGCTAAACCTTTGCAAGAGGTAGAGAACAGGCCAACACCATGGGAAATTAATTTCAACAAACTCAAGCATCCCAGCTTAGACCCCATGTTGCAACTGAAGACACAAATGAGGAAATATTTTAAAAAAGTGATAAATGAGGATGGTGCAACTAGAGAAAGTGCTGAAAAGTTGAGGTGATGCAATAGTTAATAAAATTGTTGGATTTCCATAGAATATGGGACAAGCCTCCAGAGGAGTGCATATAATGAGGAAATGCCACTGTGTGTCTAAAAGCTGCCCAGGAGAACCAATTTAACAGCTGCAGCAACTTCAGACTCCTCTTTCAGTGATGACTAGTCTTTGTCTATATAAACATGCACAGTGAATGAAACTGGTGAGATGGAGAGCCATACAGCCAACAGATTTCAAATGAGAAAATCTTGTGTCATAGTCATCAAAGATAGCACTGATGAGTCATACTAGTACTAATCAGTATCATAAAACATAGTATTAGCAAAAGACCATTTGACATTTTCTATCATAATTGTCTTTGGGATGCCCATACTGCTATGCTGTGCTAAAACTAATCATTAGCATAATTAAAATCCTTCAACCAAGATTCAGAATGCACAGTTGAAGTAAATGAGAAAATAGGTGGGGAGAAGTGGTTCAGCATATGTAGGAGTTTCAGACAGAGTATCAGTCACTCACCTTCACCGCGAGGCATGGCTGGTGATCTTATTATGAGAGACAGTGCATCAGCTACATCCCAGCACTGCTTTGGTCTGGGACAATATACTAAATTACCTACATTTTGCTGACAATGAAGCTCTGCTAAGAGGCAACTCAGCCCACATGCAGATAAAGACAAAAAGAGTGTCCAGCTTTGCAAAAAAAGACAGTTATTAATCAGTTATGATGAAATAAATCGCATGAGAAATCCCAGCAACTTCCAACTCAAGGATTGCTTTAGAGGCAAAAGTGCACACAAAATGAGTCAATTCACACACAGGCAGCATGCAAAGTTGTATAGAAAGCAGTAATGTCATCAGCTGACAAGTTGGAAACTGCATTCACCAGTTTGAACACGTTTGGATAGTGAATAGTTTTCAAGACTATGTCACAAATCTGCAATGTGGATGGTGGTTATTTCCACTTGACTCTGTAATGCAGCACTCTGTGGAGCAGCTGGCATTAGGAAAAGGTTTCTACCTTCCTTGTGGGCTTTTAGATTTCACTGGTATTTGCTGGCAACAGGGAAATGTTGCCAGAGGTGTTTGGCTTCAAACCCAAGTCATGGACAGGAGTGTTTCCCATGTGCTTCCTCAGCCGTGCCTCTGCCCTGACTCTGAGGCAGTCTTACTGCCTTGGCCCTAGTTCAGGTCTTCCCCTGGCTCTGTCAGTCTGCTCCAGAGTTTCCTTTTCTCTTCTTCTTCTTGGCAGAGTTGTGAACAACCGCAGGCGGGGACTCTTAACAAGACTAGTGGGAAGCCTGTCCCAGAGACAACACCAGTAGCACCCACCTGAGATTCTTGTTTCTATATATAAACAGCAACCAGATACATTCCATCCACTAATAGAAAACTACCCCAAAACAGAGTGAAGGTAATGTTTCTGTGGGAGTGGCCAGTGTAAAACATACAGGTGCATTACATATAATTTGAAGTCACTGCTGGTTCATTGCCACACAAAGCACAATTAGATTTCTCAACACAGGTAGTAGTAACCACATGTCATGTTGCAAAATGAAGAAAAGCAGCAATACGAAAGGGTCTTTTGCATTCCTCATCAGTTAGCAAAAACAACTAATGCATCTTCTGTTGCTTTCAGACCTGGTTCGGTAGTTGCTTGTTAGTTTGTCGGTACAAGGGCTGAGGAAGCTGCTCTTGAAGAGGTGGAAATGCCAAGGCACATGATGTGGACCACATCAAGCCAGTACTGGCTTCATATTGGCTTTTTGAAAGAAGACTACCAGATTTTTCATAATTGATTGGTCAAGTATAAAACTCAATAATTAAAGCTCTGGGTTTATCCACTTTTAAAAGTGAAACAATTACAGTCTGAAATCCTTTCGCATCTAGGATAGCTGCACTAGTCAGAAGTCAGCTATTTTTTTTCACCACAAATATCATACTACTATAATGAGTTTCAGCATATAGTAAGAAACACATAAAGATCGTTTCCTTTCCACTCAGTGTAAGCTTTCCATGCTGCTCAATGCATCTGTGCAGGTGATGTTGAAGAACTTTTCCCTTTCAGATGCTGCTGTCAGTGGTCCTGGCTGTGCTGGGATTCGCAGGAGGAGCATATTGTGCAGTCATCTCCTCACTGGGGCTGATTGGGGGCCCTCTGTGTGACACAGGTGATGGAGAATACGTCTACCCTTTCAGGAATGACACTCTGGAGTGAGTATAACTTAGAGGCTCCTCCAACTTTACTTTCCCTAATCTCTCACACACACATCCTTTTATAGCAACTATGAATTTTTCCAAAGTGAACCGATGGTCCACCCGGTCTACAAATAAATTCACATTTCTCTTAGCCAGCATGTTCCAGCTGGTCATCTCTTTGACCAAGGATCATCTCTGGGCAAACTGCCCAAGATTTTTCTGCTGTGCTTGTCAACAGCCCCTTATGCAAGTTGCACAATGCTTTCAAAAGGCTGCCGAGCTGTGACTCCCACCAGAGTCAGAAGGAATTATTCGATAAGTATGCCACATCAATCTGTTAAATCATCATGAATTGAGTCTACTTGGCCTGCTTCTGACAGGAAAAGCAAAAATCTTTTCTAACTATTTAAAGTTAACCTTGGCAGCCATGCTCTTCAAGCCAGAGCTAGAGATGATGGATGGACTGGGCTGAGATAACACAGCAAGAATGGAATATATGGAAACACATTTTAAAACTATTAGGGACTTTCCCTTTAGTTACTAGCACTGCCATAAAACAACAGGAAGATTCTTGTGCATGCAAAAAAAGTACAAATGTTGCTCTCTTCCCTAGTCATCAGTTGCACCTCTGCAAAGGCAATTCTGAAGAGAATCAGCATCTTTTACCAATTATAGTAAAATTTGAAACTCACTTTGTGCAATCAAGTTCAGAAAATGTAATGCCAGGAAACACAGCAAGCATCCTCCCGTTTTCATTTTCTAATACATTACCGATTATTTTTCTCTATCACAGAGAATGTTATTTGTTCAACCAGACAACATGGAGCATTTGCAAAGAACCTGAAAACATCATCCTTTGGAATATCGTCCTTTTCTCTATTCTGCTGGCCATTGGTGTGATTGAAGCTATTCTCTGTTTTATTCAAGTCATCAGTGGACTTACTGGCTTCATATGTGGCACATGTATGAGGAAAAGAAAGGTTAGTATGCAGTAAAAGATACCAGAGTGCTTTATGTTCTTACCACTTCTGTTTTTCAGGATCTGGGAATGGCACACAATCAGAGAGATTTGCACAGCCCCTGAATGAGCTCCTCTGGGGGGCTGAGGCAGTACAGATGCATTTTGCACACTGTTTCTTATTGTAGTCACATTGTAGTCAGGGATAACCTGGTCCACGATATTTCAAAACAGCAGAGCAGTGTGATGTATTGACATACTCAGTTGCACAGTTGTGTTCCTATTCAGGAAGCCTTTTTGATAAAGTGTAATGACATGCCAGCATCTGTAAGTGAGAGAGATGAGAAGTAAAGGTGTTTTTAGTTGGTCAACAGTAGTAAAAATGTCATTTTACAAAATGGAAGAAAACATCTTTCAAGTTTCATTTATCACCACTGCTTCCTTTTCATTGTTTATTTTCATTGTACTTAATGTTTGCAGTAAGTCTGATATCCCTCTGGAATATTAATTAATCATCTTTTGTTCATTGCCTTTCAGACAAATATTTCTGGAATGTGAATGATCTACAGGGTGTGCCAGGACAAGCCCCGAGCTGCCGATTCACATACAATAAGGATAGCAAACTGTGCTGTATTTATGGGAGGATGACAAAGAAAGGCCAAAATGTTCAGGAATTTCATGGGGCAAAATGAATTTTTTATAAAGAAGTCAGTGTGGAAAAAAACTAGATCATTTAGATCTGAGACTCCAAATTTTCATCTCTCTAAATATTCCTGCTAAATCTCAGGTATTGGCAAAAACACTAATATGTCTGGTCCTGACTGCCGTACTTGTACATAAAACACAAAGGTCCCCAGATCAAAGTTCACAGCCTGCCCTCTTGTGTATATGGGAAACTAAACCCTTGTTAATGTATGCATTTATCAGCTGCATGAAGCAGGTACTCTCTGGCTGGATGTAAATAACCTCCCATCCCCTCTAAATCCCACCTTGAGCTCACCTGTCTGTTCCTATTAACTTGCTATCCAGGCACTCCCAGATTTAAATTAGGATGCGCAGAGTAGCATTTGTGACACCGCAGATGCAGTTGAAGCACGTGGTTTTCAGCCTCCCTCAGCCACCCTGGAGCCAAGCCCCTTGTGCTCATTTGGCATCTTGCTATCTTGCTCAGCAAAGTCCAGTGCATTTCTATACCAGTTCTTCAAGAGCAACTGAGAGATATGGTAGCCCTGGAGGGGCGTTTGGGTCAATATAGACAGTAGGGTTGGAACAAGAGTTTAACAATGTCCAGTTTAACTAAAAGAAGGAGAACCTCAGCACCAGTTTTGCCCTCACGAGACTGCATAGGAGTCTCTCTAATTTCCACACAGGGCTATAGGGCTGTTCTAGAATAGATCACACAGACAAGCAATTAACTGGTAAAGATAAACATTAAATTGATACAGGTAGTAATTATGTGCAGCTTAGTAACAAATAAGATATAATCTGAAAGGCAAAAAATTGCATCAGTCTTAGTGTTACAGAAACAGTAATTCCAACCAGGAACTGCGTCATGCCCCATCATCACTCAAGATCAAGCCCTTGATGCTAAAGTCCATGACTAGCAGATTTCAGAAACCCCATCATTTCAGTGACTTCCTCAAAGGTTAATTCTTGGACATGCCACTGACTTCCCTGAGTCAGCCAAACTGCAAGATAATCTTTATTCATCCTGAAGGCATATATGCTGTAATGAAAATCTGAATATATTTAAAGCACTTTGAAAAATAGACTCTAAGAGAGACATTTATGTTTTCTCAGTCAAATGTTCATATTTCTGCATTGTAGCATGTGAGCAAGTTATCTGAACACAGTTATTGCAGACACACCTGGTTGGTTGTGTTGTCCTCTAATGCAGCACATAAACCCCTTTGTACAAAATGGGGAAGAAAATGCCAGCTGTGATTAGATGAGGAGCACACGTACACTTCCTTGGAGCATAGCTTCACTGCTAGAAGCAGGAAATTTGACCATAAAACTTAAACGTACCTTCTGTAAAAAGATCATAAGACTTGTTGAAGTTTGCAGTCATGACTAGGTACATCCAAACCTACCAGGTGGCTGAAAAAGCTCATGTTCATTGTCAGCAGTGAAGCTTGGACAGTGTTACCATAGAAAGTGGACATCAAAACAAAGCCAACAGTTTCAACCAGGAAAGAATCGAGGAGGCAGCTAGAAGTAAGGATATTCAGCATGCAGCTAGACCGAGAGAGACTCCTTCATCAGCAGAGGGGCTCTAAGAGCTCCTCACAGCCCCTAAATATCAGCCCTGCCCTCATCCTTTAGTTTTGTCTCCCTGACTCTCATCTCTATGATAAAGCCAGTTTGGGCTAGGCCAGCACCAGGAGAGGGAGAGGTACCTACTGGCACACACCACCTCCAGCACAGGAAAGTAAATGCACTGTACTGCTGCCATCTGCTTGTCCCAAGCTGTCCTGCCCTGGGGATGTTTATGTCATGTCTGTGTGCTAATGGGGACACCCTCTATCTTGCCAACTGTGCAATCACTGGCCTCACTGATATATGTAAATATTAAAGATTGTTATTCTGAAGTTATTTTCTGGCTTGATATGTGTGACCTAAAGGACTTGTGACTTCAAACTAGCTCTGGTAGGAAGAGATATGGAATAACACAGAAAGTAGAGTTAAATTCATTTTGTCTAACTTGAACCACTGAAAAGGAGTCTTTTCTGGGGTAGACTTCAAGCCATGTAGTCCATGGAGAGATTCAGCCTTCCCCCAGCCCATACTGAGAGACATGTCTAAAGCAGGCAGGAGGAATTGCCTCTCCAGCCATGATTCAGTTGTTCACCCTAGACAGGAGCATCAGGTGCCATTTGAAGTGCAGCAAAGCATCCTGCTCAGTCTCCAGATGCTACTTGAGGTGACAAGGGTCTCCTGAGTATCCTGTGTCACACCTGAGAGCCACTCACAGATCTCTAGAGAGAGACCCAAGTATCTCAGCTGGAGCTAGCAAGACGGAGGGGTGGGTGACCAAAGCAAACACCAATCTCTTGTAAACACAAGGATGTTAAAAGTTAGTTTAACCAAGATACCTAAAGGTGGCTAAAATTTGGTGAAATTATTTCAGCTCATAGCTTTTCAGATCCCCAAATTGCCTTTTACACCTGTCAAAGTCTGAGGTCTCAGAAGTGTCACCAGAGCCTTTTCTGGGAGCCAGTGGGCACATCACAACAGGGGTGGCTCCTTGCACTGAGCACTGCAGAGACCTGTAAGAAAATGGCTACATACTACCAATAATAATAATTTTGGTTTGGACAGAGTTGGCTTCACTAAAGATAAAATATCACTTTATAGAATTGGGATCACTACAGATTTTAGTTTGTTTTTTCTTCAAAATGGGAAGAATTATTTCAGTGAAATCTCCTATTGAAGGAAAAGAGGTATTTTGTCTCTGAAATGTTTTATGTATTGTACACATGAAGAATTTAGTAAAATTAAGGAACTCGTAATATTATTCTATATCTATCTTTTATCTCTATTCATCTTCTATCTATCTATCTATCTATCTATCTATCTATCTATCTATCTATCTATCTATCTATCTACCTACCTACCTACCTACCTACCTGTCTATCAATGTCTTCTATATTTGTATCAATCTTAAATAATTAATGGTCAAAAACTCACACGGCATAATGACAAAATATTTGTTTAGTTTTTATATTTATTACTCACTGTGCAGTCTCACCACACAGGCTCTTATACAAGGAGTTAAAACATGTTACTTTCTAATCAAATTATCCCTCTCGCTTCTGCATTTGAAACTCATGCAGGAGATCAGCCACATGCAAATCTGTGTTGGTTGGAAGAGAAGAAATTGTTCCTGGGGTTGACTTGAGATAGAAATAAAACTTTAGACCAAGGACACCATCTGAAAAAATGTAAGTGTTTGGAGACCAATGGCCCAGTGTTTCAGCTGCCAGGAACAAGGACATGATTCAAATACCTGAGTTGGAAACTCTCATTTCAAGAGGAACTGTCAGATCATTTTGATGCAAATAGCTCAGACACCTCAGGCCCCAGTTCTTGGTTTTTCTTGGTGCACAGAGCAAAGCAAACCAGCATAGCGGTTGGTCCCCGCAGACCTCCCTGTGCCACAGCCTCTACTCTACTGCCCCAGCCCTGTGTCTCTCCTCACAGAGAGCTCCTCACAGGAACCACTTCTTTGCAAACTTAAAAAATATCTCAACGGAAATTAAAAAAAAAAAAAAAGTCCTTTCCACATTCTCAGAGTACTTTATTTCATTTCCTACAGAGCACCAGCATATTGGGCTTGTCCCTTTCCAGAGGAGTGACAAGGAACAGCCACCCTTCAGAAATGTCCTTCCCTGCAGGACCTCTCTCACCCCACAACACCCTTTTTCTTCTGAGCCCCTGGGTCACAGAGGGCCATCTAAAGCTCATTGTCAATAATGTAGCCCATTTAACCCAGAAAGGTAGGGCAAGGGCTTTATCAAAGACACAGAGGCCACTGTTTTGTCCATCTTTATTTCTTCCAGTTGGCTAGCTTTGAAGCTGAGTGGCTGTAAGTGCTCACCACAGTGCAGATCATTTCCACCATAGATAGAAATCTTCCCTGGCACACAGCACACCTCACTTTCTTTCAGTCACTCCCCTATTTTTATCAGCCACCCATGTCAGAGTCTGTTCCATCAAGGTGAAGCGATAAGGAGAGAGTAAAAGCTCAGCTGAGTATCCCCCAAGTAGATACTCAGAACCATTGGAGATACACAGAATACCCTGGATGCTGCTCCAGAAGGGCATGTGTCTCCCACAGGGGCTCTGTAACATCTGCTTGCCCATGTAGATATCTCAGACACTTTAGAGCCTCAGACCTCAGGTGACACCAGTCATCTTTACATGAGCAACCAAATCAAGCTCTGAATCATCTACTGGGTACAGTGACACTACTCTTAAAAGCAGCCCTGAGTCCAGCAGACTCCCTTGCCATGTCATGCCTCACAGGACCTAAAATAGGTCAGTGCATCACATCTTAAAACTGCATATTTCTCCCCACGGGTTATGCAGGGAGCTTGAAATGAGCAGCACAGCAGCTGGCACCCAAAGCTGCAGTCCTCCATCATGACTGGGGAAGCGAAGCCCAACTCAAACACCTCTCCATTAGTAAGATTTTCTCTTTTTTGGTATAATAGATGCATTAGCTGAGAGTTGTCTAGTGGCAAAAGAGCACAATAGATTCAGTGAGGAATTGGTCTTCTTGGTATAACCTCATGCTTTTGCAATCCTTCTTCCATGCATTGTATATCATCAAAACTGCTCCAGCTTCAGATGAACTACCTTACACATACTTTTTCTCTAAGTGTCATTCATCCCATCATGTAACGTTTTCACCTACATTTTGTCCTACTGTCTTCTACCCCTCTGGATCTTTGAATGAAGTTTCCTGGCAGATTTTTATGCCTGTCACCATTTTTTTTTTCAAGAGATGGTAATAATCAGTCAGTTCAGACATTCTCTACAGATATAAAAGAACAAATTCAAATCTTGCTTTGGACATGTTTAATTTAGTTGACCCCCACATGAAGTATGCAATGCCAGGTATTTCCTCCCAGGAGTGCCTGGCTGCAGAGTGGGCTGACTCTGCATACACCTTCAACCCATTTTTGTTCCTGCCCAGGAAATATGCTGCAAAACATTTGTTCATAGAAAAAAACTTAGTGTGTGTCTGTGTGTAAATAGGGTTTTAAAAGTTTTTGAAACATCCTGTTTTGTGCAAGAAAGACAGACCAGAGAAGCCAGTGTCTCCATTGCCACTGTCAGCTGCAATTTCTACAACTTTGTAGCAGGTGCAATTAAGATGAAAGGGAGTGTTTCTATTTACCACCCAGAAAATGTGCCTTAACAATGCAGTGTCCCTTTTTGTACATAAATTATTGGGTCAAAGTTAAACCCCCTCACCCAGTCAAAATAGGATTTGAGTACAAATATAAATAAATAATTCTCCTAAGGTAGGATAATCATGTGGTGCTTGGGCTCTTTCAACTTTTTAAAATTTTCACTATTTTTAAACAATCCTTATAGAGTCTTCCCACCAGATCACTGCAGATCACTTACCAAAAAACCTTATTTTCCCTTGTACTGAGAGGTGTCAGAGAAAACATGGGGTTCCTGCACTTCTCCCTCCTTCTTGCTGCAGCCACCGCCTGCGTGCTCATGTGTTCCCACCATGCCCTGCCCCTGGAACATGCTTAACCTGTGCCACTGTCATTTCCATGCACAGCTGCTCCTGGATGTCTGCAGGAGATGGCACACTGCAGAAAACCTTCCTAAATATTTAAGTTTTCAAACTCCAGTTCAGTTCATATGTGATAAAGAAATCTCTGATTTCCACATGGAAAGGTGCTATCTGCTCCACAGATGAACGTGAGTGTCCGGGAAAGCCAAACAAGTGCCCCAAATTGGGCAGTTTTTGCATAGAATTGGTTATGAAGAATCATACCCAGACAGATGAAAGAGATTCACAGGGCAACTAAAAAGATATTGGTATTGCAACTCTATATTAAATGTAACTAACTGAATTTCTTAATGCATATATGAGTTTTCCTCAGAATTATGCATGTTTAAAGGGAGCTTCACAAAATAGTTTAAAAAATTCTGTATCTTTTCTGTAGTTTTATTGCAGACTGTAACAACACCTTGCTCTCCTGCCCATTTCCAGCAGTGAAATGATAATACACAATTTGAATATCAGGGCGCAGCTCCTTCAGTTGGTCAGTGGTAAATCTTCTTTTACTGTTTCCTAAGTTTATTTTGATGATTATTGTGGGTTTAGTTCAGTCAACTTTAAACATACAAACTCTTAGCCCTATCTTCTGTGTTAGCCTTGTGCCTAGAACCTAGAGAAATACAGATTATATTCATACCATTGCATATCAGACAAAATATAACATTTCCCCTCCTTTAAGCCAAGCTAGTATTACCCCTCACATCAGTGCTCCATTGCTCTTATTAACACTAATTCCTATCCTCTTATTCTCTGCTCCTCAGAAAAATAAGATTGGATATCTTCTGAAGAAAGGGGAAGACAGAAGAATTGCCAGTAGTCTTCCAAAGACAGAGACTTTGCATCCAGTTCTCCAGACTTTTGGGTTTATGACTGTTTTGTACAGCATCTTTCCTTGCAAAGTACAGCAAACTAATACTTTGCAGGTTTTTTTACAAGACAGCACTATTTTTTCTGATTTTTTTTCCCGATTTTTTTCTATTTTTTTCTGATTTTGGACTCAATCAAAGAATATATCATCAAGCCGTTATTTCTCTCTATGATCTAAATTGAGCAACAGAAAATGTCTCTAAATATACCAGGCTTAGTATCTTTGAGTGTGTTTTTTATGCTAACTTTAGCTACTGGAATTTGGGCTTCTTGGAAAAGCAAAAAGGACCAGCAGAACAGAAATCCAACTGAAATGGCCATAGTTGGAGGCAGGAATATAAATGTTTTCGTTGGACTGTTTACTGCAACAGGTAAGTTTTCTTAAAGGACTTTTAAAAATTCTTCTTAAAACCATGCATTACATAGATCTGGGGGACTTTTCTTTCAAAGCAAGTGAACTCCTTTAATGTCAGGGCAGATTTTACCTAAGTGTGGCTTTAAAGGACTATGGTTTCATGAATCATTTTGGGATGGATTCTTCCAAACCTCTTCACACTGAGCAGAACCTAATGTTTATGTAGATTCTTTTAAATTAAAGAGATTAATTTAAGAGGTTAGTTAAGAGTTAAAGAGTTTAATTTAAGAGTGACTGAAGAATATGACACTTTTCATTAAGGAAGACTGTGGTCTTAATCTTGAACCAGTTTCTGTTATCCAGCATAACAGAAGAATTTTACTCCTGGAACAGTCCAGTTCTGTGCAGAATAAATTGCTACTCATGGTGCGCATTGGGCTCTCTCCTAGAGAGAGAATGTTCTCCCCACTGACTGGTGCCCTCCACTTCCCTTTTCTCTCCTTGCTGCCTGGCGTCATCTGAAATTTGCTTCCCTGACCCATTTTTTGTGAAGGCTCTCCCAAGTCATATTTGCCTAGCTAAGACACTTAAGTCCATGTTGTAGGTTTGCATTCTGACTGCAATGTCTGCTTGCATTTTGTTCCCTAATATCTATTTTCTTAGACTGTGTAAGTGATGCTCATGAAGGATGGTCTATCAGTCATGGCAGAATAACAAAGGCAATTCTGTTTGCTCTAGCAAAAGTCTTCCACTGGGGGGAAAAAAAAAAAAAAAAAAAAAAAAGGTATATTCAAGTTGCTTGAATTTATATTCAAGTTGCCTTTCCAAAGCATCCAAGAGCTTTTCCATGCACACATAGATTTTCAGTCTTGAACCTGGGAAATTATTTAGGGTGATATTCTAATACTGTTACCTGTACACAGCAGCACATCTCAGTATGGGAGAAAACTTTGTAAAGAAAATAGAAGTGTGATTAAATATTTGTATGAGAAAAAGGTTTACAAGCTCTTAGAGTGTTCTACAAGACTAGATGAGAATATGTTTCACAATTCTTACCTTACCATCTTCCATGTTTACAGCCACCTGGGTTGGAGGAGCATATATCAATGGCACAGCTGAAATCGTCTACCTGCCTTCAAAAGGACTATTGTGGGTCCAGGCACCTGTGGGATTTGCCTTGTCCCTTGTTATTGGTAAATAACTCACATAATCAGGACACATAAGCTTTAAAAAAAATTATATGAGTATATTAAGATTCCTGACAGAGTATAGAGTACATTTTAAAGGTGATTTTCTTTCTTTAGTCTTCCATAGATCCAGAATAAGCATTTAGAATGCTATCCTCTAAACTGAAACATAAGAAACTGGGGTAGCTTGGAGCTAGTGTACAGTTTTGCCTGCTTGGAGCAATTTATAGGACAATAATCTTATCTGAGAACTTTAGAAGCATGTGGCTATTGTATATTGCTTTTTTATCAAGGTCTCTTATTCACAGACTGTTGAGAGTATTGGTATAATTTTAAATTTTTGTTTGAAATTTCTGTGTGATGAAATAATACTATCTTGATTTTTCCACTAAAATGCATTCTCCTGAGTAGTCTTATCTCAGGATGAATTTGTAGTGCATCCTGCTTACCCCACGTTACAGTTCTTCACTATTTTCTGGAAACTAAGATAAGTTTGTAGTGTCCTATACCTAAATTGCCATTTCTAACTCCAAGAATTATTGGACTCATGCTGAGGTTCACCTGTCTTGCCAAGACCAAAGTTTCTTCCAGTCCACATTGAGTTATACCATAAGTGTCTGGGGACACAGGATGATTAAAGCAAGGACACCTGTGCAGACCTTACACAGGAATTTCTGAAAGAACAATAACCTTTATTCTTAAGTCAGAGAAAAGAGTCCAACTGACGTGAATATGAATCAGGCTTGGAAATATACTGCCAGCATTTCTTATGTGAGTAATTCTTACTAATGAAATTGAGGAGTGCAGGTCTGATCCTGCAATCTTTACTCAGGTCAGTAGTGCCCAGACAAGCAGTCCTGTTGGCTTCGGGGTTAGGCACAATACGTATTCTTTGGTTTTAATGAGATGGTTGTATGTCTGAAGTCTAATATTTAGATGAAGGCGGGTGGGACTCAGCTCAATGTACAGATTAAAACAATATAGTTCTGGGAAGACACAATGAAGCCACCAAAATGAAAATGTAACCAGAAAAGGAACATATATCAACATGTTGCATCACATGGTCAAGGACAAAAGTTTGTCTCTTTTTTAGCCAAATATGAGTCCTCTATGCCTCACTCTGCCTACTGACATTTTCCACAATAAACATTTCAGAAAACTTTGTATCTCAGGTTGGTAGGTCATTGGAGATGGAGAGGAGACTATATGTGGGTGTCCTCTGAGCTGATTCCCTGTTAGACACACAGGTATCTTATGCCATTTGGGGTGCCCTAGGGACTCCTACCTAGTCTCCAGTAGCCACTCCAGAAAGAGGTATGTCTGCCAAAATTGAAGGGTCATATCTGTCAGCTGTAAGGAGATGTCTTTTATAACCTGGGACATCTCACATGGGTGAAACCCCACATTTAGGAAAGTGAATTGAGGCTTCAGTGTGTGGTTGGCTGCATCATTCTCTAGGGTCCATTATGTATGAATTCCACACTCACTATACTGGTCTGATACCCAAATGGCATAGTATTCTTACATTTTTTCCTGGAATATAATACATGCAAAATTCTAGCAAAATGTCATCACTTCTGATAGGTGGTTTCTTCTTTGTAAAACCAATGAGATCCAAGAATTATGTGACAGTGATGGATCCCCTTCAAGAAACTTATGGGAACGTGATGGGAAGCTTACTCTTCATTCCACCACTGCTAGGAGAGGTGTTCTGGTTTGCAGCTATCCTGGCATCCCTGGGTAAATACTTTGCTGTTATATTTGTTAGAGGCTACATGGCACAACTGTCAGAGTATAATACACATTTGGGAATTGTGTTGGACTAAGCTGTAGAAATTTGTGCTTCATGTATCCTTTTGTGAGAGGAACACAATCATTTCTCATTTCTGGAAAATACATTTTTAGGTTTAAAACAAATGACAGTAGTATATATTCATGATATTATAACAGAGAGGTCTGGCAATATGAGCTAGTGCCTTCCTCTTGCCTATGGGAGAGTGGATGTAAAAAGAAAAGTGCCTCGGCAAAGGCCATGCAGCAAGGTAGCAGCAAGAGCAGAAAGAGAATATGGGCTCTCCTGAGTCCTCACTCTGTCCGCTGTCTGTAGACCATGCACTTCTCATACAATGTGGTGTGCCGGCATCAAGGGAATAACATATCCTTATTTATTCTGTATTCTGCATGTATGAAATCTGTCTTAAATAACTTAACTGCTGTCCTTGTCTGCAGGAGCAACAATGAGGGTAATCTTGGATATTGGAGGCTCACTGGCTATCATCATCTCAGCATGCACTGTCATACTCTATACTCTACTGGGAGGCCTCTACTCTGTTGCATACACAGATGTCATCCAGCTGGTTTTCATTACCCTCAGCCTGGCAAGTCCTGTGCATTTCTTTGCTACCTGTTTCCTAACTAAGGAAAAAAATCCTGCTCTTGTTTTCAGTATGTCTCAGACCAAAAATAACTCCACCAATACTGGCCTTCACCCTACAGTTCCTCTTCAGGAGAACAGGTCTCCTGAAATGTCTTACAGTCCTTATGCACTTCAGACAGTGCTCACACAATCTATTAGCCTTGCTGGGTAAATTAAGCTGCTCACATGTAAGGTCTGCAGAACCTGTCCAGAACAATCTTAGCTGCAAAGGAGAGAGATCTGTCTACTGAAAGCACAAATTGACCTGAATTACAGACTCATGTTCCTGATGATGCCATGAACCAGAAACATGTAGATTTAGAGTAAGGAAGGGGAGAAAGGAAGACTCTTAGTCTGGGTTTAATCTTAGGTAACTTTATGTTCTACATCTACCTTAATTTCAATATCTGAATAGATTCTCCAAGAACAAGGACCCTGGGGAAATGGTTAACTATGTCTGTTTCTATCCTAGTGGGTCTGTATCCCCTTTGCCCTGGTGAACTCTGTAACGGAAAGTATTTCTTACACTGCAACTCATCAATCTTACCAAGACCCTTGGATTGGGAAGATAGAAAAACAGTATCTTGGAAGGTGGCTGGATGACTTCTTCTACCTGGTATGGAGTATTTCTTGGACAGGTGGTTGGGAGAAGGGATTGCATGGGGACTTTCTGTCTGGAAAACTTGTGGGTTCTTCCAGCCAGGAGCCCTGTGTTGCACAGTTGGCAGGAGCAGGGTGGTGTGTAAAACCATGTCTCAGCCACTCCGCAGCACACTGAATGAACTGGGGAGATCCACGACTCAGCTGTGGGAAGGAAAGAAGCAGTAGAGACACTCCATCCTTTAACCCATGTGAAGGAATGTACCTCTTGAGTAAGACCATCCAGGCAACTAGTTCCACTCCTGGCACCTAAATGAGGCATTTCCTACCTTTCAAGAGGTTGGTCTTACAGCCTCAATAGTGTGTTTTTAACATAACTATGTAAAATTCCCTCTATTTGAAAAAAAATAGTAAAATTACACAGCTGAAGGTCATCAGCAAGCATGGTGCCATTGGCTCCACTGTACAACTCAAGTTTTGAGCTACCAATATAGCCAAGACTACAGAAGGTTGTTATGCTCTTGCTAGACTGGTAATAGGAACACACAAAAGCTTGAGCTTGTTTGGTGACAACAGAATCTTCAGATATTATCTGATGAAATTTGTCTGCTAAGAAAGTTAAAATGGTGATTTTATTTTTAATTTTAGACTATAGTCTAGCTAAGTTTGAGTAGATTTTTTACAAAAGTTGTATTCCTGAAAAACTTATCTTCTCTTTTCTTTCCTCTGTGCCTGTTTCATTATGCCAAGCAACCTATTTTTCAGTTTTCTCAGTCTGCCAAACCATTAACCTGTTTTGATCAAAATTTCACATCCATCACAATGAAAACAAAGGAAAAGGGCACCCTCAACCATCAGAAATATCATCCTCAATAGTTAAAGCTGGGCAACGTTTATGCATTTGAAATGAGTTTTGTGACAATAAAGATTATCATCCATCTGAATGGATGGATGATACCCTACAGCAGCCAGCAGCCTGCCGGGTACCACTGGTAACATCTGAATGTTACAGGTGTTTGGGAGCATTCCATGGCAAACTTACTTCCAAAGAGTGCTTTCCACTGCCTCTCGAGGACAGGCAAGGCTCATCTCCTACCTCTCTGGACTTGGGTGCTTTTCAATGGCCATCCCCTCAGTGCTCATTGGTGCAGTTGCAGCATCAACAGGTAAAAATAATTGTTTGTCTCTGAATAATGAACATGTTTTTGTCAAAGGTGATTAAAACAGGATCCAAAGAAGTCCTGATTTAGACTTCAAATTATCTAACCCTGTGTACCTAAAAGTGTAGCCCTGGTTGCCAAGCTAGGTGGTCTGTACCAGAAGTGTGGACACCTCTGAGGATCAGTGCACAACTACCTAGGGACATTTAAACGGCCCCAAGACCTGTTTAAAGCTATTTCATTAAGATGAAATGTCTTTTCATGGATCTTCTGTCAAGGAAAGATGAAGGCAGACCCTGTAAAACCCTGTATAATCCTATTTTCCAAGAAATATGCATGCCTTCTACATGTAAGACCCAGTGATATTACTACAGATTGTTAATAAGGTTCTGAAGAAAACCTGACTGAAGGAATCAAGAAGTTCAGTCCTGTAAACTCACAGCCCCTGCCTAGAGGATCAGTCCTGTGTTGGCTGTGAGCAAGGATTAAAGAGCAGACAGATCACCGAACATTTAAAGAAATCAGTTGAACTCATTAATTCATCTGTCACTAGGGTCATCAAAGCAAAACTCCCTTCTCCTCACGAGCAGGGTCTAGAAGGTTGACTGTCCCAGTTCTGGAAACACAAAGCACAGCTATTTCTATAGATGTTACTGGGGAGAAGAAAAAGCTTTGATCTAGTGAGAGCTCCAGCATGCTAAGGGAAATCACAAGAGAACATAAGAGAATCCAGAAAATTAATGCAAGTCCTAAAATACCCAGTGGGTCTCAGTCCTTAGCCCTGCTGTGACTGGTCCCTGTGGAAAGGCAGCTTCAAAGACAGCACAGATGTCAGTGAAAGATTTTTTGTGACTTTTTCTTGTTCTGTTTTAAAGACTGGAACCAGACAAGCTATGGTCTTCCAAGTCCACTCGAGAGAGGGGAATCAGCAATGATACTGCCACTTGTTTTACATTATCTCTGCCCAGCATACATCTCCATTGCTGGTTTGGGAGCCATCGCTGCTGCTGCAATGTCTTCTGCAGATTCAGCTCTTCTCTCTGCCAGCTCCATGTTTGCTCACAATATATACAGGAAAATCCTGAGGAAAAAGGTACTTGGTTACAGCATTCAGTAGTTTTGGTGTCAAGAAAGATGCTTTTGTTTCAAGACCATTTCAAACACATTCTCTGTGGTCTGCAAATAGAGGCATCTGTCCTTCAGCTGCTGAACTGTGTTCTGGAGCCAGAGCTTCAAACATAGGTCAGGGGTGTTCATATCCTTGGTAGGGATACAAATACCTACACTGGTGAGCTTTGCTATTTATAAAATGACTGGTGTCAAATCTGGACTAGAATATTAAAGGAAACAGCATAAAACCATGACCTTTAAAATTACAGAGGGCAGCTCCCTCTCCAAGAGTCCTACCTTGGGTGGCTGCTGGTGACAAGCACTGCCTGAAAGCAGTGAGGGCTTGGTGAGAACCAGCCTAGGGCAGAGCAGTGCTGGTCACCCCCACAAGTAAACACCACGTCTGTAACGTTACAATCTCTGTTTTACAGGCTACAGAGAGAGAGGTCTTATGGGCCATGAGGACCTCCATGCTGGTGTTTGGGGCTGGGGCAGCCAGTCTGGCTTTTTACTCCAGCTCTGTCTATGACCTCTGGTTCCTCAGTGGGGAGCTGGTGTACGCCCTGCTCTTCCCCCAGCTCTGCTGCGCCCTCTTCGCTCCCAGCACCAACACCTATGGCTCGGCTGCCGGCTTCTTGGTTGGGCTCCTCATGAGGCTGCTGGCAGGGGAGCCTGCCCTGAGCATTCCCCCTGTCATCTGCTACCCAGCCTGCTCCCTGGTGAATGGGACCTACAGTCAGCTCTTCCCCTTTAAAACATTCACCATGCTTCTCACCTTGGGGACGATCATTGCTGTGTCGCACCTGGCTGTGGTTTTGTTTCAGAGAAAACTCCTTCCCTGCAGGTGGGATGTTTGCAATATCATGGGGGGAACCAGCACCCGCATCCCCCTGCAGCAGATGGAGACACAGATGGGTTCACCAACAGTTGCACTAGAAGAGAATCGCGATTAGATGTGGGGCCTCATTTGAAAAGTCATAGTGCATTCAACAATTAGAGTATGGTACAAACAGCATCGCTCTTCCCTTTGCTTTCTCCAGTAATGAATTATTTAAAGTCCTGGCAGAGTAATAAAGGCTCACTTTGTTCATCCAAGGAGAATGTGTGAGCTTGAAGTCTGCAGTGATTAAAGGCGTATGGTGATGGAGCACGATCTTGTGGTGGTGACCACAGGGCACCTTGGGCCCCAGCAGTGTTTTCCTCGGGGTGCCCCTGGTACCCCACCCGAAAGCAAGGCTACAAATCACACTTCAACATTGATGGCATTCTTAAGTCACATACTTTTCTCACCACAAAGGAGACAAATTAATGTTTAATAGATCAGGTATTCTTGATTAAAAAAAAAAAAAAGGTGCGCAAACCCCTTCCCTTTACAACAGCTAGAGTTTTAGCATATGCATCCCTGGGGGAGCGCATCTAACTATAAAAACACAGATTACTGAATGCAGTGCAACTATCACAGCAGTCCAGCAGTAATATCAGTTCTGCATCATTCTTTGTATGCTTTATAAAGCTTTCCTTGATACTGCAAAAACTTGTGCATATGCTTCTCCCCAGCCACAGTCTCAGGCCACACAGCCAGTCTGCTGCCACACGGCTGAGGAGAGGACATCCCCTCTCATATGACCTGGTGTGTGTGCACAATGTGAGAAACTCTGCCGGTGCTATCATGCATGGCCTCAGCAAGCTCAGAGAGGAGCCACATGTCACTCTGAACTGTACCAAGGCAAATGCAGTGGCTCGGGAAGAGGACTGGCAGCCCTACATTCTAGATATGGCTTTGATGACTCTGCTCCCCATGGGGAGTATCTATCTCCTTTAAAATACCCATCCTCAGCAAGGTGGAGATTCTGCTCCTCATCAGAGGAGCTTTGCCTTAGTGTTAGTAAACACCTGGGCACACTTAACTTCCCATGCACAGCAGTCCTGTTGATATGCTTTGTTAAACCAAGACCAGAAATTCTTTCCTATATCTCTAGAGACTGTCATGAAATATTAATTATAATATGTGTCTAGAAAAGGGAAAAAAACTGTTTTGAGAATTAAAAGCGTTGCCATTAACTATGGCCCTAGGCTGTCACCCACTGAAGTCTTTCACACCCCAGTGATTTGAGTGGGAGCATGTGAGGTCATGCTTAGCTAAGGGAGACATCAAAGCTATCATTACCGTAGCACCAGAAGAACTGGGCTCTTGTTAAATCACAGTTGCTGCATACTGATTCAAGCATACTCCCTTGCAAGATTTAGGGGTGACCTAGTTTGGGGACCTGTACAGCCCTCTGTGTGGTGCAGACCAAAGCTGACATATTGCACTTGCTCAAGGACACAGACCTGCTGCATGGCCCAGATGAAACTACAATGTCCTCAAGTCAAGGTCAGCATCCCACTCACTGACATCTCACCCAGCAGCTCTGAAAGGCAAATGATTGCGTTTGGAGATATCTTTTCTCTACACCGTTGTGCCCAGCTTCTGCTGTTCCCCTGCAGAGTCCCAAAGTTTGACACTAAATCCTTTCTGTGCTCACACACTTGGCCTCACGGGCAATAGATCCACAACTTCCTGAGACAGTGTCAAAGGACAGCGCTCTGGGGTAGGACCTTGCTGAAGAGCGTCACCACCACCACCATGCCACCACCCAGCGTCACCACAGAAAACTCCCAGCGACTTCAAATAGGAAAGTCTTAGCGCTGTAAGGGGTATCTGGCATACTCAGCAGAGACACTTTACCCTTACAAAGCTTCTCTGAATTTCATACCACTAAAACACGCTCTGCTTCACTTAGAGAGACGAAAATGGCAAAGACACAATTACTGTAACTCTTCTGAATGTTTGCCATTTTCCATCCTTAGATGACTCTCTCCTCAGAACATCCCCCAGAAGCTTAAAAAGAAAACAATCATCAAGGTCAGACAAAGTTTTGAAAGCAATTAGCTGCAAGTAAAATAAATATAAAAGCAATTCTAGCCTATACTTAATGACAAAATGCCTAGTTGTTCCAGTTCAGCACACCCAAAGTCCTTGAGGTGTTGCCAGCACGGGGGATAATGACCCAGCTCCTATGAAATCATTCCTCTCACAGCTTACTGCCTCCAGTTCAGTATTCCTTTCTTTTTCTTGCCCCCTCTTTATAAAAAAATTGCTCAGGCACTGGAAGGCTTCAGTTCACCTCTCCATTTGTGGATTTACCTCCTTTGCCACTTAGATGTGTCCATGCCAATGAGTCTGTACAGCTCCAGTTTTCATTAACTTTTCTCAGCCTAGATAGCTGCTACCCCTTTCTGGCATTTTTGAGGTTAATAATACCCTATCTGTCATGTCTAATTAAAAAAAAAAAAAAAAAGAAAGACCTGCAATTTGGGAAGTATTTGGTTTGCCATGAGTTCTCAGCATCTCATGAGATCCTCACCAGGCATCTTTGGATGTCTGTTTTATGTAGATGAGAAAAATAGGAACATAACACTTCTGAAGGGAAATCTGCATCTGTTCCCCTTTTCACTTATGCTCATTTTTAGGATTTCCTAAATATGACCTCACTGGAATAACAGCTGGCATCCAGCAAGAAAGCAAAGAAACACTTGCAAGTTTGCCAGACATTTCTAGCACTGCCAGGGAGATATTTCCACATGAGCTATGAGCTGCGTGGGGCCAGGATGATGCTCTCATTGTTTCCACTCAAATGCCGTGCTTCCTGGCTTTACCCCACATGCCATACACCAATCTTCCCTTGCAGTTCTCAGACTTTACTACAACCTCTGCTGGAGAATACATCAGCTCAGCTAGCAGAGCTTTTGGTCTTCTCATAACTTTTCCTGCTCTAGACCACCATTGACTTCTGTGCTCCTACAACAAGGGGAGAATTGAAAGGCATTAATCCCCCACAGCAGGACATTTGTAAATCCAGAAAAACAACCAGCTTGCTTTGCTGATCCCTAAAAATGCAAGGCAATCCATCATCCCCAGGGATGGGAATGCTGCTGCCCCCCAGGTAGGGGCCAGGACCATCTTTGTGACTGGAATTTGTTCTGTCTGGAATAATCAAAAGAAGGCAAATAATGTGAACTGGAGTAAGGTTTCCATTATCATACACAGAAGCATGAACATCCCAAATGATGTATAGCTAAAGTTTTCCTTAAGTCTGCTGGGAAATGTCTTTCTTCAACATTAAACAACCTTAAGAACAGACAGTATTTTGTTTCAGTTCTTTGGCCAAATGGGCAAATGGTTGTTTTGTGGGGATTTTTTTTAATCTTTTGGCAGGTCACTTGAAATAATATAGGATCTGCCTTAGAAGAGGTGTCCATTTTCCTCCTCCCCTCCTCAGTTTCCCTCCCTGACCCTGGAGATATTGCTGCACAAGTTAGACTTTGCAAATCTACCTTAGGCAACTCACTTTATTCACTCATGCTTTATTTTCCCAGTCCCTTGAAGAGGGACAGTATTTTAATTGACTTCAAGAAGGAGTTTGAGATCTTTGGAAGAATCCTCCGTTATATATCACGAACACTTATTTTTCATGAGTTGAGAACTTCTGTTCATAGCTGGAGGGCAGTTTTCCTGGTCAGTTTATTTCACAAGACTGGAGCAGTGGAGGTTATTTACCTTTACTTTAGCAAGGCTTTTGACACTGCCTCTAACAAAATCATCATGGGCAAACTGATGAAGTACAGATTAGATAAATGGACAGTGACGTGGACTGAAAAGTGGCTGAACTGCCAGGCTCAGAGGGCCATGATCCACAGCACAAGGTCCAGCTGGATACCAATCATTAGTGGTGTACCCCAGGGTTTCATACGGGGGCCACTACTGTTTAGCATCTTCATTAATGGCCTCAGTGTTGGGGCACAGTACACACTCAGTGAGTTTGCAGGTAATACAAAACCAGGAGGAGAGGCTGATACAGTAGATGGGTGTGCTATCATCCACAGGAACCTGGACAGTCTGGAGAAATGGGCTGACAGGAGCCTCACGAAGTTCAGCAAAGTGAAGTGCAAAGTCCCGCACTTGGGGAGGAACAACCCCAGGCACCAGGACAGGCTGGGGCCCGAGCCAGCAATGTGTCCTTGTGAGAAAAAACACCAACAGCCTCCTGGACTGCATCAGGCAGAGCACTGCCAGCAGGGCAAGGGAGGTGACCCTTCCCCTCTGCTTAGCCCTGGTGAGATAGAGTCCAGTAAAGGGCTACGACAACAATTAAGGGTTTGGAGCATCAGTTATACAGTGAGAGGATGAGAGAACTGGGACTGTTCAGCCTGGAAAAGAGAAGACTCAGGTGGATCTTATCAATGCATATAAATACTGGGGGTGGGGGGAAGACAGAGCCAGACTTTTCTCAGTGGTGCCCAGTGAAAGGAAAAGAAGCAGTGGGCACAAACCAAAACACAGGATAATCCATAAGAAAAGTTTTTTTCACTGTAAGTGTGGTCATGCAGGTTCATGCACTGAACCCAGAGAGGTTGTGCAGTCTCCATCCTTGGAGATATTCAAAGCCAACTGGACACAGGTCTGAGCAATCTACTTTCACTGACCCTGCTCGGAGCAGGAGGTGGGACTAAACAATTTCCAGAGGTGCCTTCCCACCTCAGCCATTGTGTGATCTTGTGACCCCTGAAGAATGCAATGACAGCCTCGTGGCACGATCTAGAGGCTAAATGCCTTCAGCAACACTGCGCTGGACTGGGGATCCTTTCAAATATGTTCTCGCCTTAGTCATTGGTAATAATAAGCTGTTGAATCCTAGAAAATTTTCATTTTAAAGTTATCATAAAACTATGCCTTTTTTGTTGCCGTACAGTGGTCTGGACCCAAAATTCTCCACAATAATGGAAGACCAGCTTAGTTGGCTGCATGCAATTGTTTAGAAAAACTAACAAAAGCTGGGACAAAAAGGCCAGAAAGCTCTGGATCATTTAGGTGAATATGGGTGTGATAAGAACTCTTCAAGGCTCCTGGTGCCATTATGGTTTATGTATGACAGTGAGCAGAAAGATTCTAAAAATGGGGAAAAGTGCTTCCAGATTAAAAGAGTGGCTGGACTGGATTTTGATCAGCTACCTCAAAGGAGATAAAGAGCCTCTTGGACACTGCTTGTGCTGGGTCACTCCATAGAGCAAGGAGAGGACCCGGTGGACTCAAAGGTTATGTCTACATGACTAAATGCTTCTGCATGATGGAGCAGTCCTGGGCCCCTAGGCCAAGTTGTACAGTGAATACAACCAGACTAGGGGTGCAAAGCCTGCTGGAATAGAAGTGGAAGACTGCAGAAGTTGGAGGAGTCAAATCTAGTCCAATCTCAGTCCTCTGTAGTGAATGGTCTCCTGAATAGCACCTGAGTTTTGGTTTTGAAGAAACCAGTTGTTTCACGTCAAAAAAGATCCAGGGAATGCACTAACATTCATGCAAAGTGGACAGTTAGTGGCCTGGGACCTGGACCTGAACTGAGAGGACAAAATATTTGCAGTAGACAGACTTAAAGAAGCAAACATCAGCATCTGGGCAACACTCTACTGTCATCTGAGCTGGCAGGATGCCCTGAGATACCCTTGTCTTGATTTTCCTTGACATTTTTAGACTTCATCTCCTGTGGAGCGTCTGAGATGGTATCAGACAGAAATCTGATTAAGAAACAAGAACAATACAAAATCAATGCCATGTACATTAGGTGGATTAACAACTGGCTAACTAACAAGTCTTGAAATGTAATTACAAGTAGGAAATTATCATCCAGTATCTGAATCTCTGGTGAGGTTGATTGTTGGCATCATGCTATTGAATTGCACTTATCAGTCACTGGGTAGGCAATAAGGACCAGTCCACATCAGCTCAGCTGGTCAAATGAGATGCACTTCAGTATGGGCTAACGGCCAATCTAACACACATGTCTATAGACAGATCAGGTGAATCACAGTCTAAAACCAACAGTGTTGTCCTGAAAGGAAGCCCCAAGTGATGCTATGCACTGTAATGTTGAAATTTAGATGAGATGAATCATACACAGAGCATGTTCCTGTTACTTTTTATAATGTCTCTTTTCTCTCACAGGCAGGGCTTATGACAATATCCAGTGTCTGAAAGTTAAAACTAGACAAATTCAGACTACAAACAAGGCTCAGCTTTTTAAATGTAAGGTCCATTAAATGTTAGAACAATTTGCCAAGGATTGAGGTGGATCCTTCATCACTGAAAAATGCTACAGTGAAACTGGAAGCTTTTCTGAAAGTTATCCTCAGTTTTCAGGAGGAATTAATTCAGTGGAGCCCTAGGGTATGTGATGTCCAGCACAGAGTTCAGACTGGAAAACCCCAGTGATGTGTTCTGTTCCTTACTTCTCCCAACCCTGTCAGAGGTGGGTAATCAGGTACTGTTGAGGCAACAGCTACCACTTTAACTTAATACTGACAAATGCTCAGAGCCCTGCTTGTTACCCTTGAGCTCCAACAATGGAGAAGTCAAAACCATAGTGTGACTTGGCTTTTGAAATCTAAACTGGGTCCTACATCAGCAGACTCTGTAAACTAGACCCCAGGTTGTCTGTGCAAAGATAAAGGAAGAAAATGTGATTATTAAAGAAGAAGAAAGCAGAATTTAAAAAATGAAGTAAATTTACAACTCTGGAGTTCTTGCTATGCAACTGCAAGCTGTGATACTCACACTGTACCGCAAAAAGGCCCTGACAGGGTTTTCTTTAATACAAACGTGGGATTTATTTTCTCCCAGAGTTCAGCTATGCTTTTAATACAGGAATAACAGATCTTGACATAATTACAGAATCGGAGATAAATTTTACACCATAGGACTAAAGAAAATTGAAAATCTTCCAATTTTTCTACAATTTTTACAATTTTGGTGAACTGTGCAATGTTGTGTTGGACATCACATAACACACCTCTAGCCAGGGCTCCGACCACAGCGTGATGAGCACAGTCCAAGGATTGATATGCAACAGAACTGAACAGGACAGCCTGAAACAACACCTGGCAGAGATTAATTTCCCTGCATATTCCTTAATCATACTAAGTTTTCAAATCTAACCAGGACAATTAATTCCAAAGATTAACTATCTAATTGGTGATTAGGAAGGAACAGGTAGGGAGCCCTGACAGCCTGAAAGTGTTTGTTGATATGGGCAAGGAAGCAAGAAGGAAGAGCAGAAGAGCCACAGAAAAGAAGAGAAACACACAGGAAATGGGATTGAGGAGCACAGCACAGGAGAGCCGTATGGTGCTTGAAGTGAGAATATTCTCTCCTATGGGGAAATATCCCCTGCTGGAAGATGCTTAAAGTGACAATAAGATACTGAAAAATGGCCAGAAGCTCAGCAACCAGTAACATCCACGTTCACCCAAATCTGCCTTTGAGATCAGAAAAAGGACTGCTTTGCATAAATTTACCCCATTGTACCATATCGTCATTAATTAAAGGAGATCTGTGATGTAGGAGCAGAAAGTTTATGGTGAAGGGGAACTTTCAGGATATGCTTTCCCAAGTAGTATTCTTCTCAGCTAGATATCACACACACTGGACACTGAATATTAGGAACTATGCAGTTGTCATCATTTCACTCGGTAGTGAAACACAGATAAAGACAAAGGAGCCCATTTACGTACTGAAAGGGCTTTTTTTATTTTTTTATTTCTTGGCCTCACTACTTGGTTACTAGTTGTAAGTGTAAGAAGCACTTTATGGAGGGGGAGTTATACACTGGACATAAAAAAGAGACATTCGGTTTCCAGAAATGAGTTATTTTATGCACCACTGATGTATAGCTTCTCATTGCATGGATGTGGCAGGTTAGAGACAGGATTTCACACCACTGCTCTGGACTTGAGGAGAAGGGATATGGAAAGTAATTGGGTCTGTAGCAAGAATGTAGCCAAGTTGTATTAACTGTGCCCTCTCTGAGGTGCTTAGGCAACTGAGAATAACACACTACTCTGAAAATGAAGTCTTTAATGTTTATAAGTACTGGTGGCCTGCTGAACAGTAAAGCATAAATTAAAAGATGGCCTTTAACTGTACTGCAGTCACCAAAGGCCATGCCATGAATTCATGCTAACTTGCACGTAGTCTGTGAAAGATTACTGCTTAGTTTCATCAAGGTAGATCTAAGACCAGCCTCCCTGAAGCTATACAACCCCCTCATCAGGAGGAAAGTCACCTTTGCACACATCAGTCTGGGAATAAGACTGTGAAAAAAGTGGAAATGAGGCTGAAATCAAACCTGGAATCTCTGTCCAGAGGCTCCATCCAATTAAAACACAGGTCCTCCACAGGCTTATGAGAGGTTTCCCCAAATGCAGGAATCAGACAACAAACGTTTAATGAGGATCAGAGATTAATACAGATTGAATATCAGACTTTTTTCCCCAGTTGCTGTATTGATGTTTCTACATCAGTTCATTAAAAAACCACCTTTCCAAAGTACTTTCAGGTTCAGAGAATTGTTTAGGCATTTGAAATAGAAATCTGGGATCAGAAATTTACAGTTAAATTTGCAGAACACAATAAATTCACAGAACTAAAAGGCTTCTTAGAAAAGTAAAACCAACAGAAAAAATTAAATGCTGTTTGAAGTAGACAAAGGCTGCGAAAACCTTTCAAGAGCACTAGATGAATGGGCCCTGCTTGCTGTCCTTAGGACCAAGCACTTCTTTTAATTCCATGTGCAACTTGATTTATGGGAGTACTCCCATTCATTTCATGATGACAATTCAGATTTAGGAAACACTACACAAACTGAGGTCATGGTCGTGCAGTGGTCTCTCTGCATGTGAGGGTCAGTACACACATATGAGGCTCCAGGAAATCTTGGGGCTTTGGACAAGGCTCTGTGCTGATCAGCTGCACATGCTGTTGTGTAGCCCCTTCTTAGAAACTCAAAATGAACCCCACAGGGTGGCAAGACCACAGCTGAGGAAGGGTGTAGAAAAGGCAAGGGGCTACTTGCAATACGGATCATAAGTTTGGCCATGTTAGACCCTGCATTTAACTGGAGTGAATGGAGATAATGTCTGTCAGATTGGCACACTACTGTTAAAACCAACAGCAAAACTTAAAACTGGCTAGTTGGATATAAAACCTGGAATTTCCAGCTGTATTTCCACTGTGGAGTCTAACATAGTCATAGACTGGCCCTGTTATTATGAAGAACCAGTTTCTAGGTCCTACACATTTTTTGTAAAGCAAGCACCATGTCCGAGAGCCCTTATGGAAATGCTATGTGCACCAGGGCTATAAGACACCCAAGGTGGAAAGGATGCTTACCTTCAACAAGTGAATGAGACACTAAAACTCACTCAGGCTCTAAACTCCTGCAGGCAGATTCAACACAGGAGAAGCCCTGCCCTGCTCTGCCAAAGATGAACACCACCCTACCCAGTTCTCCTCTCCCCCACACAACTTGCAGGGCAATGCAAACCCCTGGTTCCAATCCTTATTTGCACAGCAAGAAAGGAGAAAGAGGTTTCTTGGGAAGCTGGAAGAAACAGGACCAGAAGGAGAGGTAGGATAGAGGCTGCACTCGCTGCTCCCCCAGCTGTGCTCTTGTAGGCTAGAGAATGCATAAGCCACTGTTTGGTCTAATTTTTATTTGGACTGTATCACTCTAAATATTCCTCTGGTGGGAATGTCAGGCAAGGATTTTGTCGCTGGATAAAACTGGAGGGTCGTCTTTTCTTCAAATCAAGTTTTGAGAAAGTACTAAAATGTTAAGACAATTTAAGATTCCTTTTCCTTAAACATTGCAGCCCTGGCATGTCCCGTGAGATTGTGTCTTATTGGGCAGTGTTGAGTCTACCCGATCACCAATCTTCACAAGATGTTTTAGGGACAAATGTCGCCGAACTCCCCATCCAGACACCCAAACTGCAAGGAGGTTTTAAATATTTACTCTCTAGCACCACCTAAGCGCAGCCCCAGGTAACACAAACGAGCGCTTCGCTTTCAGAGCACACCTTTCCCCGAATGTGGCTCTCCCAGTATCACCAGAAGTGTCCTCACCAGGAGATGCAGACTGCCACCAAGCACCATCGCCTGCCACTTGCCACCTCCCCAAGTGGCCGGTGGCCTTTGGGCCCTGGCAAGGCACCCACAGCCCATCCCAGGTCACCACGCACCAGGTACCTCTGTTAAGGTTGTTGGGAGGTCTTCTGCTGTCAGTGATGGTGCTGCATGAACTCCTCCACCAGCCACCTACCTACACTGCACTCCCCCAAGTTAGAGGTGAAAAATAAATGACGTTTCCAACTCTGATATGTTTGGAGCAGTTCCTAAATCCTCCCCACACACAGGCTGGAGTGGAGAGCGGGGCCAAGGCTATAACTGACGTTGTGATGTCTGTGGTGCTTGAGCAGAAAACCCCCCATGATGTAAGTGCAAGGGTCTGAGCTGTGACTGCCCTGAATTATCCATACTTACTTCTGCGGGACACACCATAATTACACCACTGTTGCTCAATCACGGTCATTATTTGAAAGGCAACATGCCTAACACACTTCAACAGTCATTTTGCAGGGCCAGATGGGCTTGACTCAGTTTGCTTTGGTGTTCTGTATTCCCATATGCCCCTCAGGCACCATGTCGAGTGGGAGTCAAGATGGGCAGCAAGGCTGACCACAGCAAGGAGCATCAAGCCTGGCTCTCTGGAGAGACCCTGTGGGCAGCCCCTGATCAGCCCTTCTGCAAACCCAGAGTGAGCCTAAATCAGTGGTAGAAAAAGAGGGTTCTGGTTTCAGCAGCTCAGTTAGACCACATGAGGACACAGCTGTGCTGACAGGGCAGGTCAAAGTAAATTCTTTGCGCCAAATTTACACCAAATGAAATGGAGAGGTGCTCAGGTGATCCACATAAAAAGAGCTGTTGAGACTAAAGTGTAGATATTTAAATGGTCCATTTCAACTAGACCAGCTTAATCATGCTTAATTGTTTCTTTGCTTAGTTATTACTCATGCTTAATTCTATTTAAGTTCTCACCCAATCTGTACATATCACTACTCCTGCATCTTAGGACAGTGACTGAATTGGAGATGGGAGACAGGCTTGAGCACCTGGGACATCCCGAGATTTGAGATGTCAAAAGCTTGTGCTACTCTGGTAATGGAGAGGATAGAATTGAAACTCACAAGGAAAAAAGGGAAGACACAAGAGTCACTTTTGCATTTGCTCCTTTTTGAGATTGTTTTCATTCTGCACACAGTGGATATATGTGCCATTTACTTTGCTGAATTCTGCAATTTAAAATACTCACACTGCTAATGATCAACAGTGAAAGGTACCATGGGTCACCAAAGTAGAACTAGAGTACCTTCAAAAATGGGCAGATGATTTTTACATGTGATAAAAGCTCCTTTTATACTTTTTTTTGTATGGTGTAACACTAACCAAGCCCTTTTCTAGACAATCGACAATAACTTCAGACATTGATGTGAGCTGAAGGGTTATATGAATAACCGACCTTCTGGTGTCCTGGCCAGACTGGAACATAAATATTTTTATTTAATCAGAAGCACATTATTATTATTTTGCTATTATTTTTGCCACAACACATAGTCCAAGGGCACTCAAAAGACTTCAGGGCCTTGGGATGGTTGGTAAAGGAATCTGGAGCACAAGCTTTTTTTCCCTCTCTCCGTCCAGTTGCAGGCAGCAACTTTGGAAGAAACAGATGGACCCAGTCTATTAATACATGGCTTCATGGCTGGTGTCACTGACACAGTTTTGGGATTTTTCAGTAATGGGATGGTCTACACAGCACCAGGCCTGCTGGCATCAGATGGGATTCACGTTTCTCAAATGAGGAAAAGGGTCTTTGCTCACAGGCTAGCGGGGCTCATTGACAGAGCTTTAAACTAGACTTGACGGGGGAGAGGGATAATATCAGTCTTGCCTGTGAAAAGCTGTGGGACAACATGCCAAGGTTAGAGGGTTGGGGTGCTAGTGAGGGCCCTCAACCTGTTGCTCTGAGATGTGCTGGGTACACAGCAGCACACCTGAAGTCTTAAGGAGATAAGCCAGGGGCTCCTGAGGTAATAGGAGACAACAGGGAAACATCAATTAAATACCCCAAAGGAATTAAGGGTTGTTCCTCTAAGAAGGTGACATGGCCAACAGCCCGGCTGAAGTGCCTCTACAGCAATGCATACAGCATGGGCAACAAACAGGAGGAGTTGGAAGCCACCATGCTGCTAGAAAGCTATGACCTAGTTGCCATTATTTAAACTTGGTGGGACAAATCCCATGACTGGAGTGCAGCTATCGATGGCTACAGCCTGTTCGGAAGGGACAGGCAAGGAAGGAGGGGTGGAGGTGTTGGCCTCTACATCAAGAAATAGATAGATCGTGAAGAGCTGTCTCTGAAGAATAGCCACGAGCAGGTTGAAAGCTTATGGGTAAGAATTAGAGACTGAGGCAACAAAGGGAACCTTGCGGTTGGTGTCCCAAATCAAGGGGAGCCTATTGACGGCACCTTCTTACTCCAGCTGCAGGAGGCATCGCGCTCACAGGCTCTCGTCCTGCTGGGGGACTTCAACCACCCCAACATCTACTGGAAAAGGAGCATGGTGAGCTGTAGGCAATCCAGGAGACTCCTGGAGTGCATTGTGGATAACTTCTTAAGCCAGGTAATAGCCCTACCAGAGGGGATGCAATACTGGACCTGTTGGTCACCAGCACAAGTGAGCTAAGCAGTGATGTCAAGACTGGAAGCAGCCTGGGCTGCAGCGATCATGCACTGGTGGAGTTCACGGTCCTGAGGGATATGAGTCAGGCAAAGAGTAAAGTCAAGACCCTGCATTTTAGGAAAGCAAACTTCCAGCTGTACAAGGAGTTAGTCAATACGTCCCCCAAGGACAAGGGAGCAGAACAGAGCTGGTAGATCTTTAGGGATGCTTTCCATAGAGCGCCATAGTTCTTGATTGCCAAGTGTAAGAAATCAGGAAAGGAAGGCATGGCTGAGCTGAGACCTACTGGTCAAACTAAAGGGCAAGCAGGAAAGGCAGAGGCAGTGGAAGTAGGAACAGATATCCTGAGAAAAGTATAGGGACGCTGCCCAGTTGTGTAGAGATACGGTCAGGAAGGCCAAGACACGGCTGGAGCTGAACTTGGCAAGTTACACAAAGAATATAAGGGCGGCTTCTACTGGCATGTCATCCAGAAAAGGAAGGTCAAAGAAAGCGTACCCCCCATGATAAGCAAGACTGGAAAACTGGTAACAACAGACAAGGAGAAGGCTGAGGTACTCAACAACATTTTTGCCTCAGTCTTCACTGTCAGTCTCTCTTCCCACACCTCTCAAGTGGATGAACCACAAGACAGGGACTGGGGAAGCAAAGTTCCTCCGACTGTAAGAGATCAGGTTTGTGACCACATGAGGAAACTGAACATACATAAGTCTATGGGACCTGATGAGATGCATCCCAGGGTCCTGAGGGAATTGTCTGATGTAGTTGCAAAGTCACCCTCCATGATATTTACTTCCACGAGATTTACTTGTGGCGCAAGAATTGCAACTAGTGCTGATGACCAATGCCCCAATGTCCTAGGCATCATCTGCAGGCAGGTGCATTGAGCATGATGAACGGGACAAAGAAGGAGGAAGGAAGACAGAGAAAAACACTAATAAAGAGCTCAGTGAAATGCATTGGTCATATAATGTCTCCTGCTACCGTAGTGCAAGCCTGCAGCCACTGTCCCTGTGCTGGCTCTGCCCTGTGCTCATGTCACACCATCTGGAAGGGATAAAGGCCACCTGAGCAACTCAAGAAAGTGAAGACTTTTTTTCACTTTTTGCCATAAACTTCCTAGAAAAAAGCAACTTCGTACTTTGGTTTCCCGTTGAAAGAAAATGGGTGTATTGCACTCTCTGTAAATACAGAAGGAAGATGTAACATCTTGGAAGACTTTTAATGCCACATAGTAAAAGCCTGTTTCATTTCTGACACTGAACAGTGCCTCGTGGGGTGAATGCAATCACCCAGCTGTCCCCACTCAAAGGTGTACTTTGAGTACTTCCCATTTGATAAAGCTGTTTCCAAATGTCTCCCTTCTGCTAAGCATCTGTGCATCCTCAAACACACATTTCTGCATCTTTGAAGGTTGAGTTTCAGTTCATTTCATTTTTTCCTCTATTTTCCTAACCCCCAAAACCACAGACCAAAACCACAAGGAGCCTCAGGCTGTCTAGATAGCTTAAAAAGTGGAGGGATGCTGACAGACCAGGACTGCCCATGGTCTCTCCTCTTACAGCTATTGATTGATCTGGGGTAAGAGAAGGGATTTTTGTACTGGTCCTCTGCCAAAAAAATAAAAGGCAAAAAGAAACCACTGACAAAGTGAAGATTTGGCCAGGTTCTACTTCAGATGCTGAAAAATACTTTTTTTCATCTTATACAGATGGAAGAAATGTTTTTACACACTGAGACCTTCCAGCAAACGTTCTTTTCACTTCCCAAACACCAGAATAAGATAAGCCTGGACCACCGACTTCATGTGAAAGAGAAGGGTCCAGCAGAATGTTACCTATTTGTCTTCTATACGTCTGCCTGGTCTACATTTCTGTTGCCAGTTCAGAAGCCTGCAGCGCTTTTCTGTTCTCTGCCAGATGTTTGCCGCTCACTGCATTGACCAAAAGCATCTCAAGGCAGTGGTAAGCAGCCTCTGTGGCCCTCCGACCCTGCACATGCAATGCCCTGCAGTCCCTGTTAACATTTCTTTGCTGAATTTTCCTCCATGGTTTCTCACAGGATGAAATTACCTCTAAAGTGCTATTGCAGGTCTGGAATACCTGAGAATTTTTAACTCTGGTGTTTTTTTACCTTTTCTTCAGCAAAAGACAAGGTCAAGCACTTTCTGGAGTCCAAAAAGACATCAAAGGTAAAGGGCGAGGGAAAAAAAAGCAAACCCTTCATATAAAGCATTTCAGAGTACTCATGCAGCATATTAGAGAGCAAAAGGAGCTTTCTGGCTCCTATCTGGCTGTTGTTGCAATTGTTAATGTGGTTTTTGTTCCATTATTAATGACACCAGAAAGAGAAATCAGGCCTCCCAGACAAACTTGAGAGACTCTCAGATGGCAAAGAGAAGGAAGGAAAAAAACCCTTTAAAATAATGGAAATAAACAAAAGGAAGGGGAAGGGAAACTTAAAATACCGAGCATGTACCAATAAAAATCTGCAGATGTCTATAGCAGTGTAGGGATGGTGAACCAAATCTTTTACAGAGCTTGTAAATCATTCCCAGAGCCTGCGAGTTTACAAGCACTTTGTAATTAGACAAGGAAAAACTAATTTCTTACAACCTGTACTGTATTTTTTGATACATTTGTGTTTCTTAGAACTGCTGTTTGACAAGCATAGAAAAATAAAATCAGAACAGAAGCATTAATGGATGAAACTATAACCTGGAATGGCGTATCATTAGCCTCATCTGAATGTGGTTGGACAGGATTTCAGTAAAAAGCTTTGTTAGGAAAATACATCATGACTATGCCAAGGTAAGTAATCTCAGGATTAACACTCCAATCTGTTTTTCCTGTAAAGTTACCCTGAGTTAACTGCCAAAGCAGTATCCCTGCAGAAGAGCCGGCCAGGGCGCACCCCTTTGCTCCCACCCAGCAGAAACAGCTCCACTGCTGAAGCCTTGCACTGATGCCCAAGCGCTGAAGCTCAGGACCAAGCACCAGCTCATTCCCAGCATCCTCTTCAAACCCCATCCCAACAGCAGAAGAGATCTGCTGAAGCTCATCCTCCATTGCATTTGGGGTACTGGGAGGCAGGCAGGTGCTGGGAGGACTCAGAGGGGCCAAGCATCAAAGTTAAATTTGGTTAGACTGGCTGCTAATCAATAATACAGCTGTCATCGGTACTCCTTGAAGTCAAGCGATTTGCCCTGCAGTCATCTGTTGATGGGGCTGCACCCCGTGGTCCCCAACACCAGCCTCTATCGTGCAGCTCACCACAGCCATGGTGTGCGGGCTGCTAGCAGGGAGCCTGTCTCGAAAATCTCCCCTGCCCTCCGTGGCTCCGTTGCTCTGCCAGCTGGTTCCCACCCTGACCAAAGTGCTCCCCCATTGCTGCCATCTCACACCCAGCCACATTACTGCTTAAAAGAAACCTCCTCCCTTGCAGAGGGGATGTTTGCAGCACAGCAGGAGAAAGCGTTGCTTGCAGTGGGGTCTCAGGGAGAGAGAAACCAGCCATCTTTCAGATAAATAAAGTTTATAAATAAGTTTATAAAAATCTGATTAAATGCTTTCTTAATACTGGGCATTTTGTCATATGTGCCACTGTTTTTCTTGAGGTGCAGTTTATATTAAAAAAAACTCAAGCTCTAGACAATTTATAATTTTCCCTTTAAAAAGAAGGAATCTGAAAATTCTTTGCTGTTAATTATTGATGCTGAAAACAAACACTCATTTCTTATCCCAGGACTGAACAATTGACCTATACTGTAAGCCAAAACTGCCAATATTTGGGAAGAACTCCAGACCTGGATTTCAATTTCATGATTAACATCTGTCTTTCCAACACAGTGGACTAAATCAATGCAACCAGTGTGATACATTTTAAATTACTGAATGTTCAATTTAGTTTATATGAGTGTATGCCTCATATGTTGTGCTGCCAAAATAGGTCACTGGGCCAAGAGCTCAAAAATAGTTTAAATAAACGTTTAAAGAAATTTTTAAAGAAAATTACGTAAATTTACATTACCATGAGACCTTCTTTAATGCTTTGAGGAATAAAACCACCATGAAACAATGGGGTCAAGGAAGAAATTTTGCTACAGGGGGTCTCACTTTCAGCAGGGACACCCAGACACGATGTTGGCCTGGCGCAGCAGAGGAGATCTGGCAAAGCACAGGAGCAGCTCAGACAGATGGGGTGGAGGGGAAGCACTTTGTACGCTGCTTTTGCAGATGAAGTGCAACCATGTTTTCAGGCACCTCCAGCACCACGGCAGGCTGCAAGATCAAATATTTGGGCAGTGTGTCTTCACTGATGTCTCCTCCTGCTGTCCCTCCACCTGACTCCCATTGCTGAAGCTTCAAGAGATGCACCAGGAGTCAGGGAAGCTGGAGATGTTATTGCAGCCTGAATAAAAGGTGGACCCTGGTAGTCCATGCAGATTGCACCCTCTCTTGCCAAGGCCTGACCTAAATCCTATGAAGTCCTCCCTGAGGTGTGCAAGTAGAAAACCCTAATGCCACATGAAAGTCAGCTTTCACCTGGCTGCACATGACAGCATCACCTGTGTTGGAAAGCCCCAGTGAGAGCAGGTCCCCTGCAGCCTGCCCAGGGCTGTGCTTCAGGCACCCAGACCCTCGCAGGGCTCACTTGTCATCCTTGCAGACAAGCAGCATGTAGGGAAACCTGCAGGGCGTTGCTCTTTCCTCCCCCCCACCCCAAGAAGCTTGTGCTGACCAGCAGCCTGAGGTGCCTCTCTTTTATCCACTCCCTACTAAAGAGAACTTAAGGACAGGGAAACACGAGGAAGAGAGGGATGGAAGATCTGCGAAGGGGCCACCCAGGCAGGTAATTCTTCTGCCGGTCAGAGGGGCAGCTCTCCTGGGGGTGCCTATGGCCTCTGGCAGCATTTGCCCCTGAGTGAGGGTGAATTTTCAGGATTGGGGCACTCACAGCTTTTCCCTGACACGCTGTCCCATGTTTCTGAAAGAAGGACACGCATTTCTGGGGATCTCCTCTGGATGACAGTGGAATGGAGAGAGGAGTTCCCAGTGCTTGTGCTGGGTATGCTGGGATGGGAACCGGACTCATTTTCCAGCGTGATCATCTGAGGTGACCCCTGGGACCCCCACCCAGCCCCACCATCTCACCCGCAGCATCACCAGACTCCTCGGGGCAGTAAAGTTCTTTTGAACACCCCGAAGAGAAATTTCCCTTAGGGGTGCGTGTTTCCTTAACAATCACACACACACACAAGCGCGTGTGTAACGCTCATTTCCTGGCTGGGGCGATGGCAGGCGGCCGGGCAGCACTTTCCCTTCCTCAGCCAATTGCATCTTCAACCCGTATCGGAGGATCGCGGGGTGTGAGGCGTGGGAGAGCCCGGGGACCGGTGCGCCGGGCGCCGCGGGGGGGCTGCGACCAGCCCCGGCGCCGCGGCAGGAGCGGGAGGAAGAGGAGGGAGAGGAGGGAGGAAGAGGCCTGGGGCGGGCAGCCCCCGAGGTCGGGCCGCGCTGGCCGGCCCAGCCGCTTCAATGCAACCCCTGGGGCATCGGCTTCTCTCTGATGAGACCGCTGCGGGGCTGCCGGGGCGTCGTCGTGGGGACCGTCACCCTCTGCCTGGCCGCCGGGTGGGCTCTGCAGAGTAAGTGTCCGACTCCGTCCCTGTCTCCCCTGCGCTTCCTCCCCCGGCCCTTTCCTCCCCCTCCTCCTCTTCCTCGCCGCGCAGCCCCCGCGCTGCCGAGCGGTGCCGAGCGGTGCGGAGCGGTGCGGAGCGCCCGGCCGCTGCAACCCGCGCTGGGCTGGCGGCAAACGGCGAGAGCCCTCCCCAGCCCGGCCTTAACCGGAGTGCCCGGAGGGCTGCTGGGGAGAGGATGGGGACAGGGGGCTCCGGCTGGCATCGCGCTCTCTGCAGGCTGGGAACGGGCTGGGAAGCCTCGTCCCCGCTCCCGCTGCTCGGAGCCGACGACAGAGGGGACGCAAATCCCGGGTAACCAGCCCGAAAGGGCTCGGGTCACGCTGGGAAGGGCGGCGGTGAGGAGGGAAGGTGGATTTCAGCCCAGCGCCCCACGGGGGGTGAGCGGGGAGGGGGCAGCACCTAGAGAGCCGGCCGGTCCCCTCCAAGCGAGGCCAGAGGAGGCTGCGGCCAGCCCCCGCGCCTGGGAACTGGGGTGGGCAGTGCCACCAGCGGGTTTGGTGTGGACGCCTCACGCCATCTCCTTCATCATCAAGGTGATGCACAAGCAGGACACTGAAAGGCTGAGGAACTGTCCCCCAGAGTTTTAGAGATCCATTTTAGAGCTGTCCCCCCTATTTTTGAGCTCCTGCGTGGAGGCCTCCCGCTGCCAGTCCTTGTCTACCCGCTCCCCAGCACGCTGCAGGCCCAGCTGCGCTGCTCCAGCCAGCTCTGGCACACAAAGCCGCGCTTCCAGCTTTGACTCTCGGCCAGGCAAATACTTTGGAGTGCAGCAGCATGCCAGGGTCAGCAAACTCACCGCACTTTGAGTGGCACTGGTGCTTTCTTCTCGGTGCACGTTTTACTGGGCGTGAAGGGTCTGGTTTTGCAACCAGCAGAGTACAGTGGCCTTGCGCGGGGTGCTGCAAGTGGGTGTGATGTTTGCTCCCAAGTCTGTTGCAGCTCTGTTTGGATTAGACCAGTTCAGGTGACCTAGGCGGACTGCGTTTTAAAAATATTTTTGAATGGTTAGATGTTGCATAGCCTTTTTCAGCTTTGTGTGTGCTCGACAGGGACAGAACACGTTTGCAAATAATTTAATTGAAGGATTTTTTGTTTTTCCATGTTTACCTTGCAATCACATATTCAGAACAAAGCCATGCCTTTATCAAAACATAAAAGGGTGAAACACTCAGTTCCTGTCTGGTCAGAAACAGTGCGAAAGGCCTTTAAATAAACACATAGAGCAGAAAACAATTAGAACTATTTGCAGCGATTACCAGAGGTTCCTGTCTGTTCTGTTTCTTTAGCTGGCACAAACCCCTTTTTCACAGCTCTGGTTAGTCTCTCCTGCACACAGGCTGAACTGCAGACCACAGCTTAGCCGAGGATGCGCTGGGCTACCTGGAAAGCATGGTGTGCCTGCAGGGCGACTGGGCAGCACGCACGTGACAAGACGTCCACAAAGGGGGAATCCCAGGAGTATTATCTTGGAAAAAGCCTAGATCCTATCTAGTTAAAAAAATACAGAGTGGCTGAGGCTTTCTCCTGTGCTGGTCCCATAGGTGAGGACCTGGGAATCAAACTGACTTCTCAAACATCCCTGCCTTACCTTGATCAGCAGAGTTTCTGAATTCTGCTAAAGAACCCAAATAGAGAAAAGTCAGCTTGTAATTCATTTACCCATCTCTCCGCAGTTGTGGTTGCTCTGGGGTTTTGGCCATGGACAGTTCTTTTTTGATAAATTTTTAAAAAATAATTTCTATCCCTCAGAGATATTTTTTTCATTGCCTTTTTAAACCATTCTTTTCCTTGGAGACTTTGCAGAACCTCCAGGATCATCCCCAGGGGTCCTGCTTTGTGGTCCTTCAGCATAGCTGAGACTCTTGTCCTGCCTCCCCACTAGGTCACAGACATTTGCAGCTCAGCATTATTTTTTCAGTTCTGTTCTTGCAGTCAGGCTGTTCCCACAGCATGAGAGGAGAGTGGGTGAGCTGCTCCAAGCCAAACCAGGAAAAGGCATTCATTCAGTGGTGAGGCTTACTCTGTGCTTTATCTGCCTTTTGCTTGGTTTGATTTTTGTGGGTAGATAACAGGATTTCAATCTCTATCCACGTGTCTCAAACATGCAACCAATTATTTAAAAAAAAAAAAAGTATGCCATTTGAAACTCAGATGTTTGGTGTTCATCCAAATCTTTGTGCAGAAATACCCACACGCAAGTAGAAATTATTGCAGTTACACATTAAACTAAATGGTCAGTTCAGTTTCACGGCGTTATGAACAGCTCTGCAATCACAGCAGTAGGAACTAAGTGAGAATTAAATATTCTTTCATGTGCATTTTTGCCTGGAAATCATCAGGAACATGAAGTCCCTGACTTCACATGAAACTGTGTAGCTTTGATTACATACCGTTTATCTGCACTGGCATGTAACTGTCTGTCTTCACAAAACTGTTGTCTCAAACGTTGATTATGCATCCTGAAAATATGATGAAGTCCTTGTCTGCTAGAGTTCTTGCTTTTGAGGGATGGCAATTAATATCATAGGTTACCTTGGCCATGGTGATTAAACTTTCCATTTAAATGCAGGATTTTAAAGGAAAGCCAGTTACTGATGAATACAAAAGCATTGCTTAGTTTTCATAAAATGTTATTCTCCCTTACCCAAAAAGACTCTTTCAAACTGTCCTCTTGGGTATTGAAACACTGAAACACATGCAATTGTCCTGTGTGGTGGAAATGTTTCTCCTGACTATCACCGATTAAAAATGTAGATTTAGTCTTTAAGTATGTGTGTTCCTTTTATGGTCAGCAGAAAGAAAGAGAAACTGCAAAGCATAATCCATCCTCTCTTAAAACAGACCACTGAGATAGGTAGGATGAATCATGCCCCAGAGGTCCCATCCTGGGCTGGACAGTTGGTGCAGCATCACTCCCACACTCATCACCCTCCTTTGTCTTTCAGCTCCCGGAGGAGTATCGTTAGTTGTCCCACAACCCAACATCAACGCAACAGTGGCACAAAACATCCTCCTCTCAGTTGAATACTCTTGCAGAGGTGTCGCCACCATTGAGTGGAAGCACGTGTCAAGCTGGGGCACCACCAAAATTGTTGAGTGGAAAAGTGGGAATTATGTCAACATATCCACTGTCTACAAGGACAGAGTGAATACTTTTGAAAATGGTTCTATACAGCTTCTGAATGTGGGCATGGGAGATGCCGGCTACTATTTTATCACTGTAACAGAGGAGTATGGAACCAGCACCTACGGCACCATCATAGTCAACGTTTACGGTACAAACTAGATGGGAGTTCTTGGCTTTACTCTGTGTTTAAACATTAATCTGCTCATAATCAATTTTATATTTTTTTTTCTGTCCTCCCTGCAGAGATTATCTATGAAGATTTACATTTTGTAGCAGTTCTCTTTGCATTTCTTGCTGCAGTATCTGCCATTTTGATCTGCTTCATGTGGCTGTGTAATAAATCTCTGCATCTATTTCAGAAGACGACGACACACAAACTAACAGGTATCTCCCTAAGAATGCAGTCAAGATATAGGGTTTTCAAGTCTGAATTTTGAGCCTAAAATTCACTTGTGATTTGATCCATAAAGGTGCTAAGCAGGGACACTGAGAAACAAGACTAGAAGGGCTAAGTTCAGTTATCCCATTCAAGTCTTTACGAGATAAGGCAACTGAATAAGAGGTATTTAGTTGCAGAACAATCCACAGGACATCTACCTTATACATTTCACATCAGAAACCACAAAACACTTCCCAACACTGCTAACTGCAAAACTTAGGGAGAAAAGTCCAGAGCTGCAAAAACCTCCCATCAGAGGGCAGGAGACAAAGTCAAGAGCATCAGCAACGCTCTCAGGGTCTGTACCAGAAGAGTATCTCCCAAGGGAAAATACTCGAACGGCCCTTGGGAGTGGCCCCCACCTCACTTCATGGAGGACTGCACCCCTCCCTCTCCTATCAAACCCCCCCTTTCATCTGTCCTCACATTTGATCCAGTTGTAGACTCCAATGAACACTAATACCAAAGCCAGACTCCTGACATGTGCCAAAGACACCTGCTGTGAAAAGCAGATCTAGGGAACACAAGGGATGCACTGAAGGGAACATTCACATATTAGAGAAGAAATTGCCAAGCCACAGCCAAGGATATTCAGCCTAGGGAGCAAGACAATGTGCCACGCTATGGGCCTGGGCTCAAGTTCTGAGCACATCCTTGGAACAGGAGGTTTCTTTTACCACTTCAAGACATTTTGGGTGTTTACCTCCCTTCTTTTTAAGTGCAGATCCACTAGTGGTTTCTTACCCTATAGGCCTGTATTCTCTAATAAACGCTGTTTAAGCTGTTACAACAAGCAGCCTAACTATTTTACTAGACCAACACATACCCTCAAGAATCCTAAGCCTCATGGCCCAGACTTTGTATCAACTCTGCAAAAACCTGATACAAAAAGAGATGAATTTGGCTTGAGCTGTCTCTTCTGCCACTCACCTACAGCTCTAAGGGCTGCTGCTGTTTTCATGGTGCACACACTGCTCACAAGCTTCTGTAGCTACTGAAAACTGTCCTATCATGCCAGAATATACAGGCTTTTGTTTGGATAAAGCCTGTTCTTCCTCCAGTTAAAGCCAATCTTCCTACAGAGCTGCATCAAATACAGTTTTTTGGCAGAGTTCAGGAAAATCACAGTTCTGGAGACTTGCTCTGTCATCTCCCAGCACATGATCCAAAGTAGGAACCTAACTTCTGCCCCAATTCCACCTTAGAAGAGCCCTCCTTTCAGAAGTCTTGAAGAGAGGCCCTATGGACTTTAGTTTTCATAGCACCTTTAGTCTTGTATTGGAAGAAACTAGTGTCACTTTAAAGACTGTGAGGGACTCTTTATGCAGTTAAATATTTTGAAAATAAGTATCTAAAACCTAATTGTAGATGAGTAAGCTTGAGCTAATATTAAAAAGTTCAAAATGTCTCAGCTATTAACACAGCGTTGTTAATTTTGGAATGCTGGCCTTCCAATCCATTTGCCAATCAATAATAATATCCTTTTATTTGCAGCAAGTACGACTGAAGAGATTGAATTGGAAACTATTGAGTGTTAGTGAAGGACTGTCTCGTAACAAAAATAACAGTTCTACCTCAGGAGAAAGTATTGGCAAAGAAAGCTAGAAGAAACCTAAAAGGTAAAATGTTTGTGACTACTGTAGAAACATCCTGACTTGCAAACTAATTGGACATTAAATCAGCAGTGTCTGATGGAGCTGTTTTGACCTGTTAAGTTTTCGGCTCTGTTAGCCAAGGTCAAAGTAAAAATGCTTTCATGCTGAGCACGAATATATTTTTGTGGCTAATTAATAAAACCTACAGCCTCTACCACTCTTGAAACCAACCAACCAAGCCCCTAAGATCAACCCATAAGGGAAATGATCATGGTCTTGAAGGGCACCTGTATTTTGGCTACAGCAAGTCTCCTATTACAGAGAGAGCAGCCATTAGCATCCTTCAACATAATAAATTTAATGTCTAATTACAGTATTACATTAAAAAAATTAATTGCAAGGATTGAATCCTGTTTATTGCACCTATACTGCTACTTTTGGGCATAAGGAATTTCCTGAAGCTCTGAAGACAAACTGTAATTTATGAGACAAAACTGACTTTGAAACAATGCCGAGCTGGTCAAAGTTCCCCCACTTACATTTCCAATTGTTTACACTGCCCCGGGATATTAACACACATTTTATGACATTGCCAGATAAGGTTGTTAAACAAGGAACCATGCACAGGCACTGAAGAGGATGCTGTCTATAATGATTAGAGGGATCAGATAAAATACTGACACATCACACCAGTGGGGTGGCAAAATACTAAACAGTTCATTGTGAAAGATGTCGAGTCCTTTGCAAATTTAGCCCACCCACGAATAGCCTATCCGGTAAGAAAGAGCATTACTTTGAAATTTAGTATTTATAAATAGTTCTGAAATTGCTCTTATTGAGAAGCCACCTTTGCTTTCCTATGTTGTAAGAAGACATGAAGTGATCTAATGTTTTCTTGAATATGCATATTGCACTTATATTTTCCACCTGCAGATCTGCTGGGTGGAATAACATTTGCTTTTGAGAGTGAGAAAGCACTAACTGACTGAGCTTCAAATTATTCTGTTTTGCGTTTGTAATGAGAAGAATTTTGCAATGTGAAATAAACTTTGAAAATCTAAGAGACCATGGACTAGTCTGTGTCTGCAGATCGCCACGTGGCTTTTGGAGCCGAACTGTTGCTGCTGCCTCTCTCAGACTTCAGCTCGCTTGCAAAAACCTCTACGATGCTCAGGTGAAGAGGTACTATGGGTTAGATTTGGAAAAACAGAGAATTTCTCACAAAGTGATGCAAATAGGTGCCAAACAGGCTTTTTTTCAAAGCACCCTGTACACAATACCTTTAAAAAGTCATCTCCAGATTGAACTGGCCATTTGTAGTACAAAGGGCCTCTTATCCACTCATAAATTCAGGTACCAGATTCAGCTGGTTCTTCCTTCCTGCATATAGAAGAACAGGTCAAAAAAAGGTGAGAAATTAAAAAAAAATAAAAATCCCAGCTACAGCAGTTTGGCACAGTAATAGTTTGTTCTAATTCTTCACTTTAGGTATATATTACCCATCTGTTGTATCTTTGAGTGAACTAAGCCTACACAGAAGTTGTAAGTGCGTCTGTTTCAATTACCAAGCTTGAAGTACTTTGTAAAGTATACATACAGCCTACGAAAAACATTTTTTTTCTGTTTGTCCCTGATTTTTTTTTTAATCCCTAAATCTTAGAACTTGAATGTGAAGTTATTCATTAGGCTGACCATATAGCAGATGCTCTGCCAGACTTACTTAAAAAGTACAAAAAATGCAGCTTACACGTAGCACCATTACTGTCTGCTAACATTGACCTAAATACTGTAATTGCCAAAGAAGTTAGAGATCACTTACACTTTTAAAGTACAATATTTGAAAGCTGGGATAAAATTAGGAAATGACCACTTAAAATTCTTCAGTTTAAGATGCGCTATAACAGCAGTAAGAAGTTTCCAACTAGTACAGGTAGTTGTTCTACCTCTCTCAGCCTGGCTAAAGATACAGCAACTTCAGGCACCCAACCTTGGCTATTGATGCTGGTGCTAACCTGGCTTTTAGGTAGTAATACCTTAGATGAACAATGGGGATTCAGTAATATTGAGTGAAGACATACACTACAGTTAGCCTGTATACTGCTTTCCTTATAGATGATTCCTCACCCACAAATTTTACACAGAATTTAACATGCTTACTCTACGCAGGTAGGGTCACTTATAAAATATTCACATTTTCTGAAACTGATGTTTGTCAATATGTGTTACTAATGTCAATAATATTTGATATTCAGAACATGAGGCTAAGCTGTCTGTAGTAGCCATTTCTTGCTACACTGGAGGTGCCTGAAGTATCTAAAGTCTTATGGCAAGCTCTTAAAGTAGAAGTTCAGAAACTAATAGCTATTCTTACTCCACTTGTAAACTCCATGCAGAACAGCAGCAAATTTAATATTTAGAGCATTCCAAGTGATCAAAAGGATTAAGCCATTTTGCTTTTAGACTTTAATTAAAGAGATGACCAAGTTCACAAGACTGCTTTGGCAATCAATTGTAAAGGTCTTAATCATCCACTAATGTCTTCATTTCACGTTCAAAGATGCATTACCAAGAATTTCAAGACTATCCCTCTGTTGGAAGCCTATCAGTCTGTTTCCATTAAAATTAGGAATCCTTGTGTATTCAACACTAAAGACAGTCTCCAGGTCCCTAATCATTCATTCTTTTTTTTTTCTTTTTTTCATATAGGCCTAGAAGTCTTCACTGCTAATGTGCAGTGCTTGCACTTCTGCAACACAAGAGGAGTCCTCTTGCATCCACTGTTTCTTTTCAGAAGGGGAGAAATCCTGCAACCATGAGATCCTAATAGCTCCACCGTGATCCTATTACTTTGTAATGAAAAGCTTATTTGACAAAAAGGCTATCACCACACACAGACCTATCAATTTAGGTTAAGAACAGTGAAGCGTAAAGACACGGTTAAGTTTCATGTGCTCATCTAGCTTCTAATTATTAGTAAGAGAAGATTTGTTGTCAAAAGCGTTCACCAAGGAGCAAAAGCCCTCTCTGCCTGTAATCATACAGTCTCTGCTAGCCAAGCAATATGGGACCTGGCATCACAGGGTTGCATAAGGTTCACCCATCTTTCAAGAAGATTAAGAGACTATTTTCAACTAGTATTTTTTCATTTTTGTAACTTGTCTTGGGTAACTCATCAGAACCTGAAAGGAAAACCCTTTCTCTCTCATAGTTCAGTTGCACAGAAGCAAGTACTTCAAGGAACCGAAATAACAAGATGTTCTACACTGGCAAACACCAATGTAAGTGCAATAGCTGCTTTAGAAACACACTGAGCAGCACCTTCCCACAAGCAGTTGCTTAATATGTATTTCCTATAACTACTCTTTATTGCTCAAGAATACAGCAAAATAACAACTGTTGCCATACAAGTATGATGTTCAATTCAAACATGTTCTATATGCAAGAAGTTCTCATGTATATACACATATATATACACACACACCCCTCATAACACACAATATGGACATAAGCCTGAACCAGTTCATACAGACAGGTTTCAAAAAGACCTTTAGCAATTAATCATCAAACAAAAGAAAAGCTTTGTGCAACACCTTACTAGAAGCTTCAAAAAGGCTACAATTACAGCCAAAAAACCCCAAACCATTACTTTTTTATTTTAAAAGAACTCAAAATAGCTGATCTTCAGGAGGATATTATTGTTTCTCTGGATGATAATTAGTGACAGTGCAGAAAAAAAAAAAAAACCACAATAAAACAACAGCACAAGCATGGAGATCCAAGGTCTACTGCATGAGTTACTTGCTTCTATCTGGACACGAATTTACACAAGCCACCCATGAACTCAAATTGCCAGAATTTTGCAAGCAGAGTAAGACCCTTTCCTCTATGTGCTTGCAAAAAACAAGAACAGAAAACACAAGCAAAGTAACCGACACCACATAGGCTCATCTATGGCCATCGGAAAGACATGTGCCACGAGCTGTGACTTTATAACACTCAAATCACTAAGTAAATATATCTCTTAAGAAGAAATGTCGCCCAGGAGCCACATCAGTGTATGAATAAACTTCAACTCAAGAATGTCACGCAGTGAAGACTGTTCCTTGATTCTTAAGTTTTGTTTAGCCTTAATTCTTGACAATGGTGTTCTGCTTCTCCTCTGGTATCCCACTGCTCAAATGAGTCCATTAGCTTCCTCAAAGATAGCCGTTCCCTGTGTACAAGCCACTAAGAGGCGTATCAATAGCACAATTCAATTCTAGTAACGTTCATCTTTCAGAAATACCTGCAAAGATCTATTGAGAAAAAGTAGGGGCAGGAGCGGAAAGGGAATGACTCTGAGAAGACACCTTTCATGTAGCAAAGGACTACTGAATTTAATTTTATAAAAGAAAAATACATTAATTAGCTATGTTACTCTAGATAGCGCAATCTGCAAAGATACAGCTGAAAGCTGTATTTTATATGTCACTGAAAAAAGTTTTATTACAAACACTACAGTGGACATATCTGTACAGGAAATAAATTTGGTTTTCTTGTATTGCCCCATAAGTTCCACTTCCCTTTGCTGCACGGGCAGTGCTTGTTCGCAGCACAGCGATGATTCAAAGCCCCCATGGAGGCTGACGGACCGTTAGCATGGAGTTAGGGCGGCCATGAGGAGTTCCATTTTATACACAAAGTTACGCCCTTCCATTTTATTCCACTGCACTTCCTTGAACGGCCCTCGAAGATGGTTCCACTTGTTGTCCTGCAGTACATCACCTTTGGGGAGATCCTTGCACTGACTCCGTGGAAACTGAACCATAACTTTGCTGCCACTTTCCGGACCATTACGTACTGTGATGAACAGAGATTTTTATGAGCATTTTTACACTGTAGGAATTCCTCATATTAAATATCCTTCCTCATATATGTTATACATTACTCCCACTCAATTCCAAACATGCTGAAAGCAAACAAGGGAAATTACCTTACTTTTATTTTCTCTTTCTCATCTCCCGCTTCTCTATAGTTTTGTTGCTTTAGCATTGCATGCTCTTCGTTAGAGCAAACCAGAGAAACACTTTTAACAAAAAACACCACACATACACCTTACAGATACATTTATTTTCCCCTAATGATGCCAGGAAGGACAAAGGGTTTTTTGCCAATTCTTACCTTAGATGTATTCCCCACAATTTTTTTGAAAAACACAATCAAAAAGATATTGTTTTTAGTGGATTTGATGTAGGGATGGTGGTGTTCTATTGGCTTGGATAGGTTTTTTGTGTTTTAATGTTGGAGGGTGGTGGTGATTGTTTGCTTGTTTTTTAAATAAGCAGTTAGGGAGATAACACTTAGCTTTCCCCTCACCTACCAAGCTAGACTTTTACAAAGACATGACTATCAGGCTGATTGAACATAATTTCTCCCTCATCAATCGATGCTGACTATTCCCACCATCACCTTCTTAGTATGTTTGGAAACTGCTTCTGGAACTGCTTTTTTGCCCCATCTTTCCAGCAATTGCAATGAGGCTGTCTGGACTGTAGTTCCCCAGATTGTCCTTGAATATAGGATGTGACATCTGCCTTCTTCCAGTCCTCAGGAACCCTTCCTGATCACCACAGCCTTTCAAATACAACCAAGAGTGGCCTTACAATGATATCAATTAGCTCCCTCAGCATTCATGGATACAGCCCACCTGGTCCTGTGAACTTGTGTACGTCTAGTTTATTCAAAGGTTCTCTAACTTGATCCTCCTCTACTGAGGGTAAGTCTTTTTTGCTCCAAAATTTCCATGGGTCTCAGGGACCTGGGATTCCTGAAGGCCAGTCTTAAGACCAAAGCAAATAAGGCATCAAGTACCTTGGCCTTCTCCATGTACTCTGCCGCCAGGTCCTCTCCCCATTTAACAGTAGGCCCACATATTCCCTGTTCTTCCTTTTGCTGCTAACAAAGCTTTCGAAGCTCTTCTTGTTGCCCTGTACATCCCTCACCAGATTCAACTTCAGGTGGGCTTTACCTTTCCTATCCCCATTAATACATGCTTGGACAGTCTATCTTCCTCCCAGGTCAACTGATCCTGCTTATAATCTCTTGCAGCTTCTTTTTTGTCATGAGTTTAGTCATGAGCTCCCTATTCATCCACACAGATTTGTCACCTTTGCACAAATTCCTGCACACAGGAATGACCATTCTTGAGCTTGAAAGAGGTGATTCTTGGAAAAAAAAAATAAATAAAAAATCTACCAGCTCTCTTGGACCTCTCTTCTCTCCATCCCATAGGATTCTTCCAAGAAGATCCCTGAAGAGACCAAACTCTGATCTCGTTCAGTCCAGAGCTGTGATCCTGTTTGCTTTGTTCCCTTCTCTCAGAATTTTGATAGTTTCTGTAATCTATTTTATTCTATGCTAATTCTAAGAAATATTTTCAAGCCTGTGTAAATTAAATCAGGTTAATATTAAGTTGCTTACTGGGCAAAGTATTACTTCAATTTCATGCACAAAAGCAGTAAGTCTCTAGGTTTTCATAGAATAATGTCAATTTATAGCAAAATACTCTAGAAACAAATCTCAGAAAGACACTTAAAAAGTCTGCAGAATTCACCTAAGAATTTTAAGATTTTTCATTCATTTGCAATAGAAAACACTACCTGAAATGGCATAGTCTCCATTTGGTGATGCTACAGTTATTGCTGATGCATTGCCAATACTCTCCACCGGCCCCAGACCAACGTGATTACTGAAACTCAGCACGTGCCATCCCATAACTTTCGCAAGCTGCTGAACTGCATGTACTTGGTGCTGTGACATCTGAAAGATAACAAAAGGTTCATCTTCTGTTCAGTATTTGCACACCACAGAAAGAATTGCTTACTGGTTTTACCAAGCATTTTTTCTTCCGCTGTACAGTAGTTTTTTATAAAAGTGACTTTGTCTTATAAGTTCTCTAGTTTCAGAGAAACTTTTTTTTCTTAACATATATGCTATGTAAGTGCTAGTAGAGCTTCGTGTTATTTGAATTTAGACTAGTTCCTTTGCAGACAGAGAAGACCACTGTATTAAGCACCTATGCAGTTAATTTTTCATAGGTATATGAGCTTATGCATTTTATTTAAGTATTGCTTTCAATTTACAAAAACCTTTATTTAGGTCTCAAGAACTAACTCAAGTGATACAAACAGGATTTTGAAATAAACCTTTCTTTGAACCTGAGACCTCTGCTGTAAGATATATAAAATCTGTGACAGTGTATCATAGCAAATTCAGGGAAAAAAAATGTTGAGGTTCTCAGATGCATGATTATCTCCATTAATGCTCAAGTGTAAGCACTGAGCTTTAAAAGCTTGTAAGTTTAAATGCTAATGTTTTTCTGTGTTAAGACTTGAACACTTGTAACAAGGAAGTATCTAGCACTGCTTAGCAGTTTTCTGTGAACCAACAAGTCTGAAAACAAAAAGAGATACCCTCAGCAGAATCTGTTTCAACTTGTTTTGTGTTGTGGAGTCTTGTATAACTGCAACAGGCCAACCACTGTTATTAAAGACCTGTATTTTGACTATTTATAATGCATAGCAGGTAGTCTGTCACTTCTGAATAAAACCAGCAGCTTGCTCTAAGCAATTAAGAAAACATAGTTCATTCAAATATCAGCTGATTTAGTAATGGCAGATGCAAAGTGAACATTAACAAGACAATACTGAAATGACAGTAATTGTGGGTTCATTAAGATCTTTACTGTAGATAGGACTTGGTTACACTAAGTTTCATATATTGAATACCTTATTGTCTGCTATGACTCTCACTGACTTGTTCTGAAGTAAGCAAAAACCTTAGTGTTCCCATAATGAGTAGCATAAAGAAATGTATTTTAAGTGGGAGAGAAAAAATATTATTATTACTGACCTTAGTAAAAACTGGCGTTTTAGTAACAGTTCCTAAAGTCACTATACAAACATACTGAAAAATTCAGTCATCCACCTTTCTATGTTCACTATCTTTATTTGAAGTTTTCTAACATTTTCTACATAGATAAAGGTGAGATTCTAACCTCCTCTGTTTCCCAAACACTACAAGAAAGGTAACAATAATATATATGAGTCTACCTGAGATAAAAGGAAATCCTGTAGCTCTTGCTCTTGATGGGATAATGTAATAACTCTTCCATCTCTATGTACAACTCTGATCTGTTCAATTCCAATGTTCAGCTGTAGTTGAATGGATCTTTGAAAAGATGCATATTTATTCAAAATGCATTACAACACTTCAGAAAACAGGAAGCTAAGAACACAGAATCCCTCCCATTCACTAACAAGAACTCTTAAGATGAGGATGGTGCAAAGTCTATAGAATACACAGCAATTCCAAACATTTCAGTTTCATCACTCACCACAACAGCTCCCTCTCTACTGCAGGGAACATATTCTGTGCCATGTTCCCAGACCTGGACCACTGCTTGTTCAGGTCAAGGAACCTCCTGAGGTGCCTCACAGCTCCCTGCCTGCCACTGCACCCAGGTTTCCTTCCAGAGGTGCAGAGGAAAATGGTGTGTACTCATGGCCTGTTCTATCCTACAGCCAGTACCTGGGCAACATATGTACTCTGGAACGGAGACTGCAAATTGAACCAATGACCGCAGTCTGCTCCACACTGTGGACACGGCCAGGGAGGACAGCTCAAAATGGAAGAAACAACCTCATCATCCACTGTCAATGCATTAGTTAATTCACTGCTGGTCAGCATACAGACATTTTTTTCTGGAACATGAAATCTCTTTATTGTGATGACAATGTCCATAGCATGAACTACATGAGTTCCATATTTCAGTACCTATGCAACCAAGCTAGGGCTGAGCACCCACTAGCTCTCTATGACCAGACTGGAAGTTTAGAGTCCAGCACATATAAAGATACTTTGGTTAGAGATAACTGAATATAAAGTAAATCCCCCCTTAAATGGCCACTTTCAATTCCTTCTTTGAAAGTAAACTGTGCTAGTTAATGAGTTTCTTCATTAAAGGGTAAAGTGGGTGAAGAGTTTTCTTAGGGCGGCTGTTCCCCCAACTCAAACACTCACACACAAATAACACAAAGATTTGTCTGAAGAGAATCTAAACCTGTAAAACACAACTTGAAAACACTCTGCCATTGCTGCATACTTCTATGAGAAAGATACATCCATTTTCAGACTTACTTGCATATCTGTTCGTACCCTTGAGAAGTTATTAGAACTTTAACACTAGATTCATAAACATCATTTATATTGGACCAGTGGGCCTGAATCTGAGGATCCTCAATACGACTAGCCAGACTGTCAATGGTTCGAGCAGTTCTAGAAGATAAAGACATATTCCATGAAAAATAATCTAGACAGTTTGTGCTGTTATCTTGTTAAAATGAAATGAATAGGCTTATTAGTTTGGGTGGGGTTTTTTTTGTGGCACACCAAAAAAAATAAAAGGCAAATTTAACAGAACTTTGGTCCACATGGTTCTATTTCAGCAACATTCTGGCGCTAATGAAGCACTCTTGTTTACTCTGAATATTTCACATACATTCTGCAGCAGTATTAAAGTGCTATTACTCAGTATTGGCTACTGTACAGCAAAGAATACTAAAAAAGATTTATGCAGTTTAAGAAAAATAGGGACAATTAGCAGAAGCCTACGTCATAACTGTTACAGTTCTCCAAGAAATCTTGATTTTTTATTTTTTTTTTTACTAGCTGAGTGTTGTTCACTCATGTTTCATTATATGCTACTGGTTCTTAGTACTTAAAGACTATTTTAACAGTGAAGGAAAAAGTAGCTAGTTTTAAGAACACCGAAAAAAGATCAACTGTGTTCTACATAATGGTACATTTTATTGTAATTTTAACAAGAATAGCTTGTGACCTACCTGCGCCTCAAAAAGATATGTTTTGCCTGCTTTATTATCTTTTCCAGAAGTCCTTCGTTCGACTGTAAAGAACTGATATCATTTTTATCAAAAGCCTGGGGTCCTGCAAGTCTCATTCTCTTATGGCCAAAAGGCGCACTAGCTGGATGTGGCATCACTGTTGAGCTCAGGGTTTGCTTGTGACACTGCAACAAAAAACAGATGTTATAAACAGAAGTGACTAAATAACGCATCTGCAAGAAATAGTACGTATACTACAATATGCTGCGTCATATCAGGTTTAAATGTACGTATTTTCAAAAGGTGCAACTTCTTTTACTTTATAAACTTGACAGCACTTTAAAGCCAGCTTTACACTCATCTGTCCCCCATGTTCATGCAGGTCTTGCAAACCTTATTGAAAATGATTTTTAAAAAAAGATGCTAGCTAACAAAAATTTGGTAGGATGGCAGTAGCTCCTAACAAGTCTGCCCTGTATATCTCTGGAAACAGACAGCATGGTCAAATAAAGGAAGCATTTTAGAGATAAAAAATGGAGGTACAAAAAGATTTAGTAACCTGTTCAAAGTCAAGAAAGGAAATTTGCATCAGAGCTGGGCACTGAGACAAAGCTTCATGAAACCTAGTTCAGTATTTTCAACACTGGACTATCCCACACAACTGCATGACTTGCAGAGCCATGCTCCAAGGAGATGAACACTCTGGAATATGGTTTTACAACTACTTAGACATCTAAAATTGTGCTCCCTTCCTGAACAGACGCAACCTCAACCTTTTACCCCAGGTCCTTCTGCTAGATTATATGAGAATCTAAAACACTGAAGCAGAGAAGCGGACCTCAAAAGAAGCGAAGTTATTATGGTAATTGATTGGTCTTTCTTCATAGGAGGATGGTCTGAACAGATGCTCACTTCAAGTACTTGACAAGCACTAATTATACACCAAGACAAAAGGGAGACTGATGAGTTGTACTGCAAAAACCTTGCACAGCTTTTCTGAAGTGAGCAGCCGGGCCTGAGGTTAAGAAAAGAACTAGCGTTCCATGAAAGCATTAACTGGAACTCCCTAACCACTTATACACACTAAAACTGAACAGTAGGTTGCCTTACACAAATGGATGGAAAGTGACTGGCCTCTAGTGGTACTCTGTTGTTACAACAGTGCCACACACTATGCAGAAGACGGAACAGAAACCCAAAATCTCTTCAGTACTTGATCATAAATGCATTACCTCTCTGATAAGTTGATGCAAATTATGTTCCAGAACATAGAGATGATCCTCTGGATTCTGTTTTTCAGAAGCAGACTTTTGTGATTTTTTGTCATTGGAAGAGTGACACAAAGAAATAGACAACTGCAAACCTGTACGAAGCAGATTAAAAAATAAAAATGAGGACACCGACAATTTTCAAGGACACCAAGAATTGCTTTTCTTCACCTTTTATAGTCAGTAGTTTTACAACCAGTATTCGCCGTATCAGAGAAAAATCAAAGAGTGATGTTGCAGAGCACAGCACCAAAGGCAAGTAAGACCTGCTACTCACTGAAGCATTGACAGGCCAACTATTAACTCACTAGGTCCATTTCACACCAATTTCTATGACTCAATTCCACACATAAAAAAAAAGGCCCCAGGACCCCATTCCTTCCCCAAAGAAGGAATGATTTACCATCATAAGGAATCCAGAAACATAATCTTCCCATGATATAATCAGTTGTGTACCCCTTGTAAGAACAGAGGATTCACCAACCAACTCTGAGCCATCTTCATGCTGTTTAATTATCCTCACTGAAGAATATGAGCCTCTGTTCTTCTGAAGACCCATTAACTGAAGTCCTAAATTTCACCTGCATGCAATTCAGGAGCAATGACTTATGCACAGCTCCAAACTGCAATGTGCACATACCATTACAGTTAACAGCTTTAAGTGCTGCTGACAAAAACCACAGTAACAGAAAACCAATCCAAAATCCACACAATAAGATACAAGTAAATCAGACACTAAAGTGCATTAGTTGAATTCTTCTATAATTAGCAAGCAAAATTCAAATTCTGGGAAATTCTGTTTTTCAAAACCTCTGAAAAACAAAGAGACTACTTTTTTCTAAAAAAACCTGAACACTAACGGAATCACATCAATCAGAATTTCAGTTCACGTTTAAGCAAATAATTGTAGATGAAAAAGTCTTAAAAAGTTTCCTACCCGGGAAAGGCTGAGAGATTATCTGATTTTTCACAACAATGTGAGGAATTTGTGATTTAATTTGAACAGCTTCTCGTGACAGTTGGGCAAAAATTTCTTTACATAAAAGAACATTCTGTGCAGTCTCCAACTTTGTCTGCCAGTGTGGAGAACCTGAAAAATACAAATCAATGTTTGCAGAAGGAAAGAGTAAAGAGAAGCTACCTTTTTGTTCAGACAGAAAGTACTGTGCAGTAGCTCTGAGTAAGCACTAAGGTAGTCAGTATCTTCTATACAAATTAAATATTTTCTGAATTTTATCTCAAGATTAAACAAGCACTTTAGGATAACACTAATGCATTTTACTTTGATTTTACATATATGTATATTATGAACTGCAACTCCCTTCTGGAACTGCCTGTTACATTCACAGGCCTTTTGTGAACTCTGCTTATGAACCTCTGCTTCATAAGTTGCAATTTAGTTTTCAATTATACTTCTAGCTTTATCGAATTCGCTCCACAATGAACCACCAAATAATGTTAAATTTATGTATGTGTTTTCACAGGATTTATAGGCCCAAAATTCTTGGAAGATTCTGGTCTGAGAAAGCCCACAAGCTCTACAGTGTACCCTGCGTACGACATGAAACATCTATGTAGTACAGCATACTGTATATGTTCAAGACAACACAAGCATCTGTGTCAGAGACCACTGTGAAATGAAATTCTGCCAGTTCTTTTTAATCCAAAAGGATGAGTTTTTCACATATTGACACTTATCAAATAAATCAATCTACTATCTGCCAGGCAAGCTGTTGGTAATTAAGGTGCATACTGCCAGCACAGTCTCAGATCCAGAGGAAACATACCAGCTACAGAAACAAATGATGCATTTTGGGCACAGTTAAGAGTGAACAGACAGTCATTCTGTTCAGTTGAACTAACGAGATGTAATTGGCTGAAACACAATACCTTGGTTTGCTTTTGGTTATGTGCTCAAACTTTTAATGACTAACAAAAGGTGTTCCAGAATACTTAAAATACAAATGTAGTAATTTTGTTTCAGAAACTGAGTAAACGCATATGAAAAACTGAAGAATTATGCTTTGAAAGCATCATATTTCCAAAGCCGAAGCAGCACCTAAACAGAAAATTTCAGTTTAAATGTTCTTGTTCACTCTTCTTTCAAGCTATATGCTAAAATTTTCAAATAAACATCATATGAAAACCCATTTCTTGAGACCATGCTTAAAACCAATATATAGCTAACTATACCTGGTTTTGATTTCGGCATGGGTCTTTTAAAGAGATTGACTGTCCCAAGGTCACCAATGTCTGGAGCTTGTTTCTGAATAGAAACCTAGGCAAAAGAGAACATTACTTGATGTTTGTTCTTTGTCGCAAGCATACAAATACCAAAACAAAACCCACATTACATTATTAAAGTTTCTCTGACAAACCTTGATATAGGCTGATCCCTCTAAATCACTTGGAATTTGAACATCTAAAGGACAGTAATCCTCAGGTATCTTTTTATCCAGGTCAATGTCAGTGTTCTTTATCACCTCAAATGTGCCATGATGAAGAAAAAGGGAGCCTAAGAAAGGAAGGACAGAGACATACATACTATATATAAAGCATCTTCTGCAAATAATGAAGCTCTTACCTCTGTTTTGGACAAACAGGTATTTCTAAGTCTCCAAACCTCCACAGTTGTGCTTGATTCAAATTTCTTAATGATTTATTAAAAAAAACAAGTGAATTAGAATGCTCATTTCAGCACAACAGCATCTCAGTCCTCTAGTGTGTGATGTGTAATGTTTTACAGTAATTTAGCAAGTAGTATTTAATGATAATGGGAGAAAACCAAGTGTTTCAACATGGTGTCAGTAGATGCAGGGATGGAGAGAAAAAAAAAAAAAGGTATCTGGTTAAAACAAGACAAAAAGTTAACTGTCCAAAGTTTTGCAAGCAAGTAGCTTAAGATGCAGCACCCTTACTGACTTAAAGGAATGCTGCTGCTGTTTGGCTTGAAGTCTTAAAACTATGACAATGTTCTGTCTGTAAAAGGCAACTGTACAGTCAGTCATTCAGGTGGGACTGATAAAAGCAGATGCTCACATCTGTCCTAGCTGCATCCTTTTTACATCCAGGGCACGGTTCATCTAGTTCAGGTTAGATCATCTAAAAAGAGACATATCCTGGGTTACATCTACAGCTTCTTCATGCACACAAGATAAATAACCCTAAATTTGTCCTTCCCCTCCTTCACCAACAACAACAGGAGCCCAACACAACCAGTTCCAGCCTGCTTTGTCATCTACATCTGAAGTTTTGTGAGATTCTGTATTCACTCTTTCACTCCATAATTTGCTCTAGAACTCTGGGCTGGTTACTCTCTCTGTGAAAGAATGCATATTCTCAGTACCATTTCTCACAAGGAATAATAGATATAATAAAACTAAACTATCTCCGATGACACTCTTTTAGTCTTTTTTTTTTTTTTTTTTTAGGTAGTCCTCCAAGGAGCAGGGAGTTAGACACGATGCTTATGAGTTCCTTCCAACTTGAGATATGCTTCTCGTATGCTTCTTGCTCAGAGGAAAATGCAGCATACTCAATTTTTTTTTAATGCTTTACAGACCAAATGTAGATAAAAGCCAAAGACTTACAAGGTCTACCTGTCAACTGATCAGCTACACTGTAATGCAGAACTGTTTCTGTAAAGTCATCTTCACTAGAATCCTACGCAGTTAGCCTTTAAAATCACTTTCTAGGACAAGGACAGCACAATATTTTTCCTGATAATGAAACAAGTCTCCTCCTTTTATAATCCTGTCTCATAATTACAATAAACTTTTATTAAATTATATTATTTATTATTATATTCCACCAGTTTTTAGTTACAAAAAAAGTCATAAATGTCCACTCTTAAGAAAAACAAAAGACCCTACTGTTTACCTGCACTTCTGTAGCTCAGATCACCAAGAATTTTGTCTCCCACTTTTCTTAGCTTCCAGTGTTGTCTCAGTCTTAGCAGCTCAGAATTGAAGTCTCTTTGTCGCTTATTTTCCTGGTTTTCTGCAACCGATTTGGATAATCTTTCTGCACCTTTCAGCAGGATTTGAGCTGCTCCAGCTAATGACTTCTTTTTTGAAATCAACTGTAAAAACTGAGGATTCTAGTAACAAAAAAAAAGAAAAAGCTATTTACACATTCTAAAAAAAATTATTAGTGGAAATGAACCAACAGTGACTGATAATTTGTTTTTGCTGGATATTCAATAACTTATTTAGAATAACTTTCACAACAGCATTATACAGCCAAAAACAGTATTTTAGCTTACAGCTTCAGCAGAGGCCTTTGAAATCAACATCACCTGCCATTCTCAGCCTTACCCTGACCCATAAAGTACTGTACCAGCACATCACAAGGAACATTTTACTAAATCTTTATGTATCATATATGAAAAAATCCAGTGAAATAAAATCTTTAGTATCAAGCCATACAAATGACACAACTAGGTACAATATACCTGTTTTGGAGGAAGGGGATCCTGCACAACTGGATCTAGAGTCATGAACTTTTTATCCTTGACAATGCTAAGAACATCATACAACACACACATCTCAGTCAAGGCACTTCTTAGGTTGTTCCTCACTGAATCCCAAGGCCAGAGGGATGGCTGAAATTTTACCAACCCTAGAAATAAAACAAAAGAAGGGAAAACAAAGGTACAGTGTAAGGCTCATTCTAAAACCACCGAGAGAACGTAACAGCATGAAATACAACACAACAGCATGATATCCGGAGCTATCCTTTTCCACTCTACCACTGTAATTGCTAGGACACGGTCACGAATATCCTGACCTGATCCACAGCCAACGGCGGGAATCCACGGGGGAAGGCAAACCACACCCAAGCGCCTGTGGGGCCACAGGCCGGGCACCGCCACAGCTCGGCGGGCCTCCGTCAGCCGCAGCCCGGCGGGAGAGCTCAGGCTGCGGGCCCAGCCGCGGGCCGACTGACAGGGAGCCGCGGGCCCGCCGCCCCTCACCTTCCTCATCCTCCGCCTCGCCCGGCTCAGCCCAGGCGCGGCCCGCTGAACCCGGCTCGTCCTCCTCCGAGCCGGAGCCCTGGCTGAAGTCGATGCGCTGCGCCAGGCGCGCCAGGTTCTGGGACATGGAGAGCGGCTGCAGGTAGGTCTCGCTGCCATCCAGCCCCACCTCCTGCACCTGCTTCTCGCACGCCGACTCGATGCTGATGCGCACGGCCGGCACGCCCGCCATCTTGGTGCGACCTCCGACCGCGGCCGCCGGGCGTGCGCGCGCCCCCCGCGCCGACTACGGGTGCCGGGCGGGCTCGGCGAGGGGGCGGGGCCAGCGCCGGGCGGGCTCGGCTGCCTCCGGAGGGCGCTCGGGAGGGGGCGGGGCCGGCCCGGCCTGAGGGGACGGTTGGGAGCGGCGCTGGGCGGCTGCGAATTATTTCCGCGGCCGGTCACAAGACGCCGCCGGTTTCCTTCTCCGTCTGCCGTCGCAGGCAAGCCCCGCCCGCGGTTACTTTTCAGAGGCGGTCACGCAGTTCTGCGCTGCTGCAGTTTTCTTTTACAGCGTTATTTTTGACCAGAAGCTGCTTTAACTCCTCATTCTAAACATAAATTCACTTCTGGTTCCCCGTCATCAGCTACGACCACGTAGGAAGCTCAACCAAATAGCAAGAAAAACACACCATTAATAATATTGCAATGAAATTAGTGATTCAATTCGGTCATAACAATTTCAATTACATGTTCGCCTGGAATTTCTCCCTTCGACAAAATTAAGAAGTCGGCACTTTACTGCTCTCATATTTATTCTTCTCTCTGATAAATGTGCATAATTAAAAGCGTTATAAAAAAATCAGTATTTGCATTTTAGAAAGATTAAATTGCTACGCCTTCCCCAGAGCCCGCCTCTTTCAGTCTCTCCCGACCAGGTGCGTCTCCTGGGGCCTGTCGATGCGGAAGAGCAGCTCGGCGGGCAGCAGGTACCCCCGGTACTGCACGCTGTCGGGGCTGGTGTCCTGGTGGTAGTGCCCTCCTTCCCCGTGGTGGCTGAAACAGTGGGTGTGCTCCACGCGCAGGTCAAAGCCCTGTCACCAGAGAAAGGCCCGTGAACACACACGTTCATGTGAACTGCGGTTAAAAGTCCGAGGATAGTCTGTCCTTTATACTGTGTATTTCCACGCGTCTCAGAGCCTGCTCCAACCATTAAGCAGTGAAAACTTGCAAGATGCTTGTGAAACTAGTAAGACAGAAGAAGGGGAGCTGTACAAGGCTTTACCAAAGGACATCAAAGAGAATTTTGAAACCCTGACAGCCCACGACTTTCAGAAGATCTCCCAGAGATTTTTTTTTTCCCCTTTCTTTCTATTGGGATTAAATAAAGCAGGTACACCAAGGAACCCCTACTGGAAATCAGAACCCCTTTGCTCTGAATGCCACAGACCCATGCGATAAAGGGACAATCTCTACTCCAATTCTGAGAGCCATCTTAGATTAAAATAGTAAGAACAGCAAATAAAATAACAACCAGTTTTATAAATCATAGACTCACAGAATGGTTTGGGTTGGAAGGGACCTTAAAGATCATCCAGTTCCAACCCCCCTGCCATGGGCAGGGACACCTTCCACTAGACCAGGTTGCTCAAAGCCCCGTCCAGCCTGGCCTTGAACACTGCCAGGGAGGGGGCAGCCACAACTTCTCTGTCTCACCACCCTCACAGTAAAGAATTTCTTCTTTATGTCCAATCTAAACCTGCTCTCTTTCAGTTTTAAACCCTTGCCCCTTCTTCTTTCACTACCAGCCCTGGTAGAAAGTCTCTCTCCATCTTTCTTATAAGTCCCCTTTAAGTAGTGAAAGGCCACAGTAAGGTCTCCCTGGAGCCTTCTCTTCTCCAGGCTGAACAACCCCAGACTCTCTCAGCCTCTCTTCGTAGGAGAGGTGTTCCAGCCCTCCGACTATTTTCATGGGCTCCTCTGGACCCACTCTAACAAGTCCATGCAGCTTTGGGTCCCCAAGAAAGACAAGCAGCACTCTAGGTGGGGTCTCTGGAGGCGAAGAACCACCTCCCTTGACCTGATGGCCATGCATCTTTTGATGCAGCTCAGGATATGATTGGTTTTCTGGGCATTGAGAGGATACTGATGAGTAATGCTATGGCATTTGAATGCCATCTTCTACTGCTGTCTCTGCAGTGACACTCAAACATTTCCAAAACCACAGGCTTTGCCCAGTGCTGTTGAGCTTGCAGTGGATACAGATGGGAGCAACCCAGCTACATCATGTCGCTGGTTGGTTCTGAATGGAGCAGCTGTTGATGGCTGTTTTCAAAGTACTGGTCAGTTGATTCTGGGAAGATGCCCACAGTTTAGTCTTAGGCCAAAGGCTACCACATAATGACACAAAGTCACATCCTTGAACACTTCCAAGCCTACAGCGTGTCTCATTTAACTTCGGAAAAATGTATTTTATATTACTTATGACTACATTGTTATTTATAAAATAGTCATTTTCATCTATGACTTCCTGGTTACTTTTAAATAAATAGTCTTCCTAATGATGAATATCTTAATGGCTTTTGAAACAAGACTGGTTTTTATCCTGAATTATTTGCTGTTGAATTTATTGCTGTGAAAGACGCTAGATAATTTTCTAGCATGAGGCTTTGCAGACTTCAATTTTCATTGGCAATTATGAGATACATGCTTCATATATTTCAACACAGCATCAGCAGAGCCAGTTGTTATGAAAGTGAACTATATGAACACACAGCTGAACAAGCTTCCATGCTCTTGACTTTTTTCCTGGCATGGCCAGCAGTGAATGCTGTGGGGTTTGTGATGCACACACTTGCACACTTGCAATTGGACTGGAACCATTAAATTCAATCCACTATGAACAGCCACTAGGTTTCAGAACAGATTGACCTAACCTCAATTCAAACCAGTGACAGAAATGAGAAGCTTCTATTTCATGACCCCACCTCTGGAAGAGTTTAACACAATATATACACACTCCTGTTCTTAAAAAAAAAAAAAAAGAAAAAAAAATCATATCCAGGACAAAATTCATTACAAGTCTCAGTTTACACTTAGAAATGAGGAAGAGACTCACTGGATCTCTGGAAACTATTACTGGCTGACAAATCAGTGGAGCCTTCATTTCAAAGAATTTGAGCCAGTTATTCACATCCTCATCGGTATTCAGAGGGCAGGCAGAAAACTCTGGAGGCTACAGCAAAAGTAAAAGCTTTATAAGCAAAAGGAAGACACTTCTATCGACATACTTTTTCTCTAGCAACTTTCCTTCACTTTTCCCCTCCCCACTAATCTGTTTACACTCCTCCTTGCCTAAAAGAAACTCACCAGTGCCCATTACTGGGTTTCTGCTAGAAATGGAAATGACCAGGATATTGTTTCTCTCATTGCACAGTGAGGATTCTCCTCCTGGTACATTTTAGAAACTCAGTTATTTTAAAAAAGTCTATTGCTTCTTTCCAAGTATCATGTCAGTTCATGTATTTAACTTTAATCCATTTTACAATAGTTCTACACTCCTTTAGCTGCCCATAGATTTCAAAAGAAAAGATGACAGTATTAAGGCTGAGTAATACAATGTAACTAGTTTTGTAATGTCAGCAACTTACTTCAATACACTGCTTATCCTAACAGTTTATGCATACATTTAAAAATACAAAACAAAGTGAAGGCACTAAGATGTTACACCCTGATTTATATTTCTGTTTTCAGAAAGATAAAGAAAGTTACATGAATTGAGAACAACTTACCATAACGTGAATCTTTGCTTTCCCCTTCTGAATGATAAATGTACCACCCATCCCAACTGGCTTTTCTCCATAGTGTTTCTCTAAAGTTTGTCTCAGACAAGACACAAAGTTAAGTTCCCCAGTTCTTCCATTGGCTTTCACTTCAATGACCTGGAGAATAAAGTTAATTTGTCACTGCAGTCTCCCACTGCAACAATCTGCAAAGGTCCACGAAAGTTGCTCTGAAAATCTCACAAGTTTACTTTTTGAAAATGTGAGTTTCCCTACAAGTGCTGCTCCACTTGCATTCTTCCAGTACCTGACCAACAATCTTTCCTGACTTTCTGTGTCAGGAAAAAGCCCAGCTTTGCCTGTGAAGGATGCTGGGCAGCAAGTGATACATAGCAACTCATACATGAGACAATGATATAAGCAACTCCTTTCTGTCCACCAGCTGGCTTCCACTCTGTTATAAAGAAACTCTTGAAAACAGAGAAGACTGCTCAGTTTCCATGCACTAGTCAGGTTGACGATTGCTTCACCAACACCTCTTTGTGCTAGATGTGTTGGGAAGAAGCATTTCTACAAAAAACTAGACAAGTGCCCAACCTGATTTACACGGGTCCATTGTACAACCATTACTTTAAATCACTGTTAGTTTGGACTGGATTTGGATAGATGATTTATGATGGAAAAGTTCTAGTAAACTAATAACTATCCGTCAAACCTATTTCTGTCTCCACCAATTCTTCCCCTTGTTCACCGGCATCAGTTCCTTATATTCGGATATTTCTTTCATGGAATTACTACTATTATCATAGAAAACTCATAGGGGAATGCTGAAACATGAGTTTCTGTACAGCCACAAAGCTCTACAAGCAAAGTCACCTTTGATCCAAGTACGTACCTTACCAGGTTGGCCCTCACTGGCATAAAGGTTGGCCAACAGCCCAAACTCACAGTCAGTATATTTACTGCTATACTTCTCAAGCAGGCACCCTTTATCTGCAGGATTTATCTGAGCAATGTAGCTCCCATTTACAGCAGGCTTTTTTTCACTCTTAGTTTGAACAATAGGGATAAGCTGAGAAAAATAACATGTAAGAATAAGTCAAGCAAGTCAGTAAGAATATGTAAGAGTCAGTCAAGTGAATAGAGCTCACATAAATGCAATATAAGCTTTGGACCATGACCCTAAGAAATAATCTCCTTCGTCACACAGCTCTGCCTCTCAGGATGAGGTCTGTACTGCTAAGAAAAACGCACTAATACTGTAATGTAATTGAAAACTCCAGAGACAGCTTTACTTTTTCTGGACAGTTAAATTTCATGTTATGTGAAGATGAATGCTAGTGTTAAAAAAAAAAAAAGTAAAAAAAGAAGAAAAAAAATCTAACCATTGAGATCTGAGGCCTGCATGCAAGTACTGGAATTCTCTGGAATACTTTCTCAGTGTACAGTAACAACTACTATTATAGTGGCACAAATTTAATGCTGAGATGGACTATCTCATCTGCCAATAAATGCATCAAAAAGAGATTGCAAGACCAGAGGTTTACAATTGAAAAGGCTCTTGACTAACCAAAGCTTGCACAAGCAGTAGTTTTCATCTCCCGCCTCTCCTGCAGGTGGTTTGTATGTGTATCTTTAAAATTTACAAAGGTAAAACAAAGCCGTCCAAGAGGGCAAAAGACAGGGAGTATTTCAAAGGCATTTACCAGTAACTTTGTCAAGCATTTCTAAATCTTGTCATTAAAACCTCTAGTCAGGTCTTTGTCAATCAGTTCCAAAAAAAATCATGTTTCTTCCACGCTTCAAAGCAATCACATGCTTCCTGGAGAATTACAAGTTAAAAATTAATCTTCGGTATCTCCAGTGTATGCACCTCACTGGCTGGCCCTCATCTGAATTCCTTCTAATACGTTTTTTGTGCTTTTGGCACAAATGGTGTTTATTAAATGTTTTGTTGGAAAATGGAGATACCCAGCATGATACTGCTCTACTATTATAATACTTCCATGAATTAATTGAGAACCATCACACTTATTTACTGACCTCAGCATTTACTCCAAGAATCTTAGATGAAGCAGCTCCAGCTCCAAGAATGAAAGCTCCAGGCAGCTCTATGTCTTTTGCAACTGTATTTAGATCATAAACCTGCAAAAGAGAAACAATCCTTTGATTTTGGTGTGGTGCTCTAATTCGGAATTGTCATTCCGTTCACTGTAACCTCTGGATGCATTTAATTCACAACGCCTTCATTAGTATTTTGGATAATTAGGTTGAACACAGTTTCTAAACAACACAACATTTGTTACTAACAAATCTGGTACATGTCCATTTGTTTTCTGAAAGATAGAGTCTGCCTGTATGTTCCCCTGGCATTTTACCCAAAACCAGAATTATTTTTCTTATTGAAATTTATATTTGTGTAAAATAAAAAATGGAAGGGAATATCATATAGAAACAGATGGGGTGAGGTGTCAGAAAGGAGACATAATATTCTTGGAAAAGGACAGTAATGTGAACCCAGTGTTGGCCTGAAAATGCAAATATGGACAGTTTTTACACAGAGACGTGGCTGTGACTTGAAATCACAGGCATGCAGCAAGCCATATATAAACATGCAGACAAACCCCTTGTCTAGTAGTTCCTTCCATGGCTCCTGTCACAGATGGTATGTATCCAAAACTATCTTGTATTTGAAGGCAGGAGAAGATGAACCATCAACCACGATATTGCTACGCTGTGTTAAGATTTCCTGACATAGTCTATGTTTAACACAGAATCCATCTCATGAAACGCTGAAAAGTAAGTCTCTTTCACAAGTGGAATCTTACAGTATCCATTAGTCCTTAGTTTTGTTTATATTTCAACAAGATATTGCTTTTCTTTTGACAAATGTATTAAACCCCACAGCTGCAGGAAAAACTCACTTTTTCTTTTTGTACAACAGGTATGAGGTAAGGAACACCTCCCACATCTGCTATTCTAGGCTTTCCGCAGATTCCTGGAAGAATACAGCCAGTCAGTTTAGTAATCTAATAATCTTGGTAATCTAACCTAATAATCTTAAATGGGCATGCACTCTAACCCACCAAAGAACTGGTTCCTCAAACTTCTAAAACCCTTTGAGAACACTATTTCCCAAGCATGCTTAGATAAAGTGTTGCACTATTAAGAAGTCCAAGGACAGTAAGCTCTAAAATGATTCACAGTAGGATTTAATGCTAGGCAACCTGTTGTAAAATTAACATTCTCTAAGCACAAAAAAATATTACAATGAGCAACAACTGCCATTTGCCAGTTCTCCAGTAAGATGCTCTCACCACAGAGTGGATACCCCCATTGGGACTCCAGTTGCAAAATTTCAGCAAAGCTGGATGCCCAAGTCTCAGGACAATTCATCCCACTTGTTTGGACAGGTATTTTAAGAAGGGATGAATCACCTTCTGGAGGTGTTTCTTTCACTACGTTGATGACAGAGGGAATCAGATAAGTAGCACAGATGACACGTCTGTCTTCCAAACAGCTAATGTCAAAGAAGATCAGTCCCACTTAGAATCAAACACTTTCACTTCACCAATGTACATGAGCGGCAGAAATTTAAAAATGAATGGAAGGTTCAGACAGTGATTGGCATGGATCTGAAACATTTCTCTATCTGCAAGATAACTTAATTTCAAAACCTCTTCAGTGCACTAAATAAAGCTTATTTCATAAGTCAGTATTGCAATAATAGGTTAAGAAAAAAAATTATGACAAGTACTTGGTAATGACTTGTCCTTGTTCATACATCAACTAGGAAGCAAATCCAGAAATAAAATGTAGCTTTCCTCTCATGCATATTCTTTACCTGAAAAACAATTTAAGCTCTCCCAACTCTTTAGAAGATCAACACCAAGTAGTATCAGGTAGAAAGAACTGGAGAAGTCTTAGTGGAAGACAGGAATGAGAGGTTACCTTTAGCAGGAAAGTTGAAGGGTTCCTGAGTCAGATCAGGACAGTCTACAACAGAGACTTGAGCATCAGCAAAGTTTTCTTTAAGCCCTTTCTGCAAAACTATAATAAAGAATAATGGCAAAGTTATCAACAATGAAAGGAATGAAAAATTATCAAGAGTTTGACAAGTTACTAACAACAATAAATATATCTGTTTAGGCTTTTTTCGGCAAGATCCATTAAAGGACTTATGCCTACCCTAAGTAACTCCATTGCTTTAAATGTTATTGTTTCTAAGTACTTGTTTACTGATAATTGTTAGCTACCACATTAATTCATTTTAAGAATTTTAAAAACCTTTAAATTGAAATACAGTAACTGACTGCTCCTAGTAGCACTAGGAACAGCACGATGTGAAGTAACACGGATAAACTTAAACCACATTCATCAGTGGTTTTGCTTCACAAGAGCAGACAATTATGATCACAGTCAAATATCATGTAAGAGCAAAGGAGGAATTAAGTTTTAGCTGAAGTGACAATCAGTTCTTTAAATATATTAACTAGACTGTTTGCAATAGCTTGATTATATTCTCAAACTGTCTCTGCTGTCTGGAAACTTCTGCTGTCACAGGATACTGCCTGTCATGTTTATGTTCATATGGAGATTTTCTGGCAAGTGACACTATCAGTACAAGACTGATAATGAATGGTTTAGGTGATAATGAACAGACCCAAATCTACTTTTGGTTTTGCTCCATATCAATGTTTTTGGGCTCAGAACCTACAAAGTCACTCAAACAACAGGGAGGATTCTGACTTAGACAAGTGCACTGTTTGGAAACAACTTCCAAACCTTAATTGAGTGTGGGATTGCCTTCACATACACTGCTCCAAATACCATGTTAAAAGGTCCAAGTTCTTTCATGCCTGGGGGTCGGCTTTAGCAGATGTCTCAAACTAAGGAACAGAAAATTCAGTCTGTGATCTCAAATCAGGCAGTTCCTTATTTACTTAGAAGACTTTCCTGTGCCTTTGTTTCCTCCAGTCAGAATTTCAGCTGTACCTTACTTTTTCGGAGCAGATTTACCAAGCTGTTGACCACAGGGCCAGTAGAAGGTATCTGGCAGGTTTCTAAATACATCTCAGTACCTTCTGATAAGTGAAACAGGACAATAAAAGGGCATTCCTCAAATTATACTCAAGAGCTGAACAGCAACAAAATTCACAGCTTACAGGAGGTCCTCAGGACAGACGGGGAAAAAAAAGGAAAATTCTGCTTCATGACCCGTCTTTTCTGCTACTGTTTTAGGCTGTTCTACTTCAAGTACACGCTGATCTCTGCTGAGCCCACTATAGCAGCCCTGGCCTACTGCCCCAGCCTGACAGCTACTGGGTGAGAAAAGCACTGAGAACCACTGCTGGGACCACACTTCTCAAAGCATGGAAATGTCAGACTGACACAGATTTGGGAGAGTGGCAGACTGAACTTGAGGACCTCTCAAAGAAAAACAACCTTTAGTACATCTGCTGCGGGAGACAGACTGCCAGAAGGAATAATGCCTTCCTACTAGGGCAAGGAAAGAAGCTCATAAGCAGGTGGGTTGGACCAAATCACCTCCAGAGGTCCCTTCCAACCTCAACCATTCTGTTAGTATGAGCACATTTTGTGAAGGCTTTGGAAAGAAACAAACTAAATAAAATGTTTCCTGTGACCTAGTTCTAAAGCAATCACCAAAAGAGGAGCCAACTAGGTTCAAGCAAGAGGACCTGCCATGCTATATACTGCATCTTCTCAGCTGTGTTTTGAGTAGTCTTGAAAGAGAAAGAGTAGAGGAAGACAGATGATCCAATATGTGTAATAAGTTTGGTCTGTAATTCTTGAACATTCACAACCCATGCACAAATCTGCAAATGCAGCCAACAGTTTTAAAGGGTTTGAGAGCCTGTGTGTGTGCTTAAATATCATTGGGGTTTGGGAGAGGAGTCACTGTTTGCTTTAAGGAAATAACAGCATATAGAAAAATACAGCATATAGAAAAATACAGCTTTTCTTTACACCTCAGTGTGCTAAAAGCAGGAACATTCTGCATGTACTAGCTGTAGAAAGGTTTTGATAAGAGCCTTTAAGTTTGAAGAGTACATTATAAGTTTGTAACACGCTGCATGACTTACCCCCAGCAAGCTCCTCCAGACTTGGAACGTGAAAAGCAAACCTTTCGACTTTGGCCATTTCCTAATTGGTGCCAATTTCTTCAGGTAAGAAATTACAAAATATCACGCAGTAGCAGTGACTGATCTGTCAACAAGGATAATAGTTTAACAATTAAAACAGGCCGTTTTCAGTATGTTACTTATTGTTTAATTTCACTCAAGAATACATAGACAACAGTAGAATTGTAGTTCTGCCATAAAGGAAAGACTAGCAGCTTCAGTATTAGTTTTCTTCAGCGCTTTGGAAGAAGATGTGTCTGTCAGCTCTAGAGCTAGCTCAGAGCATTGCATATGCTAGTCCTCAAGCTTACAACTGGGTGTAGGCAAAACACATCCAGTTCAAGGGACAGGTCAGGAGATTTATCTGTTCTCTGTAAGCCTGGAGTCATAATTTGGGTTTGAAAGAAAACTGGGCTTTTCTGAGCACATTAGCCACCTCCTCAGGTTCTCCCTACCTTAATGTTTACTTTTCCAGCATTGGCTATGGTGGACTTTCAACTTCAGCTGTGACATGGTCTCCAATTGATTCTGGGCATGTGTTTCCCCTTCCAGAGGGGAACAGGCTAGCAGCAAAATAAGAAACAAACAGCAGCAAGTTCTGCAGTATCAGGCTCTGTAACTGTACAGAAAGTTTTGTTTGAACATAAGTTTAAGAATCCCTTTACAAATGAACTATATTTCAGTCAGCCTTGCAACAGCAAAGTCAGCTACTAGGGCAAACCACTAGCTCAGGGCAGAAACAGCTGATTATACACTACCTACATATCAGCCACAGCAATCATTAACTCCTTAGGCACATGTTTGCTGCACACAGCAGCAGAAGAAAATGGGTCCCCACTCATCCAGACTTCAAGCCTTGGAGGAAAAAGCCAAAAACCTAACTACAATCCCAGACCTGACAGAGCTTTTGTTAGAAAGGACTATGACGTGAGCTAGCCATTTATGTATACTTTTAGCTTCTATTTTTAAAAAATCCTAGCTTTTATGATTTTTGACAATCATAACTGTCCTTATACCATCAGCCTCTTGAGTCTGCATAAAGGAAAAAACCCAGCAGAAAAAAGAAATAAAAAGAGTTGGGAGATCATATCAGTCACCTAACTGAAGTCTTTGAGCTAAAAGTTCAGCCACCCCAAATTACTGCTGCAGCAAGCAGTAGAGAAAGGGAGAAAGACAGCTACCTGTGTATAGTAATTCTCTATTAGTTGGTCTTATCCATCTCCACAGGTGATTCCCTCCCTCCTCTGGCTGTGGAAGAGAAAGTAACAGGCTGGATTTGGTGCCTCTGGGAGAAGTCTACTGTCAGATGGAGCAATTCATACCCTGAGACTTTAAGTGTGCACTGAACACAAAAAAAGGAGCAATTAGAGAAAGAAAGTGAGAAGATGGCTTTGGCAGCATTGTTTTAGATGACCCTCATCCCCTCAAGTAGCTTTTGCCACTTCGTGAAGGAGGCTGTGCCAGCACTCAAGACACCAGCTGAAAAAGTCCTGAAACATACTGAGAAGACAGGCTAAAACTACTGTTGTGCAAAAGGCGGAGGCAAGACTTGGACACAGTTCAGATAAGCAGGCTCAGCTAGAACACCTAGACCATCACCTGCTGTTTAAAGGACAGGAGTCAGTTCCCCACAGTCAAGAAAGGAGAGAAATACTGTGGGAAAAGCTTGACGTACCATAATAATCCAATTGTCAGACAGTAGTCCTTACCTGGAAGGACACAAAATAGAAGTAGATCTATGAGTCACCACCTCAAGGACAGCATTCACAGAGGAGTTTGTGTGGTGTGGGAGAGGGAGAACCTGGAAGGAGACAATAGACAACTAAGATCCATCATGAAGGGGTGGAGTGACATTGAATTACTACAGAACACTTCCAAAGAAAGAACACAAATGCTAAAGGGATGATAAGATTATTAGATCTGTGATGGTGCAACAAGAATGGAGAGAACAAGCATCTAAAAAGACTTTAAAAGTCTATCTTTTTGAAGCAGAAAGGAAACATTAGAGGGAGTAATCAAGGGCCAGGAGAATGTAGATGAAATGGGAACAACTATATTAATGGGGTGTGGGAGGGGGTTCTCTAGTATCAAAACCTGAATTAAAACTAGCTTGGAGGGTAGAAGCCAGAAAGGAGCAGTTATACGCAGGGTAGAGATGAGTCAAGGCGAGGGAAGAAGAAATATCAGGGAAAAGTTGAGGGTGGGAATCAGTAAGAAAAGAGAAACGTAGCAATGGCACCAAGAAGAGCAAAATATCTCCAGACGCATCCGCAGAGGTTGTGTTCCTCAGCTGGGGCGATGTAAAGGAGATCCCGTACGTGGCAGAGGAAAGCTGCGGGGCGGCAGAGGCATCTGCCCGAGCGGCTGGGATGTGGGGAAGGGACGGGGAGGAACGGGCGGGCCAAGCGAGACTGGGCTGCTTAGGGAGCATCCAGGCAGTCAAAGGCAGCAAAGAGCGCTGGAGCGAAGAAGCACGAGAGCTGACACTGCACTCGGCGTGGCTGCGGGAGGAACTAAGGAATTACTCAGGCTGGAGCCGCCAGCTCGGGGGAGATTGGGCGGCAGAGAGAAGAAGAGGCAGGAGAGCAGTAACGAGAGGCCGACCGGTGCAACGAGCAGCTCCTCGGAGTCTGACGCCGAGCGGGGAGCCCGGACCCTCCGGGCGGGGTGGGAAGCGGTGGAAGGGGCAGACAGCCGGGAACTGCTCCGCACCACCCGAGCATGCAAAGGCGCTGGGGACGATCCCTGACCCCACACCCAACCGCCGCTCCCGCCTGACCGCACGTACCTGCCCCGCTGTCCGGGCTGCGCGGCTGCACCGCCCGCCCTCCGCCGCGAGCCGGCCCCGGGGCCCGCCCGCCCCGCCACCCCCAGCATGGCGGCCCCGGGGCCCGCCCGCCCCGCCACCCCCAGCATGGCGGCCCCGGGGCCCGCCCGCCCCGCCACCCCCAGCATGGCGGCCCCGGGGCCCGCCCGCCCCGCCACCCCCAGCATGGCGGCCCCGGGGCCCGCCCGCCCCGCCACCCCCAGCATGGCGGCCCCGGGGCCCGCCCGCCCCGCCACCCCCAGCATGGCGGCCCCGGGGCCCGCCCGCCCCGCCACCCCCAGCATGGCGGCCCCGGGGCCCGCCCGCCCCGCCACCCCCAGCATGGCGGCCCCGGGCCGCAGCTTCTTCCTCTCTCCCTCCCTCCCGTCGGCCTGCGCGGCTCTCGCGAGCGCCCGGCGCTATTTAAGCTCCCGGGCGGCCATTTCGCGCCCTCTGAGGCGGTGGCGCGTGAGGCCGGGGTAGGTGGCCGCGGGCACGCTCGTCATCCGCCGGCATCCGCGGTGCTGGGCGGCGGGAGCGGGACACACGGGTGGGGGAAGAGCCGCGGCGGCATCGAGTCGTGCCCGCCCGCCGAGCGCCTCCGCCGCGGAGCCCGGCTGCGGGGAAGGGCGCGGGGTGGGTTGACGGCCCGGCCTGCCCCGCCTCGCCGGGAGTTGTCCTCAGGTGGCGGCCGCTGGTGAGGGCCTGCTCGGGAGCGGTGCCGGTGGGCTGACCCCGATCTCTGGTAATTTGGTAGGTGCCCACGTACAAAATGTCTGCCGTGGCGCCGGCCCCAGCGAGCTGCTGGCAGCTGAGCTCGGCGAGGTGGGGGCGGGCGGTGTGTCCACCGCCTATCAACTTGAGGTAAATGTTGGTGAAGGAATTGATGGCTCTTTTGGGAGGAGAGAAGGTTGTGCGAAATACTTAGCCAGTTACATGTTGGTTCTTTTTTGTTCCCTAAGGGATCTGTGTGAGGTGCCAGCTGTTAAGAATAGAGCTGCTGTAGAGTTGGTGAGTGATGCTTGGCTGCTAAGTACCAGCCACAGCCTGTGCAGTCAGAGTGCTGTCACTGCGTGTGTTCCTGCTTCGAGGTTGGGCTGTTCTCTTTCGGGGCGTTGTGTAAACTGATGGTAGCGGTGTGTCTGCAGCTCATCCAGGGCATGGGTGCAGGTTGCTCTCAAAAAAACACCTCCACAGTGAAGGGCAGGGTGAGCCCCTGTGCTTATATTTTAAGTGTGTTAGGGTGAGTTTAAGGTCTAGTCTACTTCTAAGCCTGTATTTAATGCCGTTTTGGAATGAAGTATTTTCATTTTGAAAGATGCAGGGGGGTATGAGATAAGGGGCTTAGTGAGCAAGCATATAGTTATGCAATATGCTATAAATATGTCATTATGCTTATCTGTTAGTTGTAAGTAAGAAGTGAGGTACCTCCTAATAAGGGAATAATTCGAAAAGCTGGTTAAAAAGCTGGTTAAAACTAGCTTTGTGGTTTGAGCCACAGCCTGAAACCTACTGAGACTGGGCAGAAGACAAAGGTAAAAAGTTCAGAAGTGAGGAAGAAGAGGCGCTTCATCCCCAAGACCCCATCTATGACCACCAGACAGCACTGTGCAGACTCAAATAGGAAGAGTTAAAGGAGGAGTGAATGGAAATGATTTCTTGGAACTTATTATAATAGAACGTGCCTTTTCTTGGAAAAGTTATGAATATGTAACGCTTTACTGTATAAAGCTTTGGGAAATTCTACCCTGGCGCACATGTTTGGAGGAATGATCCCCCATGTGCCCCAGCGCTGAATAAACATACCTACTCTGAAACCTTTTAGGCTTTGGAGTTTTGATTCCGCGAGTCAGGGTAGGTTGCAAAAAGTTGTCTAAATGCAGACTGCATAAAAATCAATCACTGATGTATGGCTGCAGCAGATTTGTGTTATTTTTATGCTCTTTGAGAATAACTTTGAGGTCACTGTAGCAGTATGGGTTAGAGAAGAAGTGGAACTTAATATTGTGAGCAGTCATGGCTGTTCGTGTTCTATGGCCATTTGTTCTGACATGCTGTTCTTATTCTGTACTACTAGTCTATACACATCTACTGTATTTTCAGACTTCTCAATCTGCTGTTGCACACCTTTGTCTTCCCATGCTTTTGGGAAGCCTTCTTCCTGGATCTGCAGTAATTGGTACGCTGAAATGTGAAACCGTTGTGCAGACAATAGCGGGTTTCCTGAGGACATTAGATGAGTTCTGCTATAGTGTCTTCAGATGGTAAATTTTGTGTAACTACATTTGAAATAATGGGTACGATGATGGGTTTGTGAAACTAGAAAGTATAGTGAAATTGAAAAGATACAGATCTATAAGGCTAGTAAATTACTAACAAGCAGGTAAAATAACTCGAGGCTATTACCTAGGAAGGACTGGTTCCTCTGCTGTGTGTTTAAGTCCCTTTTGTATAGACTAGGGCAGCTGAAGGGGTGGCTTCGGTTGTCTTGCAGATTCAACTGAAAACTAACAGGTATTTTGTGGCGCTAGTCCACGTTTTGATTGATAACCAGAGAACAAAGGGTTGATGGATTGTTAAGAGGAGGAGGCTTTAGGTATCATGTAGCTAGCAAAAGAACAGGGAAGACAGCGTTGCTTCTGATGGGAACAGTGTCTTAGATTGTAAGGTTGTAAACCACGGTGAAGTGAGTATTTGTTTAACTTAAAACTAATATCCTTTTAAGCTGTTGGCGACACATACATGTACTTGCTTAAAGGAAAACTTATATTTCTAGTAGGCAGAGGGTTAAAACGTCCAGAACTCACCTCTACGAGTTTCTGAACAATCTCATGCAGTTCTGAAGTTAGCCTTGCTTTCAGCAGGAATTGGATGAAAAGAGCTGTAAAAATCCCTTCTGACCTAAATTATGCTATTATCTTGAGATAAGTGGCTGCAAAATAACTTACTCTGAAGGTTAATACATTTGTTCATGGTTCATAGGAAAATCTGTGTCGAAGTTCTTATAAGTTGACCCTATTAGATGGGAGTGGTGGAAGGCTTGTTACCTGATTAACATAGAATATTCTTTTATTTTTTGAATTGTCATTGATTTTTTTAGGGCAAACTGAAACATGACTGATGCAGATGAATCCCAGGCTTCTGGCTCTGATTATCTTGATGCAGATGAGCTTAACAGTATACCTAAATCATCAGCTGCTTCAGCTGAGGTTTTACTGGACAGCAGTGATTCAGAAATGTGAGTTTTTATCTCCAGTTCAGAATTTTTCATGTGAAGAACCTGCTATCATAAAAGTACACATTCTTTTGAAACTAAATATTTTTTCTTCTTCAGTGATTTCTCTGCTGCTAGTGGCAGTGAGCACCATCCTAAGTGCTCCAGTGCACCTTCAAAGCAAAAAAGGAGATCTCGATCTTCAAGGCAACAAGCTGAATCTGTTGCAGGAGCGCATGACAATGAAAGCTCTTCAGATTCTTCTCTGACCCCTCAAAGTCCAGTGAAATCATCGGAAACTTCCAAGAAGAAGTCAAAACTCAATTTGAAAGCCATTTTTGCCTATCACTTCAGGGGAAGGAAGTTTAAGGCTGCTGCACACCGAAAATACAAGTGTGGCTCAGGGAAGAAGAAGAAGAAAAAGTATGAGAGCACAGGGATGCCTAAGGGGAGGCCACGACTGACAGCCTCACCTCAAGAGCGAAAGAGAAGGCTTCAAGACAGAGGTTTTCAATTCCCTTTTGTTGAAAAATATTATGGAACAAAACATCTTCCCTTAAAGATGGTTCTTGAATATGAGGTGAGTCTTCTGTTTTGTGGGATAATGTATTATTTTTTTACTTGGTCTAAAAATAGTGAATTTAAATTAGCTATGTTGTGCTTCTGCCTGATGTGCTACAATAAAACAGCTAAACAGTTTTTCTGTTAAACGGGACGCTTCATGTCCTCTGTTTAATATTAAGACAAACACAGCTAAAATAAGGGTGTCAATATAATACTAAAATTCAGTTTGTAATTTAAATGCTTTATAGTGGTATTTTTAAGATCTCACTTCATGTATTTTTTTTCTTTAGCAAGCAGCTATAAAGGGATTTTTAAAGTACATTGAAATGCTCAAATATGAAGACCATCTTAAAAAATCTTTAAAAGCCCTTCAGGCTAGTGAAGACTTAGAAAGAGAAGGTCTGATAGCACGGAAACACAAATATTTAGATGATGAAGGCCCCATTTCCCCTATTGAGGAGACAAAGTAAGTTCGTCTTTTATTTTTTTAGGTGGTATAAAACTTGCTTTTTTGTTCTGAACTAAAATATAAGTTTGTGTGTATACGGGTAGGTGCATCACACCCCCCCCACCCCTCCAAGCTCTTGGTCACCCCCAGCCTGTTTGCTGGCACAGGGAGAGCATCAGTGCTGCTTTAGTTGCAAATCCAAAACAGCACCATGCAGGCTGCTATGGAGAAAGCGAACTCCATACCAGCCAGCTGCTACTCCAGTTGAGGAATTCAGGAATGAGGAATGAGGAATACAGTTGCTTGTAGTAGCACGTGATTTTTTGTTCCTGCCCAGTCCGTTTAACCTGTATCAGCATTGTGTAATCTAAATGTGAATATCTGCTTATGAAAGCATTGTTTAGTTTGGGAACAAAATGCTCAGCCACTTGGGATTCTGTGCTTGTAAATGTGACTTGGAAGTTCTTGTTAGAATGAGATACTTCTAATCTTAAGACTGATCATTGTTTCAAGTGGTGATTTGTACTGTCTCATTAAAGTGACATAGAAATGTTTTTTAAAAAATAAATAAAAGAATTCCTGAAATTAGTACCTGTGATTATCCCACATTAAGAGGGGGAGTGTTTTATGACAAAGACTAAAGGCTATTTTTTTCTTTTCCTTTTTGCTTTATTAAGTATTGAAGTATCATTGGGTCTTTCTTTATGGTCAAACAGTTACATGCAATAAAGGGATCAGTAAATCAGCAAGAATACTTAATGTTGTAAATATACTCAGCACCTTAAAACTAGAAAGCCTAAAGACAGTGTAAAGATACAGAGGTGTCTTTCAGCTACTGTTCACTTCAGTAGTCACTCACACTGCTGATTTATGTGAGTTGAAGTATTGGGGTAAGTCTGTAAAATGAGTAACAATTAATTTGATCTCTGACAAAAGAGCAGAAGAAACAAAGTTCTGTAGAATAAATGCAAGTCAGCTCACCCAGACACTCCATTCTTTATATGAAATGAGTAGTAGATGTTCTAGGTTTTGGAACCAGTCCTCTCTGTGCTGCTTATTGAAACCATAGTACTCGGATGGTTTCATCTCTTTCTAGGGAGTCCTTTCTATCTTGAGAGAAACCTGTGGTCGATAGTGGAATGGAATTTTATACTTGTGTTTCATGGCAGTATGAAGAGAATATTTCTCAGTTATAATATCGGACGAAAGCTGTGTACTCGTGTTAGCTGATGCCTGTCCTCTTAATTTCTTCATTATATTCTGCTTGTTTTCTAACTTGCTTTCTAGCCTGTTTGCTGGTGTAATCCTAAATATCTTGACACTACTATTGATGTCTGCTACTAAATCTTTGTTCTGCTGTGAAGCACTGCTTCTGTCCTGCCAGTGTTGCCAGTTTTGCTGTCGGAAACTATCATTTGGGAACAATCTTATGTAGAAGTAGTAGTATTTTACACCTATAAGCCATAGTACTTGTATATATATTAAGAGAAACCAGGGCTTGTGCTAGGAAAACAGTTTATGCATTTTAGCCTACTATAAAAGTACAGAGCTTGATGTGAATTTTTATATTTCAGTGATGATGACAGCTTGAATTCTGAAAATCAAGGCGACCTTGATGTCAGAGTAGTGGTGAGTAAATATTCCTTAACTTCAGAAACTCTCTAACCTTCTTTCTGTTCTGAGGTTAAAGAATTAGTAGATCATGTTTGGAATACTTAATTCTTGAGCTTAGATCCAGAGTTAACTGTGTGATACCTGTGAATCCTGATCTGTAATGCAGAAGGAAGTTGTTTTGAGAGTCCACGCTCCCCTCTTTGAAATAATGCTGGAATGTATAGGAATTCTGGAGCTCTCTGAAGAGTTCTTAACATTTGCAAAGTTACTACCAAAATCTTAACCTTTGAATATTTCTATCTTCCATTTTCTTAGGAGAACAGCTCTTTCATTATAAGCAGCAAAATTCCCAGGAAGAAAAAATCAAAGCTAGGAACAAAACATGCAAAATCAACTGAAGCAATGGAAACAGAGGACAACAGCTCTTTCATTCCCAGGAAGAAAAAATCAAAGCTAGAAACAAAACGTGCAAAATCAGCTGAAGCGATTGAAACAGAGAACAGCTCTTCCATTATAAGCAGCAAAATTCCCAGGAAGAAGTCAAAGCCAGAAACGAAACATGCAAAATCAACTGAAGTGATTGAAATAGAGGAGGATGAAGACTGCTGCTGAGAACTCTGGGCTTCTGCAAGGTTCACCTTGGTGAACAGAGAACTTAGAAATAAGGTGACCCTGGTCACTCATCAGACACCTTTTCCACCCACTTGGTTTAAACCGTTGGTCTGAAGTCAATGTTGAGCTACCAACCAACCAACCTAGTCAGATTGGGTTTAAGGTGAGCATCTTGGGCTTGTGTCTGAGACCGTTACAGAACAAGTATAATGTGTCTTTTTGCTAAGCTTTTAAGTGTCTTCTGTGCTGTCCTGTATCAAGTGTATAATATCCTTGATTCAGTGGCTGATAATCTTGCTGAAATGCTAGCTTCTGCAGCTTGTCTTCTGTTAACCAATGGATCATAGAATTTATGTAATTAAAACCCGGAAAACAAGTTCCAGGTACTGCAACGTAGCAGCAGCACAGTGAAGTGCATGCATTTGCATACATACATACATATGCAACTTACAAAGGGCAGTTTGGATGCCTGCCTTTCATAGGTGACTTTTTTGTGAGTGGTACTTCAGAGATTATTTTCCTGTGTTTTAAGGAAATGCAGGTTATGCTTTGAAGTATTTTGAGAGCTAAGTAAGGGTTGAAGACAGAATTGAAGCTTTAATGCGCATCAAGTGCCAACAGTAAAAATGCAGAAGTGGTTAGTCAACTTAGACAAAGGTCTGTTGCAAAATATGGTTAATGCATTTGAAAGATGATAAAATCAATTTGTATTGATGTTGTGTATTCCATGCGGAATAACTTTTCAGAAAACTAATTCTCTGCTCCTGAATGTAACGCAATAATCTGAAGTTAAATTGTCTTTAAAATAACTGTAGCAACGTAGTGAATCTTGGATTAAAAGACGCTTTTTCCCCTCTTGCCCTCCTCTGTCCAGAATGGGTTCTGAGGTGAACATGACTAAGCAGATGAAAGCTCTTTATAATGACAGTACTTATCAAGCATTGCCCCAATTGCAAATACCTTTCTCAAAAGGTGTTTTAGACAGTTGGAAACATGACTAGTGAATGGTTAGAAATGGTCTGAAATATGGCTAACTCCTAAATGACAAGGCTGTCTTGGTAGCAGTAGAAATAAAAAATTTTTTAAAAAGTTTACTTGTGACTCCACAAGATTTAGAAACGAGAGGGTGGTCTGCCTCACTCAAATACTCTAATAACCAAATCGCTGTCAGCAACAAACAACTGTTCAGCAGGTAAAAGTAGTCTGTGCCAAATTGGGGATGTTGTCAGAAAAATACTTAATATCTACTGGTTTAATTTTTTTCAAAAAGTAGTTGACAGTATGATGAGATTTATAGTAAGTCCTCAGTATGAGAGCAGGTCAAGTTGCATTCCCTGTATCCTTGAATTAAGGTCCCAAATCTTTGTAAAGGAAGTTTGGGGTTTTCCAGTTGCAACTTGGTAGCTCTGAGGACTAAAACTGCAAAAATTACTCTCTTCAGTAGTTGAAGATTACATTTAATATTGATCCGAAATTAATGGCTAAATGTAACTCTTTCAGGCATCTACCTGAGAAATACTGTATGGCTTGAAAGACTCATCCTGGATCTAGGAGTGGGGTTCTTGCTTGGTAAGGCGTAGCGAGGTGGTATGTGGAGTCCTGCTCATTCTGCAGTTCATGTGATGAATTTTTCTGTTCAACTGCTGAGTGACTCAGAAATGAACTAAATTTCAATTCTGATTAGAACTGGATAAACACACATGAAAATCAAGCTTATTACAATTGCTAAATTGATTGCAGAAGCCTAGCTTTTGGCTTTAGGAATCTTCAGTTATTTGACCATATCTGATAGTTCTTATCACTTTTCTTGCTTTTTTCCTTGTAGTTTATGTTGCTTTTGGAAGATGAAACACCGCTTAGTTTTCTTGATGTGCAAGGTAAGCTGTTACTTAGCTTGCAATTCCTATTTTATTAAGGTAGCTTTTTTTGCTTTGCTTCACATAACATTTTGGAGAAACAGTATTCCATAGTTCACTGTGAATACGTGAGTGTTTCATAGCTGTGCAACTTCTGTGTGAAGCTTCCAAAGTATTGAGTTCACTGCACCATCCCTTATCAGTCTGACCAAACTTAGAGCCTTTAACCTCTGCTTGACTGAAGACTAAAACTTCCAAGTTCTTGAATACTTGTGTATTAAATGCAGGTTTTGTTAGAAGCTACTTTGTTTTTACTTGGTGTTGAATGCTGCAGGGCAGCCTAATCTTACCTGATTGGTTTGGACACTACCTGGGACCTTCTCAGCTGGAGATGCCGGAGAACTGCTGTACACTTAAGTCTCCTGGTGGTGCCCCACCCACACTTTCTGTACCGGGGTGTATTGTACAACTGCAGCTTCTGATCACTTCCCTGTGGTAAAATTTCATCTTAATGCATGTCCCATGCAAGAACAGGGGAGACAGCAGAAAGAAGCTGGTGGTTTTGCACATACCTGTTGCTAAAGCTGGTAACCATACTGCAGTGTGTAACTGTACTGCAGGGTGTGACCTTAAGAGTTCACGTGGCTTCAGGAGAGCCTAGGAAATAGCATGGAAGAAAACGCCGTGTCAGATGGAATAGGAAAACATCTTTAACGTGGGGAGCCCTGAGCTAAAGCTGGGCAAGTAATGAAACTTCACAGGAACGTGCATGATAGGATCAGGGCATCTTCTTTGGCCATTGCTGCAGTAAGGGTGCTGGACTAGAAAACACCAGTTTGACACAGCATAAATTGTTTTTTATGTCAGCATATCTGATACTGAACCTCCTTGCCACAGTTATTAATTCTAAGTTTATAGCAGACTGACAAAATAACTTGATTTTTATGTACTGCTAAATGCTGTTTCAAAAATAGTGAAAAATAAGACAAAAGTTGATGCAGTCAATCTGTTCCAGCACGTGTTCAGTTTTTGTCTGTTGCTGTAGGCAAAAACCTGGAACCTAGTGCTTAGAAAAAACCCTTCTTTTGCAACCCACAGCTGATGAACATATTAGTTGTGTTACTTATATGAAGGGACAATATTTGCATGTATTCAAACAGCAGTTCGTTTGAATGCCGATGAATCTAGGGCATGAGTTTCATGTTTCCAATTTGCAGAAGTGTAGTTCAGTTGTATCGATTTCTTTGCAGACTCTGCAGATGAACACACCAGCTCTGCAGCAGTGAGCAGTTGCAACTTTTTTCGTGTGCTTGAATTCTTGCGGCTGTTTGCCCTTCTGATGTACAAGATCTGGTACTTCGGTGGACTTTTGTGGAATGTGTTAGTGAAAGATGTAAGCTTTGTGTTTCTTCTGAGCTTCAGCATAAGAATAGTAGATTTCTTCAGACAAGTACTGTTTCTACAGCAAGTAATCAGACTAATTAGTGCACTGTATGGTATCTGCACCCAGCAGTGTCTTCCTGATGGGGTGTTCAAAAAGCAGTGCTACAGTATTTCAGCAGCTGGCATTGTTGGTTTTCATGCAGATGTGCTGGTTAAACTTGGTATTTCTGTTGAAACAAGTAGATTGAAAGTTTCTTATTGGGAAGCTTGTCAAATACAACATTAAAGAACTGTTGAACTGTTATCAGATAAAAGTAAGAGTTAAATCAATGACCTTGTCCCAAAATATTTCTTCTTGAAGGGGCATTCCTGTGATGTCTGGAACACACTGGAAAGCCTCTACTTCAGAGTAAGTATTGAGGAAATAGTTGTTTTTTCCCTAGGTAAAGGTAGTTGGGTGAGGATATAAAAGCTCAAGTCTCTAGCTTTTTGACTGCCTTTTTACATGGAAGCAATGTTTTATTTTGAAACACAGATCCAAGTACTGGATGTCAGCTAGTGACATGTTTCTTTTCAAGTTAACTGGCTAGGCTTCAAAATGAGAAACTATTCTGCAGACATGCTGAAGAGTTAATTGCTATGCCTCGTTATTCAGCAAATAGACACAACTCACTGTGTGTCTGAAATGAAAAACGTGGCTAGAAGAGTAACAGGTTATGCTTTCCTCACTGTAAAGTTAATTGCAGTGGTGACAATGAGACCTGTAACAGGTTTACTTAGTGGGACAATTGCACAACCATAGTTCAAAATGCACCTACTGTAAAATCCCAAGGATTAGCTTGTTTTGATGTTTTTGAATTCTGCATCCTGCCTACTAATGGAAGTAGAATTAGCAGGTAGAGGAAGAATACAAGTAGTGCTGCATTCTTGTAGATAGTTTATTAGAGCATATTTGTAAGCTGTCTTAAAATGGTGTCGTGTATGCGTTTTCTTTACATCACACTATCAGCTGACTGTTAGGTAACTCCCTTAGTTGTACCTTCTCTGCCATAGTCCTCTGACTTCTTAAATTGCAGGTAGATGTTCATAGTTGTGTGATAGACTGGGCTATGGCCCTGATTTCAAAAGGAATGCTTTGTTTCTGGCATTAGCATTCAGGCAGTGTAACTGGACTATAGTCTGCCTGCTTCATAGTGAGTATAAAAGTACTGAAATCTTAATAAATTACTGAAATACTGAAGAAATTTGGAACTACTACTCAGATGCAACAATTACTTTTCAGGAAGTCCACATGATGGTCAACTCTGAACTAGTATCTTGGTAAGTTACTGTGATTGTTCTAACCCTTGCCTGTTGTACGTTAGCTGTCTTTCTTTAACTTGGTGAGCTGGCTATATTATTGGTTTTTCTTACTGAGAAGATGCAGCGTTGCTTTAGAAGACTGAAGGGCTTATCTTCCCCAAAACTTGAGAATGGTGTGAGGAACTTGTTGTGATGATTGGCAAAATGTTCAACTGCTCTGAAGAGAGTGAGTGAGACTAGCCTTTCTGAACAAATCTCTTACATGAGTGTCCTTTTCGTGTCACTTCATTCTGGGCATCTGAGTATTTAACACAGTGTTTTGTGTCAGAGAGCAAAGATCATGATTCTGTGACTTTCTCTTCAAATTAAATAGGATACTATTCAGACATTATGGTAGCTTTAAGTGTGATTCCAAATAGATGCTGTCAGGAATACCTTTAGGTGTTAGAACCACTGAAATACCAAGTACTGCTCTAGGTTCTGCTGGTTTGTGTGCACACACATACAGTTTGTAACCTTATCTTGCTTTTTCAGGCGGTATGTAATTAGAGAAAATGAGAGAAGAAATGCAGGATGCCCTTTCACAGAAATCTGAAGCCCCTTCTAGGGTTAGTATGACATCTAAGGTTCCACGTATTCCTTAACGATTGCAGGGCTTGGGTTTTCAGTGGCTGGAAGTCTACATCAAGTCAAACTTACTGACTTGTAGAGGGTTTCAGAGACTTATTTCAACACTATGTTACTGTATTTAATGTAGCATTCACTCTGTTAAGAATTTATTTTAACTTTGATTTGTCCAAAGAACACTCATACAAATTTCTCATCAAACAGGAGGTGATCACTTTAACTGCTTAAACTGATAGTTTTGCTTCTACAAATAAGTTAACACTTAGCAGTAAAGTTAGAGGGAGGATTCTGTTGGAGCACAATTTAGTAGTTCATTTCCTTTGTTGTCTCCCTTTCAGGAGTTACTTCATCTTCCCCAAATGTTAGTGTGTCATTTACCTTCCTTCCCCTAAATGTCTTGAAACAAGTAAAAAGACACTTAGTAGGATCTGTATGAGAGACCTTTCCAGTCTGCTTGATTTTTATCGATTGTGTTAATTTATAGCACCAGAAATCACAGAATCATAGAATCATTCAGGTTGGAAAAGACCCTTGGGATCATCGAGTCCAACCATCATCCCTACTCTACAAAGTTCTCCCCTACACCATATCCCCCAGCATCTCATCCAAACGACCCTTAAACACATCCAGGGATGGTGACTCCATCCCCTCCCTGGGCAGCCTATTCCACTGTCTGACCACTCCTTCTGTGAAAAATTTTTTCCTAAGGTCCAGTCTAAACCTCCCCTGTTGCAGTTTAAAGCCGTTCCCCCTTGTTCTGTCGCTAATCACCTGTGGGAAGACACAAGCACCAACCTCTCTACAATGTCCTTTCAGGTAGGTGTAGAGAGTGATGAGGTCTCCCCTCAGCCTTCTCTTCCTCAAACTAAACAGTCCCAGCTTCTTCAATCTCTCCTCATAGGATTTGTTCTCCAGGCCCTTCACCAGCTTCGTTGCCCTCCTCTGCACTCGCTCCAGCACCTCGATATCCCTCTTGTATTGAGGTGCCCAAAACTGGACACAATACTCCAGGTGTGGCCTCACCAGTGCAGAGTACAGGGGGACAATCACCTCCCTACTTCTGCTGGTCACACTATTTCTAGTACAAGCCAGGATGCCGTTGGCTTTCTTGGCCACCTGGGCACACTGCTGGCTCATGTTGAGGTCTATCCCGATAGGATCTCTTCTGTAGGTTCGTGTCGTTGGAAATGCCTCACAGAATAAACTTGTGGTTTCGCTTTACCCATTGAACTACCTGTTAGCTCTGTGGGATAAAACTGCAAGACAAATCTCTGCAGATGCAGCATCACAGGAACTGTAATAATGCGTTATGTTCTCCTTTAGGTACTGACTTACGCTGTTGATACAAATGAAAAAATTGATTCAAATGGAAAAGCTTGGTAAGAGTCAAAAGATAGTGTGTTCTGGGACTTCAAGTGTAACTAACATGTTGAATTACATGGACTGAACTTACTCTTCAGCCAGGTTTTTGTGTAGGTACCTGATTTCTAACACTTTCTTGTGGTTTGAGTTTCTTAGATGGCTTGAAACAGTTTATTCCCCCTTTGATCACAAAGGAGTGATTCTTTTTTCTTGTTTTGGTGGCTATAGGTAGGAAGAGACAGCACTATGGTCTCTGAACTTGAAGTAACTTAAACATGCATTTCTGTTCTGTGTCAAGAGATACTTGATAGTTTCATACTGAGCAGCAGTATTTGGGTTATCTTTAAGTTTGGGTCTTAGAGTTAATTTCTAAGCAGCTTAGCCAGTTTACTACTATACAGTTAAAATTCCTGGCTTCTGTTCTATTGAACCCAGGGTTTAAACTAAAACAAGCAAAATATTCTGGAAGAAGTATAACTGCTTCACAGTAGGATTATATAAAAACTTAGAATTCTGAAGCTGCTCTTCCTGTTAGGTGAGATTTGTGGAGTCTGTTTTCCCTTTTAGCTGCGTGGCTGCTTTTGGGAAATGAAGAGTACTTCAGTGTAGTTTATCACTAGACACCAACTGTGCATACAAAAAGTTTGAATGTTAAAATGAGCCGTTGCAGATGAACTACTGCAGCTCTTGCACTGTATGGTATCTGCACCCAGCAGCATTCTTCTGATGGGATGTTCAAAAAACAGTGCTACAGGAGTTCAGCATTTGGCATCGTTGGTTTTCATTCTGCTGTGTCTGTTAAACCTGGTATTTTTGCTGATACAGTCTTTGTCCTCTTCAAAGATTTGAGTGTACTTGCTTTCTATTTTCATGTTTCAGTTGAGAACTGAATACTGGCCTCTGGAACTCAGCAAGTCCATTCAGTTTGTTTTCGTTTTTTTTTTTAAACAGCACTTTAGCAAAATCCACATTGTTTTGTTACACTAGGACGAGCGGTGGAACATAAGAGCCTGTTTGACAGGGAAGTGCTGAGTTACTTGTCAGTTCAGAAGGTTTCATGCAACTTTAAAGAAGTTTATGTGTTAATGTGGTGTGGAGGATTGTAAACATGCTCAAGTGACTTACAGCTGGAGTGTTGAAAAACACATCATACTAATTGCTGTTTTGGTTTTGTGTGCTTGACTGGTAGAACATCAGTGTTTAGATAACATAGGCCTGTGATAAGGTCCCTGAGTCTATTGAACATGCTTGGGATACCTGCCCTGCTGTGGGAAAGAGCAGAGTGGAAAACTATGCCTGTGAAAATCTCTGATATACAGATGAAAGCAGCAGGTTCAAGATCTTCTTTTCTTTCTGGCTAGCAAGGACTGAGCTCCGGTGCCTGCATCCCTGCTTGTGTGCCTCTGCCTGGCTGCTGCTGTGGAGATCCCTGGGTTGTGAGGTAACAAGAATAAATTTACTCTTTGCAATTTCATCCATGGTTGTGTGGTTGTTCTTGTGTCCTGCCTGTCAGCTCACACACTTGGTATGACTCTAGAACATTGAAACTTTAGTGAACTGTTCTAGAAAAGTCTAGAAGTTGTCTGGTAGCAGAGACGGTTGGGCAGTGATCACCCCAGATTTTGGCAGTATCTGAGCCAGGGTGCTGATCAGAGTCATTCTAGTGTGTCTATCTACTTCAAGTGGATGTCACAGTTGTGCAGCAAACTGTAGTACCAGTTTCTGCATTGGACTGCTGTTGATTGTGAGGAATTCCTCTGTACTTGGAGCTTTTAACAAATTGTAGGCTTGTTGGTACTCAACTTGGCTTACATATTGACAGGATTCATTGGTCCTTAACAAGAAAGGGTAGGAAACTTGATTTAAGTCCCAGATTTAAGTTGGTGGTAACAGCAGTGAGAGGAGAGTACCTGGTCATTACCAAGGCTGCTAGGATTTTGCTGTTTCTAGCGAGTTGTGGAGATGACCAGAAAGCAAGTCCATCAGACTCTTGAATTGCCACATGATGTGGCACCAAGTCTGCTGGGAATAAAGCTTTAATGTAGGTCAGAGACACAGCACTCCCTTCTGCTGTTAGGGTGAGAGCAAGTTCCTGCAGAGGAGTAGGTATGGGGGTGTATGCTTGGGCAGCTCCAGCACCAGCTGCAGAGGAACAGAAGTTCTGGTTAGAACCTTTGTAACTGGGACTCTGGAAGCTGCTGTGAGGGTGGTGGTTGTGCACACACAAACAAAAAGGGGAGACAAAAGGCTGCTCTATGCAACTTACATCCAACTTCTATGTTGTTAACTCTTCACTTGCACGAACCAAATCTGACTTTAACCCATGGCGTCTGCTACCAGGTCACTGCATGCCAGAGGGCTGAGAAACACCACCTGAGTACCACCAAAGCAAGCCTGAAGGTAAGAGTGCTCAGCAAAATTGCTGGTACTAAAAAGAAATTCAAGGTCACTTCAAAGAGGGTTTGCGTGGCTGAAAAACCAGCAGCTCTTAACGCGGTGACCACATATTGAAATCCTCTGCAGGATGCCGTGGACACTTGGTGTGTGCTATGGTCTATTTATGAGGAGATACACCTTATGGAGTGATGCCTCTTGGAGTGACAAAGGATGTTTATCTGTTGCCTTGGGTTTTTTGAGATGCTGATGTAGGGAAGAGGCTGTTCAGTTTATTCAGAAACGAGCTGACTTCAGCATGTGAAGCTGTGGAACAACAGGTTGATACAGTTGTGGCATGAGCAGTCTTGTAACTTAACTGCTGCTTGTGTGTCCAGAGAAGGACAGCAAAGCTGGTGCAGGGTCTGGAGCACAAGTCTTATGGGGAGTGGCTGAGGGAACTGGGGGTGTTTAGGCTGGAGAAAAGGAGGCTGAGGGGAGACCTCATCGCCCTCTACAACTCCCTGAAAGGAGGTTGCAGCGAGGTGGGTCTCAGTCTTTTCCCAAGTAATAAGTGATGGGACAAGAGGAAATAGCCTCAAGTTGTGTCAGGGGAGGTTTAGATTGGAGACTAGGAAATGTATTTTCACTGAAAGAGTTGTCAAGCATTGGAAGAGGCTGCCTGGGGAAGTGGTTGAGTCACCATCCCTGGAGGTATTTAAGAGATGTAGATGTGGTGTGTGGGGACATGGTTTAGTGGTGGACTTGGCAGTGTTAGGTTAATGGTTGGAATCAATCTTGAAGGTCTTTTCCAACCAAAATGATTCCATGATTCCTTTTCCCTCAGCACTGATACATTCCTAGAGTTGCATGGAAGTCTTAGAATAGATAATCCTGGAACAACTAGGTGAGGGAGAAGTGCAGAGTGGGAATATTATGACACTTGGGGAGCTGGCACTGGAAAATCATGCTTTTGCCCCTCAAACATTTTAGTAAGGGGGGTAAGCATGTGCTCTGTGTATTACTGCATTTATAGCAGCACCATGTCTGCAAATTAAATTGCTTCAGAGGAAGCCATGTTATGCTAAGTATGAGGAAGACAGCACAGTTAAATAGCTTTGCTTTTCTAGAAAAACACTTCTCTGGAGTAAAAGTGCTAATAGATGCTTTTTCTCTTTCAGGTCCTGATGATGTTGCTGCAAGTCTGGTGCAAAGACCAGCGCACAGCTCTTCCAACTAGAGACAGAACCTTCTCCAAAATTAAACATTCAATTTCCCCTTACTGCTTCATAAATTGAAATAGTTAGTGCCTGTTATTTGGAAACCAGTTCAGAAGCACAGGGACCCTTTCAGCTGTGATGTGCCTGTTTTGCCCTCCTGGGAGATGCAGCAAAGCTGCCTGCTTGGTGTTGCAGAAGAGCTAACTATGCTGAGTGGATCAGGTTGTAATTTGACTGGAAAAGGCTTTACCAGCTGTTTTCCCTCACTTCCCTGTTACTCAACTCTACTAAAGTGCCACAGAGGTATTTATTTAAATAAAACCAATGTCTGAAAGCTGCAGCCTGAGATTACTTCCTGTTGCTATACTGTGAGCAAACAAGGAGGGCGAGTAGGTCATGGCTTACTGGTAGCAAAGTGTGGGCTTGGCCTCTTCCCTTCTGACCGTAAGAGTATTCATGAGTCCAAGCCAGAGCAGCCCTTGTGAACCCTGAGGGTGAAGAGGGGAGAACTGCACCTACTGTACACCTTTGATCTTTCACTGCAACAAGCTTCCACCTCACTTAACTCCACAGACCAACAAGCTCATTTTGGCTTTTGCTCTCAACTTGGCAGGGAGGTAACATTGCTTTAGCTACTGCACTATGGACTGAAAAAAAAAAAGTGAAAACAAGCCTAAGTTGTAGTTAACTCTCATCAGAAATAGGCTAAGACTCTTCTCTGCTTCATTTCAAACAGAGCAGGTTTAAGGAAATGGCCCTGCTCTCTTCCGTGTGCTGATAACCAAATGCAACTTTATAGCAAAAGTTGAACTTTGAATTTGTCCTGATGATATAATTACTTAACTCTGAAGTGCAGTTTAGGAAACTTGGATAAAAGAACTACATTTGGAAGTAGTAACCATATGAGGTTTTTATCAGGTGCTTTAAGATGTACATTGTGAGTGCAGGAACCCACACTTCCTGATCTTCAATCACATAGTGCAAACAACAGATAAAAATTTCAACTTTACAGAAGAAAGCAGTGTCTTGCATCCTGAGGATTCAAGCCTTAAAAAAAATTTATTTCAAAGTGTTTTATACATGTATATTACAAAAGTTAGTATCTTCTTTGAACACTGAAAAGTCTACTCAGTCAAACCCTCTTTAAAGCTGCAGTCGATCTGCTGTAGTGATCTCAGATACAACATGAGGGTACTCCAGTACTCCACCAATTTTCCTTACTTACAGTTTTCTGACAGCTTAAAGCTGAGGATTCCTAAAGGCTCCACAACTAACTTAAGTCTGTGGTGTTCAGTGGTCTCTTGGATGGTACCAATACAGTAGTGTTCCTTGCTGCTTAAAGTCTTGTGCTAGTCACTGTGCTTCTCAAGTCTTCTTGGCTCGTAGTTTTTCCAGCATTTTCTGCAAATAAAACAAGCCATGAGACTACAGTAGTGTAGCTTAAGTGACAACTAAAAACGAGCATAGTTAGGTGGGCGTAACTGAGGTACTACTTGTGTATAACCTGAGCATCAGTAACACAGTGCAAGTCTGGATCATGGGGCAGACTTGCTACTGCTCCAAGGTAGCATGCAGATTTCAGGGGAAAGGTGTGCTTATTTATCTTTTAATTATGGAATCTGCACAACAATATAAGAGCAGCAGCAATTTATTCCACCACAAAAAAGTTGAGGTGGTCAGTGCTAGAGGCAGGATTTGGGCCTGCAGCCCCCAGCAGCAGTCCCAGCCTGTCAGGGTTATCAAGCATTTCCTTCCTTCAGTTGTCTGAGGTGCAGGAGGGGAACAGGTCTTATTGTGCGACACTGTTCTAGAGCAACTGCAGGCAAACCCAGGCAGGAGTCTTGCAACCTGAAGTTCAAGTGTGCTCAACCAGGCAGAATCTTAAGCTACCTGGAGTAGCCAACGCAGCCAAAAAAACCCCTTAAAATCTGCCTTATAATGGAGATTTGGTCTAGTTTGGACAAATAAAACCCCTGCCTTTCTTTTGCCAAGTAGATTTTCTAGCAGCTGGGGTCCCTAACAGCCTTTTTGGAGAAAATTGCAGCTCAGTCATACTGTTAACAAGGAAATTTTTAAGTGGGATATACCAATAGCATCACCAAAAATCCAGAGTGGTTTGATGGTCTCAGTTTCAGCTGCACTCACACCACAGAACTATGTCTTAGTCTAATTAAAAGCTCAGTGAAATCAGAACAAACCAGGTAGGACAACATTGTAGCAGACTATTACCTTTTGAAACTCTTTAGCCTTTTCTCTGTTTTTAGCATAAGCTTCTTGCCTTGTTTTTTCTTCCTTTGCAATTTTTACTTCTGCAAGTTGATTATAAAGTCTGTCAAAACAGTAGGAAAAAAAATGTGTCTTGAAGAAGGTGGCCAAGCTGGAATAAGTTAACAAGTTTAAAGGTTTATACTGTCTCAATTGCTAGGAATTAAGAAAGGAAATTTTGACTTGGCTCTCCAGTAATCTAGAATCACTTCAAATTCTTCAGCTGCATGTAACAAACACCCCAGCCAGGAGCTGTACTTGCTGCATGTTACCAAGTGCCCACATGCAACTGTGAATTGCTTCAAATTTATTCCAGCTTCATGCATTAACTGGCACAACTGCCTTAGCGTGAGGAAAGGAGCAGGCTGCCAGTTACATTTCTTACTGCCAGCTGTGTGAGGGAACTTCCCAGCGGACACCCGTATCAAACACACTTGGCTTCCCTCTCCCAGCTGTTCCACGTAGGCAGCATTGGGTCCAACTGGAAGATCACAAACTGCTCTGACCAGCAGCTTTAACAAAACACAGATGAACTACTTATGCTTCTTTAATCCAAACTTCTCCCACTTGTGTTCATACAATACCTTGAAGTACACTGCTGCATTTCAATTTCTCCAGACTTCTTGTCCTCTGGAGAAGACACTTTCACTTCTCCTACTTTCTTCAACTGATTGACAACTGTACCTTTTTCTCCTAAAAAGAAAAAAGCCAAACTTACCTTAAACTTCAATCTCTAGTCCAGCTAACTCAAAAGCATGAGAGGTTTTCAAAGATTTTTAAGTGACATTACAAGAAAGAAATCAGCTAGCCAGAATGGACACAATGGAGATGATGTCTTGTGTTAAAAATAAATCTTCAGTCTCACTCATTAGGCTGCAGCCCATACTTTAAGCCAGCCATGCTACTCAACAGCCAGCTTCCAACTCCCCATTAACAGACATTAAGAGATGCATCAGTTCACTTAATAGGGTTGTTCTTTGATAAACAACTATTATTTGCAAGGACACTTTATGACTACAAAGGTGTGGGCAGATAGTGAAAATATGAAGAGGACCTGTAAGGGCATTTACAACACTGAAGAGGTAGCCAGACAGCAGAAACAAACTCCTCACATCCTTAAGAAAACAAATTAATATCCTAGTCTGCAATAGCAAAGATGCAACAAATGTGAAATCTATTCTTCAATACAAAACAGCAACTGAAAGGATACCCAATACTATGTCTTTCCTCCAGATAAACCTACCAGACTCTTTTTGCCTGCTTAACTTCTCAGACTTTCCTCTTTGAAACTGTCTTGCTTCTGGCTTTTCATTTTCTCTCTCCCTCTTTTTCATTTCTTCTACTCTCTTCAGAGATTTCTGGATGAAGTTGTTCTTTCTTTTTAAAAAAGATTCTTGCAAACTTCCGGGTGCAGCTGCAAACTCCAGCAGCATCACTGTGAAAGAAAATGGTAAGTGTGAACATTTCTCACTTTTAGCAATGAGCAGTATCGCCTCTAGTAAATCATACATTTCAACATATTTCTCCTGAAATGCTGAGCTCAACTACTTCTGTAAATCAGATGACATTGTGAATGATGAGTAATCTTGTAAAGCAAGCAGCAATTCAGACCTATGGAATCTAATAACTAAGCAGGTCTGACAAGACAAATACTGTGATAAATACGGCATCAAAAGCATCTTGATGCCTCAAAACATATCAAAGACCTGAGAAGTCCTTAACACAGTTAAGTTCTGTCAATTCCTGTCTTTCATGTTACTGCTGTTCATCTTGGACAAAAAATATTTCAGTATTTACTTATGTTCCACACTATCATCAGAATAGAAAAAAAAGGACATTTTTTGGCTACAGAACTTGGGGACTAACAGGAAATAAAAAATAAGTGAGGTTGCAAAAATTACATGACAAACCAACCACAGAACACCAGAAATTTTTTCAAAATTAAGTAGTGACAGCACAAAAAATCCAGTGTACTGTAGGTATTATGAACTTTCATGAAAGATAGCCTGGCATAGGAAAAGTCAATACTTCCTTGTCAATAAGGCATGTCTTAAATCTGGGTCAAATGTACTACAAACCAAGCCTGAACAGCAAGACGCATTTGCCCAAGTAAAAGAAGCTGTATGTTTTCCAAAGAAGTGGTGTATTTTATTAATGATTTTAAAATTATAAATAAAGACTTTCTCTATCTCACCTTCACTATATTCAAGTTACACACAATTACCTGCAGTTTGATGTGATGGCAAGTGACTGTCATTGGGACTCTGGGCTGTGGAAGAACTGTCAGGCCTTAGGAACACTGAATAATCTGCATCTGGAGCTAGTGGTAAAAATTCTTTCCCCTGTTTCAAAAGGAATCAGTGATTGGAAATACTTAAAATATACCATAAATTTGAGTGAAATGGTAGTGCTGTACCACTAGCATTAGACCCAATGCAAATAAGATATAGTCTTTATAGCAGATGCAAGAAAAACATCAGAAAAGGATCTCAGTAGTAAGTATTAAAAAGCTACTTTCTAAAAATATTTTTAGATACAGAATTTTAAAACTTTAAAACAATCCATTAAAGACCCCTTGCCCACCAGATTTCAACTGCTGCTGCTTAATACAGGGCTGCATAATTTCAACAGAGGTGTTTTTCTTTCCTCCTGTTTGCTTTTAGTTCCCCCCCATCATTCTCTTACTGCTGCGTCTCCTTCCCCCAGCAGGAAGGTAACACTCCCTGCAGCAGTACAGCTTCCAGCTGCCAACCTCCACCTTACCCACATTTCAATTACTTTATAAAAACCCATTCTTAGGCACTTCTAGAATCTTCTCTAGATGCCTTCTGCAATCGAAACATGGTTTCATCTAATCTATTCATCTAACAGACACACACTACTTGGTTCTATGTTGATTCAGCACCCAAACTATTCTCTCATTACAAACCAGTCCCTCTACAATTTACAGCCTTTGCTTTATATAAGCAAACAGCAAAAAGCATCCCACAGGCAAATTAAGCATCACAGTATGATGAGCTGATCATATTTTCCTCATAAACCTCAAACTGCTGTGTGGTCCTGGTGTAGCTCCATCCACTAGGTAGGAATTTTTCCTCTTTTACCTGTTTAGTTTGTAGCTTTTGTTTTGTCCCACCCTCTCCTCTCCTTCAAGTCTTCTACTAATGGGATACAATTTAGTCTTGCAAACACTAGTAAGATGGTTCTGTTTCTCAGCAAAAGTCTTCCCAAACTCTATCTACACTGACATAAGGTAGTGATTTTAAGGAACAGCCCAAATTTAAGATATATTAGATCTGTTTGGAAAACATAACATCAAACCAGTATGATCTAAGCAATTACTAAGCTTGGATAACCCTAACATTCTCTCGTTTTGCAACAGTGGATTAAGGATGCTACAGTGGGAACTCTCCGTAAGACTAAGTTAAAATCAGAATTACATTAGATAAAGACTCACCTCAGTAAAAACATTAAATTCAGACTGATCCACACATGCTGGGTGATTGATTTTATCCTCCTTAATTTTCTCTTGGTTAGTATGTTCAATGTCTGATTCTGCAATGCTGATGTCATTTGAGCTTATCAGAGTGAGTTCAGGTTCTTCCATAATACCACACCCTGACTCAGTCTCCTAGAAAATACATTATACAAGACATCAGTATAAAAAACAAATCACTATTTCCAGCAATAGCAACAGCTGTTATCTTGTCAGAAAGAGGAGGCTCGTTCAACATGTAGAAGAAAGAAAATCTGCTCCCAAGCAATAACTGAAATACAGAAAGAGCACTTTGTCTGAGGTTTTGATGTATGTGAACCCTGGAACTTAAGTCCAATGCAAAGTATTTTATATACAAGGTGTAAAAAACCAAATAACCCAAAGCAACCAAACCATAACAAAAACTCCCTCTCCTCCACTCACCTCAAGTTTAAATTACTTAGTTCTAGGGCTTTTTTTAAGCTACATCAAAACTATTTCCTTAAGTTCGCTTATGCTTTGGTTAAATTATTTACTTCCTTCAGACTTCTACATGGGGTTACTTTTAAGTAACTGTGCCATGTAGTACAGATGCATATGCTGTACCAACTGATGCTAGGAGATGGAGATGCAACAGAGACACTCTATAGCTCCTCCAACAATCATGGGAACTCCAGCTCATTTTAGCTACTGCTAATTATTTCAGTGCTATGATCTGAAAAAAGTAGTAAGGCAGAAGTCCAGGAAACATGCAAGTCTTAAACTAGAATTGTAAAATCGACATTTGCCAAGCTTTCAGATATTAAAGGTCTAAAATAACTTGGTGCCACAACAAAAAAACCCAGCAAAAAAGCCTGCAGAAATTACTGCTTTTGGAAATCTGCTTTACTCACCCAGACTGGAATACAACAGGAGCTTCTGGGCACAGAACTAGAATGTTTTTCATGTCTTCCCAGGAAAGACACAGTCTGTTGTACAACAGCCTGTAAATGGATGTCTGAGTCTTCCAAGTTGGTTTCTCTCGGAATCCCTGAAGATTTCTGTACTTCTGGAAAGCTTTGATCTAGCTCCTTTACATTTGTATTGCACTGAGAATCCAGCTCCACTGCTTTATTTGCTTCATGTACATGAACTAATTTTTCAGGAAGCTTCACATACTTCTTATCAAATGCCTCCACAGGTAGTTTTTCAGAAGACACAGTCTCTTCTAATAAGTGTTGAGGGAAAGTTTCATCCACTGTAACTGGTGTGGTATTTAGCTGATAAAATGATTTTTGCTCTTCCATTGGATTCAGACTTTCATTTCGCAGCTCTTCCATTGAACACTGGAGATTAATACATTCCATATTTCTTGCCAGTTCTTCATACTCTCTGGCAGATGAAATACAATTCTCATGGCCCCATTTTTTAATTCCAGGGGTTTGTTCAAAAGACCTCTGTAACGTAGTATTAAGGTCCACCGGCTGATCTGCATTCTGACAGTGATCGCTCAGAGTAGATTCTAATTGCAGTGGGTGAAAAGACTGTTCAGATCCTGTTTCAAAAATTATCAAGAGTCAAAATTCTAGCAAACACAACAGAATTTCAACTTTAAAAAGTCCCTCCATAATAAGACTCCTCAGTAATGTATAATAAGAAGCCTCATAAATAGGAAGAAATATTTTGCTTAAAATCTGCTTAAGTTTCTTCAAACATAATACCATTAACATTACATAAAACGCTTTCTTCACTGTGCACAAAACAGCTTCAAGAAACAGCACTTTTTGCTGCTGCTTAGAATGTTTAGGGACAGACTTTGTGATGGTGCTGACATAACTACTTCGAAAGTCAATGGATTTTACAATTTATACTCTGTAAATGGAAGTCCTTTGAATCCCTTTTGGGCCTCCAACAAAGTCTCTAAAACAGGAAGAAAACAATCCAAAACACCATCACTTGGGCAAGAACTCTTTTGAAGTAGAAGAAAACATCCAAATTGGAAAAATGATTGCTGTTCCTACAAGTTACAATATTGCACCCTAAATTATCTTTCCCTTAGGATCTACACACACATATCAAGAATTATTTTTTTTCCCCAGAAGAGGCTGAGAAAAGAGAAAGATCAGGTATCAACATTTTAATTACTGGGGAGGCATTTCAGTCGTACAGCATATGCCAAACAGACAATAGGGTTGTTTTTTTTCTTTTGGTTTTGAGTTTTTCTGTGTATTTTTTTAAAATATGCCTCTGACCCAAGTCTTATAAAATTGGTTACACACACTCCAGCACCATGCTACCAATAGGCTTTTTATACACATAGGAATATACCACATAAACCTTTAATGGTTTCTTTTAAACTTTTTTTTTTTTTTTTGCATTCTTTGACACCTACAAAATACTTAGTTCTACATGTACAAAGAATACTGTCTCCTGTTAATGGGGAAGGAGGAATTACACTGCAACACCAGCCATAAATAGGAAGTTTTCCATGATGGACTTATACATCAATCTAACCTTGAACTGACAACCCAAAATAATTTTTACTTGCTTAGCCTGTTGCTTGTATTATTTTTCCCCCCTTTTAAAGCACAACAGTAATTGGTTTGGGATTATAAAAACACTTAAAGAGATAGGGAGATATTGTAGTTATATTTAAAGCACACATTGTTTCCATAAGCAATTTAGAAATAGAATTTTTTGAAGTTAGAAGGGAACTTTCTAAATCCTATTTGCTGTGACCACAGGTAGTCTCAAAATCTAAGCCTCATCTGGCATTTTTTATTACTTTTTTTTTTGGTACCAGCATCTACCAGCTAAAGAGAAAGAGAAGTATAATAGAAACAGAGCAGTTGTTTGCAGCTTTAAACATGAATAGTGTGTGTTTGCATATATATACTTGTTTGGAAAAAACAAAGATAACTGACTAGGAACATTTACATTATAAATACATCTATTACTTAAAATATTGTGCTGTGTTTCCTGTTACTGTTCAGCTTTCTGTTGGAGTGCCTTAAAACATTGAAACACCTGATTCTTGGTAAATAATAGCTTCAGAAATATTTAGATTACTACTAGCTGCATTTGGAATTTCAGATTGGTCCTGTTCTTCAGAATACATGAAATAATAAGTTAATTTGAATTAAACTGCAAAACATTAAAAAAAAACCCTTTTCCTGCTATGAGCTGCAGTTAACTTAATGCTCCTGTAGAATCATAAAACTTTTAATCTATTAAATTAATTACTACATTGAAATCTTAAAAAGTTTCTTCCTCTTTCTTTCCCCCCTTTATTTTGCAGATAGATAAAGCAATTCTGTAATCAGACCAAATATTGGACCGTGCAGTATATAATGACTACTGGTGTGACTTAACAGTGGAAAAGGAAAATTCAGTGGTTTCTTGAAGGACACAATGTATAAAAAAACAAATCAGTTAAGACCAAAGAGATTCTAACACTTATACCTCAAAATTTTAATCAGTTTTTCAAACTTTCTTAATTTCCTCGAACTTACAAAATTATGGATATGCACAAATATTTGGAAAAGTACTTAAACTGACAGTTTCAGCCAAAGTTGATATCTATTCACTAAAATCATAATTACTGCCCAAGTAATAAGTAACATAATATCCATTACAGTCACTTGACTATGCAGGTCTGCTTTTGTATTAAAATCATAACTGCCGAGGAAATGAAGAACTTCACAAAACTTAGGAGTTCTAGCCATTTAAAGGTGGTGGAGAAGACAGTGTGTGAGAGAGCAGCAGCAGAGTTAAGACATTTCAGAGTAGGACTGATAGAGAAGTGAAGAGTTCCTTCCCAGTTTCAACACAGCAAACCCACCTTAAGGGTTGGTATTACATATTGGCAGTAAGTTGATTTTTAAAGCATTGATCTAACTATACTGTACATACCTAGAGTAACATTTTCTTTAACATACTCTTCTGATATAATGTTGTTTGGCCCATTTGTTTCAAGACTAGAAGGCGAGCTGCTTCTTTGTATATTTAAACTGGAGTTTCCCACTTCTAGAAACATAGGTGTGTCTTGACTTTTTGTTGAAAGTTTTGAAGTCTTGTGTCAGAAAAAAAAAAGAATCTTGATTAAAATTAATTTTTCCAGAAATATGAAGGATAAAAAAATTAAAGGTATTATTTGATTTTTGGATCACATTTCTACTACAACCAGCAAAAAAGCTTCCAGTTCTAACTATATCAAAACTGTGTTTCTTCTAAAGAGAAGACAGTATAGGGATTATACATTAAAATCTTACAGAAATCTTAAGCCAAAATATTTCCTCCATCAGAGTTTTTCTGTAGTACCTTGCTAAATTCTCTGTCTTGTGAAATTCTGTATTGAGAACAGGATGATGAAGTATCAGAGTCAAGTCTTGGTTCCAAAGGCTGAAAGAGCTGGTGATGGAAGTTTGGAAAATGTCTCTCCATCTCAGGGAAATCAAGTTCAGCTGCTAGAGCTATAAGACAAGAGGTTATTTTAAAACAAAAAAAACCTCAAATCAACCCCTCTCAAAAAAACAACAGACATATCACACCTTGCTTCTATATGCAGTAAATAAAGCATATAGAACTCTGCAGGTATACAAACACAAGCTTGTTAAAAAAAATAGTCTTTACAACATCCAACTCTCACTCTGATTCAATGCAGGTACAAAAAGTAGCAAGGAAGAGCTATACTGATGCTTTTTTTTTTTTTTAAATTAAAATCTTAAGTCCATAAGCTCTCTGTTCAGCACTTGTGAGACTGTACCAGTACTAGTGTGGGCTTCCCGGTACAAAACACACAGTGACACAGTGAAGCAAGTCCAACGAAGAGCCATAAGGATAATTAAAAGAAGGATGAAGCACATTATGTTCAAAGAGAAGCTAAAAACCTGAGTTTGTTCAATCCTAAGAAAAGGCTTGAAGGTGCAGGGGAAGGGGCATGCAAACCTCTGCTGTCTACTGCATCCTAAGGTACAGCACAGAGAAGATACAGTCAGTCTTGAACATGTTCAGTGAAAGAAAAAGAGATAATGGACACAAGATGAAACACAGGCAATTCTGGGTGGATACAATTTAAAAAAAAAAAAAAAAGGAAGGAAGTTGTTAAAAGGTTGCCCAGCAGCGTACAGAATCTCTGTCCTTGGGAGATATTCAGAACTTGCCTGGACAAGGCCTTAAGCAATCTGTCTAAATTGGCTCTGCTGTGAGCAGGAAGGAGAACTCAGATTACATAATTAGAAGCCCTTCCTGGTCTAGATTAATCTATAATTCTATGATTCTATGTTTTCAAATATTCCAGGTGGAAGCGGTTCAAATTAAAATACTAGCGTTACCCCCTTGCTAGGTCATACAGATGTTATTTTCACTAACAGTTATATTTTTCTCGAGAGCACAGAACTCCAACCAGTCTGTTAATCAGAGTTTCATCAGCTATGTCACCCTATGTGAATAATAAAGTATTATTGTCTCTACCTTCCTGAAGAGAAAGTTGCGCATAAACAAGTGATAAAATTGACACAGGTAACAGTCTAGCCACGGTAGGAGGAAGCTGCACAAAACTAGACTATGATCAGAGATACCTGATCAGACTCTCTCTTATTTTTTGCACTACACTATGCTATGTGGACATGTACATAAAGCAAAGCATGAAGAACATCAAAGCAAAAGTTCTCGCATGTAGAAACCTTATTGACTTTAAAATGTAAGCTAAATATTAATACAGATCAACACAGAACACTGAGTAAACTCCTCCTCATTCTGTATGACAGCACAGCACAAAATGCTTTAAAATGGGAAATACCTCGGAAAGATGTATTGTCCTCGGAGTAAGAGTTCAAGTGTTCAGTACATTTCCCCAAGATCTGCTGTATCTGACTTCCTTTATAAAGGTACATCTCTCCTTCAGGCAACTGAGTTTCAGAGGCTCCAGACAAATTCGCTTGCCTCTGCTGCAAGGTAAAAGGCAGCGAGGAGTTCCAAGGGCAGCTTGCTGTTTCTCTCAAAATTCTATCTTCTGTACTATCAGAAGACAATCCTGAAATAGTAAGCTAGATGTTCACAGTTTTGCATATAAACCCCTTACGAAGTCATCTAAAAGACACTGTTTAATATCCTGAAATATTCATACAGAGCTCTGCACTTGTTTCTTTAATTGTCTCCTATCAATGCTCCCACAAACCTTACCACAGATTTCCACAAATTCAAGTTGGCAATATCTAATTAGGTAGTAGTCAGTCTAGTTTAGCACTTTTAGAGTATGTAGACCTAGGAAATACTGAAACAATAAAATAAAAAAATGAATACTGTTATTTTATGCTAGCTAGCATATTTTTACCTCCTATCACATATAAATGTGTCAATCCTTTAATGGGATCTTGAGTATCTTTATGGCATCGAGCAGTAGTTTTACTCATGCTTAAATAGAAATTGCCTGATACCAACACAAGAAATCTGAGAAAAATCAAGGAAACCAGAATCGTGTTCCTAGTTAGACCACCGACCCCTCTTTGTCTATATGCTTACAGAAGAATTGCACAAAGCTAGCAGAAAAGGTCGTTATTAACCATTGAGTGTATAGCGAAGACACAGCCAGACTTGAAAAATTTATTCATGTAGCTAAGTAACCAAAACCTTCAGTATTTTTCTTCCACAACTGAAAAAAAAACAATAGAAAAGCTACAAACAAATGATCTTCGAATTTGCTTTAGCTTTCTTACATCAATAAAACACAGCTTTGTCACATAAGTTATAAAGTTTATTACTCAAAATGACACTTATCAGTTTAGAACATTAGGGTTAAAATGAACCCCTGAAATCTCAGGCTGTAAAAACAGTAGCCTTCAAAAATTGGTTTATAAATGTGGAATAACTTATATACACATGTGGTTGTTTATGAGATCAGATGTGTGTCAGATTAACACAATATTACGCCTTAAAGTAAATAAATCCACAGATCACTATCTAATCGCTTTCAAACTCACTTCCCATGTTCACGAGTGATAATGTCAGTATATAGAGGAGCAACTATATATTTATTAAAAAGGAATTATTTTTAATTTTATGAAAAGCTAACTTAAAATCAAGAGGCAGACTACAAGCAAAAAAAGGATATGAACACATATTTCTCAGAAAACTATTAAAAGTCAGTATGGCATTCAAATGGCATTTTCACAAATAAGTTAAGAATTACTATGGTGACAAGTAGACATTGGAACAATTCTCTTAACAGCAAGACAACGATCATAGCTCTGTAACAAACTATGATATATATTGACTAGAGGACTTTTATCACTGTATCATTTGGGGATCAATTTTTTTTTTAAGTTTTGCCACTTGAAAACTGCTAGTGTTACAGTTGCTTAATAAAACTGAAAATATCCTTTGCCAAAGCTGACATGTTATAAGGCTGAGTTATTATAAAAGTAAAAAAACCAGGAGCACGTAACAAAACATTCTAGTTACACTCGACTCTAAGATGTATCAGTAATTCTTAAGTGAAGTTCCACATTGACCTATTCTGCTATAAAATAAAGAGAATACACAATTTTCCTTTTACAAGAACAACAAAACTGAACACTTACCAGTGTCAACGGGGCTTACATCCAACATTTCACTAGTCAAAAAGCTTCCAGTGGAAATTGTTGAAGATAAGTCACAGGGTATTCCTTGCATGAAAGCCTTTGAACCTAAGTTCATGGATACCTCTTTAGAAAGTACTTCCTAGGATGAAATAACACACCTATTACCATGTATTCAGATATCTATAATGAAAGCTTTAAAACCACACATTTTATTCTGAGCTCAGTTCAAGTGTAGAAGCCTTCATGTTTTGCACAGTCAGGCAAATGCAGATTCATCACTGCTCAGTACAAAACGTTCACACCCAGACACATCACTCCCCAACAGCCCCTTCCCCTCAACACACACACACACACACACACACGCACACACAGAGTTAAAAAGCCTCTCAGAACTGCATACAAATCACGACACCTGGAAGATTATGATATCTTCTGGTGGTCAGATTTGGCTATTTCTCATCACAGACCCACTTCAGTAGAATTGTAGATCTCAGAGGAACATACAGACAATGAAAAACTCAGGAATTTTACAAGTATTTGCAATACTGAGCCTTTTGCATACAGGAGACTGACTTAAAATTTTAATTCTACAAAGTTAAACTAAAAATATACAAACTATCCTAAAATATTATCTTCCTTAATTTTGAGGTAAGCTCTATGAAGTCACAAAACACAGAATGAGGGTTCTTGTACTTCCAAATTTTGAAGAATTAGATGTGAACATTTCTTCCCAAACTCTGAAATAAAACGTGCACTAAGAAAACAAAAGACAAAACTTTAAGAAACCCTTCCCCTACATTTCTCATCATATACTACTTTATATATTTAACATAAACATGTAAAACATGTACATTTAAAAGTAATTTTATATACACACAATATACATAGCATTTTTTAAACACTGTTTTTATCTCCTGACAAAATGATGGGATCTTTGGGTAAGGGAAAAGCAGGGGATATCACTGGTGTTGATCTTGGCAAGGCTTTTGACAGTGTCTCTCACAACATTCTCTTATCCCAGTTTGGATGTCACAACCTGGATGGATGGACACATGGGTAAAGAACAGGCTGGATAATCAGTCTCAAGAGGACAGCGATTAAAGGGCTATACTCTACCTCGAGGTGGGAAACAAGTGGAGTACAACAGTGGAGCTGGGCAGTGTGCCCAGATGGCAAATAGCATCCTGGCTTGTATCAGAAATAGTGTGGCCAGCAGGACCAGGGCAGTGATCATCCACCTGTACTTGGCACTGGTGAGGCCACACCTCAAATACTGTGTTCAGTTTTGGAGACACTGAGGTACTGGGGCATGTCCACAGAAAAGAAACAAAGCAGGTGAAGGGTCTGCAGCACAAGTCTTACAAAGAGTGGCTGAGGGAACTGGGCTTGTTTAGTCTGGAGAAAAGGAGGCTGAGGGGAGACCTTATCACTCTCTACAAGTACCTGAAAGGAGGTTGTAGCGAGGTGGGTGTCAGTCTCTTCTCCCAAGTAAGAAGTGATAGGATGAGAGGAAGTGGCCTCAGTTTGCACCAAGGGAGGTTAGATTGGATATTAGGAAACATTTCTTCACCAAAAGGGTTGTCAAGCATTGGAACAGGCTGCCCAGGGAAGTGGTTGAGTCACCATCCCTGGAGGTATTTAAAGGATGTGTAGATGTGGCGCTTGGGGACATAGTTTAGTGGTGGACTCTGCAGTGTTAGGTTAATGGTTGGACTTGATGATCTTAAAGAGTCTTTTCCAACCTAAATGATTCTATGTCAGGGCTCTGTCCTAGGACCTGTCCTCTTTAATACCTTTGGCAATGACCCAGGAGGCGACACCATACTTTTATAGTTTGCAGATAACACTAAGTTGGGAGGACCACCCAATACATGAAACAGCAGGGCTGACATCCAGAAGGACTTTGTGAGGCTGGCCCTACAGGAATGTTATGAAACTCAGCAAGAAAAAAAAACGCTAAATGCAGCACCTGGGAAGGAAGAACCCCGTGCACCAGTCCAAGCTGTGGCCTGGCTGTGGAGCAGCCCTGTGAAAAAAGGACTGAGGAGGCTTGGCAGACAGCAAGCTGAGTGTAAGCCCACGGTGTCCCCTGGCATCAGAGGGGCAACAACATTCTGTGCAATATGAACAGGAATAGAGCCAGTAGATCCACTGCAGTGATTACGTCTCTTTACTTGGTGCTTGTTATATGCTGCATCTAGAATACTGCACCCAGTCTTAGTTTTCTATGAGATGGAAAGATTTCATCACAAAATAAAAAGTTATCTTATATGGTTATTTTGATATGACTAACCATATTATCAAGTCTGAATGATGGTCCAGAACATGTTGCAACTCCCTCTCCAACTTCAGCAGCAAGAACTGGTGAATCTTGAGCCACTTGAGAATCCTGGGACTGGGCTGAACACAAATGTAAAATAAGTAATAAAGAATAGGCAACTTTCAAGTTCATAGTTAGCAACTATGACTTCCTAAGGCTGACTTCCTAAGGAAATGAGGTTTATGCCATCAGACTGTTTCATCTATAGCGTTACTCTGCAATTCCATATTAACCATTTGCATTCTACTAGCTCATTTTAACCAAATTGGATTAGGAAGAATTATTGAGTGTCCAAAGCTCCTAACTCATCTTGTCATACATCAGTGGCATGGTAAGAGAGACCAATCCAAATCTCAGCCTCACTGTCAGCACTTACTGCAACACCACTTTACTGTCATCTCTGGCTGACAACCAGCTGAGCAGTTTGTGTAGCACCTGTAACTGTTCCAACACTGAACACAGGGATTAATTCTCTCCTAACTAGAAGCAGTCCTTAAGACCTGTTTTATGTTCAGACGTGTCTGCCTCTAAATTTGAGAGTTCAAGTTATTTTTCTTCTTGTAGTACTTAGAAGAAAGAAATACAGCTAATTATTGAAATTTTTAAAAAATTGTTTGTTACCCAAGGACAAGTCTCACATCAAAGGAAACTCACCTTTGCTGATAAAGTATCCAAGCAGATTTACCAAGTTTATCTTTTTAAGAACCTGTAAAACTATTACCTTTTATCTTTAATGCTTTATTTTTAAAAAGCATGTGAGCACTGATTAATAGGGTTTGTGCACATCTAGTGGTTCTGTAATCACGAAATCAGTACAACTCATAAATTGTAAAGCTTTACATTATTTGATCAAACAAAAACTACCAATAACATCACTTCAAAGCATAAGGTCAAAGATCACACGTAGAACCACTTATTTGCTCTCACATTTAGAGATACAATTACGTCTTGAAAACATGGGAAAACTGCAAACATGTTCTGGTTAGAATCAAGTAGCAAAAAAAAAAAATTAAAAAGCAATTAAATAAAAAATAATCAAAGCTACTATTGTAAGTAACAACTTAAAATGCACCTTAAATTTCCCCTTCAGAAATTTTATATTTAACACGGACTGTAGATTTTCTTGCTGAAGATACTGCACTAGTTACCAAAAGTACCACAGTTTTGGTAGTTGAACTGCTCAAGAGGACAATCCTCTTAAATACATAATCACAGAAAGCTTTGCTTTTTTTTTAATAAATATAGATGTTCACATGTTTTCTCATCCTCTCACATAAGCCACTGCACTGTTCATATATAATATCGACTAGTGTAAAAGGACACTACACTAAGATATTTCATATTAATTTGGTAATGGCTGATCTAGCAATGCCTCTACAACTTACTCAGAAAAATACAAGCCTTTTCTTCAAATATGGTTTAAAAAGACAAAATTCTTTATTAATAATTTAAGGTTAAATATAGGTATACTTCAAGAACAGTATTCTGAGAATTAAAGAAAGCAGTTGAAACAAAACGAGCTTATATGTACTTAAACAACTTCAATTCCTAATAAAACCTCATTGAATTCAAAAGGGGGTCTAAACACAAACTAAATGAAAAGTTATCTTAAGATTTGGGGCAGAAATTTCTAGCAAAACCAGGAGGTACATACTACGTAGCTGTATTACTCATCAAGATGTACAGATAAGGTAGCAAAGTTGCTGAAAACTCCTTTGCAGCTCTAGTAATAAAACTTTAGATGGATACTGAAAACTGTACCGGACCATGAGATGCTGTCATCTTGTAATAAGCTTCAAAGCTGCTTTGGTCAATGTTTCACAAAGTTTGTGTTAACAGCTCCCAGCAAGTCAGACATAGCATTTCTCAGTTATAGCAACAATAAACTGCATTTCCATCTGCAGGAAATTTTGAAGAGAAGCAAGTGCATTGTAACAAACTACTGGAGCCTTTGAGTTAACATTATCCCAAGACTGGAGAGACAAGCTAAATTTGTACAGGCAGGAAGAAAAATTAGAAATTGAAAACCTTGACATCCACTTGTTACTCCAATCTCTTGAAAAACTTCTTAGTAGCCCACTTTCTTTGTTTACCTAAGACTAGTCACCTTTGTCCTTTTATAAGCCAGTCAGCCTACCCATAACATGCTTCCTAGGTTTCAACAACCTTGTAAAAAAATTATTTTGAACATTCAGAAACCACTTTATAACAAAAAACTTTTTTTTTTTTAGTAACTAAACCAAGTTGGTTTAATTTATGGAAGCAGACTAACTTTGTCACATATGGACACAGTCTATCCTCAAAGATGTGATCTCTAATAAAAGCTCTTCACAGATGAACAGAAGAGATCAGAATTTAAGTAATCCTTACATTATTGCACTATTTTTATTTTTGTCATAACTAACAGCTGATTCTTTCAAAGTTGTTTTGAGCTAAGGATAACACTCAGCCTTCTATTTTTTTTGTCTCAACTGTATTTTTAGACAATTTCTTATATAAACTGATCTTTCAGTGTACATCTACATTAGCATGTTAACACTGCAGAGTTCTATTTGAGCATTAGCTTCCTTTGTGTCAATACAAGGAATCACTGGGTACTGAACCAGGAACACCACTGGGCTGCTCAAAACAGGTTCCCACCTGGTGGAGCTGCAAACCTGAACACCCACAGTCTGGGCAGAAGGTACCTCCCTCAGGAGGAAGACACACCTGTGGCTTCTACAGCAGTTTGCTCCCTATGCATGCAAGGGACTGTGCTGGTAAGGGCAGGGCAATCAGGTACTAGAAAAGAAGTTTCTTTACAGACAATTCTACGAGGTACAGAGGTACAGATACAAAGCACATGACTTGGATGAGAAACTGTTTACTAGCAATGAAGTTTACTGCAGAGTGCACTTTTGTTAGTAGAATGGTAATAGATCACCAAAAAACAGTCACTCTGAGACACATGCTTACTGAAACACCCCTTTTTACACTTGATGTTAAAAGTATTTAACTAGCACTGCATGCTCTTTAACAAGTCAGGTCATATGCTACAAAGTAAATAGCAGTAAAATTAGCAGTGCTGAATGGTAGTCACATAATTCCTTGAAGGAAGAGGTTTTCCTCACCTGAATCATATGAATTTTCAGCAGTCATCAGCAGCACCTGCTGCAATAATCTACTCGACTGCTTACTTTGCCTTGGACTTCCATTAGAGATTTGTTCTTCATAGTTTGTTATGCTCAAAGGTAACCTGCCCTCTTCATGAAGAGCATGACTGTAATGTTTTACATATGCAAACTCCCCAATGGTCGAAATGGAAGAAGATTCTCCATCAACAGAATCTGGTTGATCTGAATTTAAAATATCTGTAATCAGTTTAGGTATAGAAATGCAGTGTTTTGCACTTAATGAAAAACATTAAGATGCGCGTTCCATTCTACAGAAATAACCTGCTGAATTTGTACAGTGCTCCATTTTAATAAAGTTAACCATATCAGGTCCGTAAAAGCCTTTGCATTACACAGTCTATGGATTATACAAGTTGAAAGATTGTACAGGTCACAGACTTCTCAAAAACTAATTTTTAACTAAAATATTTCTTTCAAAAAATTTTGAACTAATTTTTCCACATAGCAAATCCACCAAAATTTTCAGTAAGTTTTCCAGATCCAGAGGCAATATAAACTTCTCTGCTCTGGCTTAAATACTTCTCCCCAACCCACCCCACACAACAGCCCTTTTTGGCCAAACAATCCAATTAAAAAAAAAAAAAAAAAAAAATTAAGTTCAACTTTTTACTACCTGCCATGACCAACAGCTAGATAATATAGGACTACATCACCTGTGGATCATAATGGGATTACACAGCAAATGAATATTCCCTACTCTAGAACTCCACTGGATAATCTTTCAGAAAACTTTTTTGGTATGTATTTTGATTTTTAATCTTTTTTTAAATTAAGTTGTGTGTATTCTCAAAAATAATATTCTCAAAGCCAAGTGCTTTTGAGAATACAAATATATTCAAAACCTTCACCAACAAAACTTGTTGTCTAATCAAGATACCAAATTGGTCCAACAAGAATTATTCTGCATAAACTGACACTGACTAGCATTAATTACTTTCCTTTAATTAAAGTATGTCCCATATCAGCTGTTTCATTATTTTGCTCAAGATGAATGCCAGCCTGACAGGCCTTTAATTACTCAGATTGTTCCGCTTAGCACTTTTAAAAACACTGCAACAATATTAAAATTTTTGTAAAATACGCATTAAATTTTAGCTATGAAGAGACTTTACAAAATAAAAATAAAAATTAAATGTTTACATTTAGAAAACATTCATTTCTTGTATCTGTTAATTAACATTCCTTACAGAGAATTACAAAGCATTACATGCAGATTGTAACAAGCATACTTAAAAAAATGATAATTGCTTTGTGTAGTTGCTCTCTGAAGTTTTTTTACAAAGAATGTTTTGTAATTGAAAAAAGCAACTAAAAAGATGGTCCAAAAATTTCTTTAGAAACTTGATACTAACTCCTTATTTAAAAGATTTCACACTCACTTTCTTGGTACGCTCAAAAGCTAAACCTTTAAACACCGTCCATCAATTCTGATGGTTCTCTTTACAATTTTTGTACAATTGCCTATAAACACTGACCCTGCCCAACGGAAAAATCACAAGGAACTTAAGTCATGGAATTACAGTGAATTTTCTTTCCTTGGTGAAATTTTGTTTCGATTATGTTTTTCTAGACAGACACTGACAGGATAAGCTTTCTCAATTATAACTCACTTTGCTAGTATATAAATTATAACTTTGAAAAAGGCAACAGTATCAGCTATTATTTCATAATCAATCATCTCAAAGACTCTTCAGAAAAGATTCATTTTCTCCAACCTCTATTTGTCAGGAACAGCAGCATTTATTATATATTTTATATCCATATATATATATATTTTTTACCTGAAAAAGAAATGTTGCAACTCTTTGGTGTGTCTACCTCTGGTATAACACTAAGTTCATGTTGTTCCAAATCAAGCCCTAACTTGACTTTTGCCACAGGTGGTTTGGAAGATCTCCATTTCTGTTCTCTACATAGAGCTTTCTCAGACTGTTCTGTAAAACAAAGTTTTGAACATTGCAATAATATATATACACATACATCAAATTAACTTGGGGAGATGGTAGAGAACTCCATCTCAGCTGCAAAATGAGAAAAATTATAATGAAAAATACTATGCAGCCTTACCGGTTTGCTCAGCTGAACCAATGCACTGTGAAATCATTTCACTTCCATGAAATTTACTCCTGCCACAATTCTCTTGCTGGTAGTTTTCTGAGACTTGGAAAAAGTCGGTCTTATGAATCCAGTCAGGCTTTTGTGCTTCTATGATGTCTTCATTTGTGCACATATGTCTCACCTTAGAAGGGGGAGGGAGGAACCAACTGTATGTGAGATTTATACATATTTATCAAACCAGCATTTTCTTGATTGTGTAATTCCATGCAGGACAACATTGAGCACTCTGGGAAAGTAGTTCAAGTATGCAAGATACTGGACAGACTTACTTAGCTTACAAAAACATTTGGACATAAAGGTATTTTATTTAGCTCTACAAATCTAACGTGCTAAAACATAATTATTTACATTTTCAAGGCCTTTGTTATATTAGAGCAGAATACTCAGTATTTTTAACAGGAACGATTCCTGAAGAGTCTGCTCTTAGTTTTTCAGCTCCTGAACTCAGGGATTTTAGCTGCTTTGAGACTGCAAGAGCAAGAGACAGGGACTCTAGGCAACAGTCACTTTTCTAAGATAGCTTCTATTTAAAAAGAAAAAAAGGAGCAAAGGAGCTTCTTTAGAAACGCAAAAATAAACCTGGATTTTTCTTCTATACCCAGAAACAAGCAAAATTACAAGTCAAGAGTGCAGCTGCCAAACCAATTTCCTAATGGATACAAATAAAAAGACAAACTTTAAAAAATAATCTATTCAAAATGCTTATGATATCCATCGAGGTACCGTTAAGTATTTTTACTACAAGAGCTGTTTTACACATACAGCTGCATTTCTAGAGCTGAAGAAAACTGTACCTGCAGATATTTTGGACAACATAACTACTTCAATAGGCACTACATTCTGAGACCAAGCACAGAAGTTCATACTATTTCTGTTAGACTGAACAAAACAGCACTCTCGGGGCTTACAGAAAACTACTGATTACAAATAACAAGTCCTAATTAAAACTTTCATTATGGTAAATCACCTAAAACTATCAACACTCCATGGGATACTTTGCCAATTGGCAGTATTCACTCCTAAGTCTGATCACCTACTAGATGACTCACCATACAAAGCATTCATAAAGCTTACCTTCTTGTTCAGAAATTCTTTCAAAGCCTCTTGCTGTCTTTGCATCCGTTCCTTCAATTTATCTTGCTTCTGTAAAAGTAGTTGCTCTTGTACTTTCTGTCTAGAAAGAAGAGCTTCTCTTCGTGCATCTAACTGCTCTTGCAATTCTTTCAAATACTTTTGCTGAGCTTGGATGCTTTCTGATGAGGCCAACACTCTGTCCCTTAAATTCAGTATACCAGAATAATTTAACAAAGATGCATCTCCCGTTTTTGGTATCAAGAATTCCTCCACACCCTGGGTTTTAGATTCTTCATGAGAGAAAGTCATGGGTTCAGAAAAATTGAGGGGTTGTTCAAGGCTTGTTTTGATGGTGCTCTCTGCAGATCCCTGCCGATACGCCACAGAATCAACTGAGGCTGCCTGAACTATACAAGATTCCTTTGTTGCTGGTATGAGGACTGTCTTAAATGGAAGCTCTTCTCCAGCTTCTCTCTCTATTTGATGGTTAGACATCTTCTGAGATGACTCTTTAAAGTGCACTGTTTCTGAAGGCTCAGAGGAATCTTCTGCAGGCAAAACAAATCTAACGTGTTGTACATGTGCTTCCGGTTGCTTTCCTACTGCAGTGACATCTTCCATGGCTAACCCTGATGGTAACTGGAATTGAGATGGTTCTCTGACGTGATGATTGGAGGCTTCCAACATTCCCACTTGTTCCTGTGAAGGACAGCCACACAGCAAACAAAACTCTCCATGCTTCCATTTCGACACTTCTAAAAGCTGTGCATGTCTGCCAGGACAAGTGTTATGCATTTGTTGTTCATGTTTCTGTGAAGATGGTTTCTCCAACAAATGCAGTGTTCCTGAAAACACAGGTAGCAACTGTGCATGCTCTTGTGCATGAACTTGTTCAGATGACTGGTATTGTGTTGGTTGCACTCCTTGCCTCTGTAGAAGTGGTTCTGAGACAGGCTTTAAATTAAATGATTTTGTTTCCACAGAGCTCAAAGGTGTTACAGAAGTAGACAAGTATCTTAGCTTCAGTTTATTCTGATACTCCTGTAGACGTTTTCTAGCTTCTTCAATGCTCTGTTTGTGCACCCTGAACAGAATGAAAACATCAATCTTTTCAGAGTGGTGCAAAGATAAACATGGATTTCAATAATCAAACCAATTCAAATTATTTTGAAACAAGCAACTGAGTTCCATTTCACAAAGGAATTTACCTGTTTTGCTGCAGAAGGCGTTGTTGATAATTACGAATCACATGTAAATGGCTGTCTTCTCTAGGAGTTCTGGTTTGTGATACGGTAGTATTTCCAGTCTAATCAAAATAAAATAATTCAAGTGCACATATACAAATAACTCACAGAAAATTATTAAAGCAACAACTTCAAGCTGTATGTTGTTTCTCCTAAATCTACAGAAGCCACTCTGTACCACCGTTTGAAGACTGTGAGATTTCAGCCTGAGGCAATGAAGCTAAAGCAGTTTCTGGAACAGATGGCCTACAGCTACAGTCTCTCTTGGCAAGCCAAGCATACACCATCAAAGTTAATGGTGCTTACAGCAGCTTAGCTCAAAGAGGTAAATGCACCCAGTAGCAAACTCAGGGAACAATGATCCAACAGACTGCATTTTCAAGGCAATCAGATTCTCAGAAGACTACAGATTGTGCAAATGATCAAAGATTTTTAAAAAAGATTACTTTCCTTCAACATCCTCAATAAATTCCTCTCCTTTAAGTAGCTGTTTGAGATTTAGACGGACAAAAACATAGAGGTGGGGGCTTTTGTCTTTTTTCTTTCTAAGATTTTTTTTACTGCTTGCAAAAGGATATGTGTACATGCATAAGTATTATATGACTAATCAGATTTTCCTAATAGGTAACAGATATGCTGTCCCTGGGACTACACAAAGACAATACAATATTCAAAGTCCAGTGATATCATGTGAAATATGAGCTTCTACATTAGACAAAAGGAAGCTTTTACATGTACAAACTTCTGATTCATAACCTAAGAAATAAAAATTGAAAGATTGCCTTGATTGATATAGGTTAAAATTGGCAAATGGTACTCTTGATTTTTATAATAAGCAAAATTGAAAAGCTACACACAATTTTCTACAATTCTTCACCTCATGTTCCACTTTGTTCTGCTGATCTGTAGAGGGAACACTGCAGCTTTGTACCAGCTGACCTTGCTCTTCCTCCTCTTTTTTCTTCTTAGCCTCCTCCCAACAAGTTTGCATTTGGATCTTCAGAAAATCAGCCTCCAAACGTGCTCTTTCTTCTTCAATTTGTTTAAGCAAGGCCAGCTGTTCCTGTTTCTGTTGCTCTATTTGCTCCTTCTATTGAGAAGAAAAATGAGGGTGAATCTCCAGATCTGAATAACAAAGAAATCAAACACCCTTCACACACACACACAAAACTTTGTTCCAACTTACAGCAGAAATTTTATTGCTTGTGACAGGCATTTCCAAACTGTAAGAGGCCTTTAAAAATAGTTCCAAAGTTAACAAGAATAATTTTGTTTTACTGGCTAGATATTTCTAATAGTCTCTGAATCCCTTTAATATTGCACTATTATCTGTTCTCAAATTAATAGAACGGATAAAATCAGAATCTAACCACTCAAGACACATTATCATTTTCCAGAGACTGCAAAATAAGTCATTTTCTTAAACTGAATTCAGAAATCTACTTTGCATTTTACAGAGCTTTTCATCAAGAGTTCAACACATTTAAATGTTAATTCAAGCCTTATAAAACTTCTGAAATAGCTAATGTATAACCACTTTAAGAGCACTCTATAAATCTCTGAAGTGGTTTGTTTATTTTTATTCTCTTTCCATGTACCTATCAGCTACAAATCACTTGGATCCGTGCATAGCAACAGCATATATACTTTTAGAATGGAAGCAAAGAAAAAAAAAAAATCAAAGTACTAGCAAAGATGAAGTGGACAACAGCTTTTAATGAGACAGTCTGAATGGGGCTGTCAGGAAGAGCAGCCCGAGGAAAAGCTAGACCCAAGAACAGTTAATGTGGACATAGCAATATATACACCTGGGCAGGTTCAAAGCACTTTCACAGAGGATCGGCTGACTTTTTTTTTTTTTCCTAAAACAATATAATTTTGTCAAATTTTTGTTTCCTGAATTTCTGAACTTTACCATTTAAGGCTGCACTAAGACCTGAATTTCAACTTTCTTTTTTTTAAAAAAAAGATAAACTACCACATAATAGCTGGTAGGTCTCTAAGGATACAATAAAAATGAAAATACAATGAAACATATACACAATACTTTTAATTAAATAATACACAAATTTATTATTTTCTAAATATATTAAGTGTAGCATTCCTGTTGACACAAAAGACTTCCTGCATTTGTTTCCTAGTTAATTACAAAAAAATCCAAAATACTCAAAGCTTTTCCTGTTAGTCTAAACACAATCCCACAGACCTTCCTACATTATTACACAGGGTTAGTAAAGTTTTCACAGAGTTGTGTACTGTTGACTACATCCTTCCTAAAGCAAGGGTATTAATCTACAATTCGGATTCTCATTTAATCATAGGCTGGAATCCCTTGCCTGTAGCACTTGTTGGATTTTAAGAAACTGGGTTTTTCCACTCTATTCTAGATTCCAGCTAGGGCTTAGTCATTTTTACAAAGTTAACATGCACAGGCTAAGGAAATAAACTTCTATTGTAACATTTTCTATAAGTGTTACAAGCACATTAAAAGTCTATAGCTGCTGTATAACCTGAAGCATTTTAAAGTCTTCTGTAAATCACTTTTTTTACACTATTACTGAGATAGGAATAAGTACACACACACACTTACCCACTTCTGTCTCTCCTCTTCCATTCTAATTTTAGCTGCTTGTTCTTGAGGATGGATTAGAACTGGATTTTCAGCTGCAACTGTATTTTCCAACATTTTCACAGAGTCTAAAATATACATGTTATCTAACTGTAATTGCAGTCAGAAAGAGCCTTGGATCTTCTTTACATCTTGTTTTACAGTTTCCCAACCTGTCTAAACAAAATGTATAAACTGCTCTTGAAAAGATTACCATCTCTATCCCACTACTCTGCCTGTCTCCATAATCTGGAAAATTAATGGCCTTTTATCATGTGTCTTTCTTGAATATACAGGAATGGCCCAGCTCCAACAGGACTAAAGATTGCTTCTACCCAGATTACTTTGTAGCCTAATAGCAAAATCATCAGAGGAATAAAAAGCCACACATTGACCTCTTGGAACAAAGAGGGTGTAAAACTGACACTCTCTGGGCAAATGATCTAATATTTGGTTATTGTACAAAAAACAAGTCTTCATCCTGTACTATCAGCTTCAAATAGCAGCACATTCTCCCCAGAAGCATGTTTTCACTCATGCTGCACTCTCCAATGCCCAGGCATTATGCTGGTGTATCCATGTACACAACTGAACTAAATCACTTAATCTCGTTAAAAAAAACAAGCACCCTATGAAAGTTAAAAAAAAAAAAAATTCCCACAACTTCATCATTTTAATACTTCAGAAATCCCACTTGGCATACAAGTTCACCAACTTCAGCACTAGCGTAACCAAAAGAGCATAAAGGATAGAAATGGGAAGTAACCACAAAATTATCTGGTTACCAAACAAAATGAAATGTCTAATTGGTGTAAATTCCAGTTTTAGAAAGAGGCTTTTCAGAATGGTGCCTAGAAGCAGAAAAACACCACCATGATTTCAAATACATCAGCTCATGCTTGTTTTGTGCATTTCTAGCTGTGAATCCCTGAAGCATCTGACTTTTCCAGTTCAACAGGTACAGAACTTCAATGCCCAATTTTGCACTGAGAATTCTACTCCTGGAGGCAAACACCTATTAAAGCATGGCAACACCAAGTGTGACAACAATTTAGGCAAGACTTAAAAGATACAAAAGTATTTTGGACATCTTTACTCCACAAGTTGGGAGTTGGGCAAGTTGGACATAAGAGCAAAAACCTCTCTCATTTGTGGTTTCAACAAATCCACAATGCACTGTGGGCAAGAATAGGAGAACTGTACTTTCTGGCAACATGACAAAACACCACCACTGAAAATTCATTAAACAGTCTACCCTTACAAGTCTTTTTACTCCAGCACAATAAATTTTGATGCATGTATTACGTACCTTTGGCTTCACATACTGTATTTCTCTGTTGCTCAGAGTTAAGTTCTAAATCACATAATGGTCTCTCTTCACTAGCAATTGTGCCTGATTCAATAGTCTCAATTTCACTTTGAATCTCTTTCTCACTTTTTGATGTCCACTCCTCTTTTTGACTTCTAATCTTGTTTAGCAATTTCTTTAAGGCAAGTTTTGACTGAGGTTGGTGAGTTTTCGCTTCTTTATGATCTATAAAGAATATATGCTGTTAAGAGTTTTGGGTAATGAATATCTTTACATCATAAAAACAAAAAACTCTTTTTTGCAGGGTTTTTTGGGGTTTTTTAACTGCTTACACAGTTGGACAAATTGCTCAGTTATATAATCAAGTTTTAAAAGCTTAACAATATTTTCTCCTACCTGCAAGAGAGAAGCAGTAATTTGTCTCTGCATGCTATAAAAGGAGGGCTAAGCTAGTTGTAGTGTTTCAGTCAGACTACTCCTAGACTGTACTGTTGCAAAAATAAGCAGTACTATTTGCCCTGTCTGCCTGTACGTTCCTGCCCTCTCTTTTGTATTAGCACTGGCAACACAATGCATCACAGACCAAAAAACAGATTGTGCCAGCAAAGGGATGCAGCAGAAATGCTTGGCCAAGCAGCAAAGTTCACTAACACACATCTTGTTGACATCACATTATCCTGTACATGCCACAAGTGAAGAGTACACACACACGCGCAACTTACACAACTTGTTGCAGCCTACTCACAATACGGAGCAACTCAATCACAAACCTGAACATAAAGCGCATACAATAAGTAGACCTTGTATTAAAGTTAAAGCTTCACTTTGAAATATTTCAAAACACAAAACAAAAAATATTTAAGTTCACATACCAGCATCATCCCATAATTTACACTAATTATATAGGAATAATTATGGCTATCAACAGTAGTTCTTACAACAATTAAAAACTATTCTCAGTATGCTAATGAAGTATATTAGAAAAAGAAGTCACATTTTCATTCTTAAATTCATAATCATTAGTGTGTTATCATCCATGAAAAACATCATAAACCATGTGACACCAAAGTACTTCACAGGCATTAAGGAATTTTAGTACTTAAAGATATTTTTAGTACTTAAAGATATTTTAGTTAAATCTAAAGTTAATTTATTTCCTATGTTAAACTAAAACTCTTATCTTCTACCATAAAACCAAAAAGTTAAATGTAAAGTTTAAAAGCTTTACTTTCTGATTCTTTAGGGACCTCCTCTTCTATTATCTGTCCCGATTCTTGTCGAGTATCACTAGCAGATTCTGGTTGAGTGTCACAAGCAGATTCTTGCTCCAAAGAGATATCAAGCTCATTATCTTGAGATCTATCAGAAGGGGCTGGCAAAGGCTGTGGCTCAAACTGTAAAATCAGGTCTCCTTTCATTTCTAATTAAATAAAATAACCAATTGAAATAAAAAGCAAACAACATTGCAAGACTATACCCATCATACAAATCCATAGGAAGTTCAGATATCAACAGCTTGTTTCACAACAGATTTAATTCAACTTTTCCCTTTTCCAAAACAGAAGATTCAGAATTACCTTGATCAATAGCCATCTATTAACTCAGAAATTCTACAGGCTTTTCCACTAGAATATGCTATATCTTTCAAAATAAAAGTTTATGTGATAAAAGGCTCATCTTTACACAAAAAGCAGCATACCAGAACAATTCCACACAGGAGGATCCCAGTAACTTCATCAGGGTAAAGACACACCCTGACCTGGCTGCTCACAGGGCTGTCACAGGAGACTGACTGATCACAAGGTCCAGGTGTGAAATCCTGGAAGACCAGTCAACAGGAGTTCTCCCATGATCACCTTACCAACTGAGGGGGCTACTGCCTCCAAGGGGTGTGGGACACATGGGAAGATCATGTTGGGATTGTACACCTATAAATATTTAGGGGAGGAACCGAGGCAGGGAAAGGAAAGGATCAAGTTAATCTGGGGAGGAACAAGTGTGAGGAAAAATATAATAAGGGGATAAAAGGGACCAGTCAATACACTTGTCTGGCTATGCACTTTGCCTGACAGTCTGTCCTGTCATCTCACTAAATTCCATTTCTAGCTGTTTTCCTAGATGAAGAACCCTCTATTTTGTTTGCATGTGTGTGTAAGGATATATAGGGGCCAGCAACTGGAGTGGGGACCAAAAGTCACAGGGGCATCTGTGTCCAGATCACTGCCAACTGCAGATACCAGAATGAGTACATATTATGTGGTTATGAGTACCAGCATGCAGTGGCTAGCAAATTGCAAGCCACGCTAGACAGCAAGAATGGTAAGAGGCTTAGGAGCTACATATCAAGCAGCCATAAGACTGGGCTGGATAGTGGAGAGGCCAGGGGATCTGTGAGTTGGCTAGTGGAGAGATCAGGAGATCCAAGCTACAGGGGAGACCATGGGATCTCAGAGTCAACTAAGAAACCTTCCAGCACAGGTGTGTACATCTCAGACAACCAGAGACAAGAAGATCCAGGGTTCAGCTACTGGGTAGACTGAGTATAAAAGGTCAGGAATCCATATCATGTGCACGTCTGAGCATATGTTCACACACCCAGCTGGGTCTCTGCAGCAACAACTGGAGTGGAGCAGCAGGTCTTGGGGCTACATGCCCAGGAGCCAGCAACTCAGAAGACTAGGGATCAAGAGCCAGCTGCTAGGTACAGTGAGTGTCTAAAGCCACTTACTGAGTGACCCGTAGCACATATTTGAGCATAGCAGTGTATATGTGGACATGTGAGGTAACTGGAAGGCTACAGCGTCCAGGATGAATTACTGGGTAGACAGGGTGTCTAAGACCTGTTCCTGGGGGATCCACAGTGTGACAGGTGGAGGAGACCTCAGGTACAGAGGACAACTGAGTAGACTAAGACCAACTGTTGGAGGGATCCATACTGTTATGCAGACACATATCCCACTAACAGGCCTTCATGGTGAACAGGATGAGGCCATTTGTGTTGTTTGTGTTTAATGTGAGTGCTGTGTTTTCAGTGTTGGCCTGTGTGGCCAGCTGTGTGTACACGTACCAAAAGCCTGTTCATGTGTGTGCCTACTGTGATTACGCACACAGCCTTTCTACCAGCTTGTAAGGAACTGAAGGAAGAAATGCCTCAAACATTCATGACACAGAAAACCTCAAGGAGAAGCTGTGGCCTTTGTGATTAGTCTAAGGAGTGTCACCCAAGGAAGCGTGGAGTGTATCGAAGGATGCACTACTCCCTAGCAGCTGCATTGACAAACTCCTTAGATAAGTCTCAAAGGGGGAGACATGGACTGAGTGAAACCAAATGCTTCCCCGTCAAGCACATGTACCACTAATCACTGCCTCCACTGTGTAAGCCCGATACTATGTGGCTCTACTGTGCAAGCCAGACACCATGCATGCCTTGCTAATGACTTTGTGCCTTCACCACTTAAGAGGTGACAAGAACTTATAAAGAGGTGATCACTTCTGCCCCAGGAGCTGGATGATGCTCAAGAAGCATGAAGTCAGCAAAATTCAGGGAACTGAGAAAAAAAAAGTATGCTAATCAGGTGATAAAATGAACTTAAGAGGCAACAAACTTTGCTGTGTGTGCACCCTCCACCCAAGATTACTGGACCTGAGACAAAGCTGGATCCGGGGGTGGTGATCCACATTTCTTTGACTCTTTCTCTCCTTTTTCTTTCCTTTCCTTTCTTTTCTTTCGTATAGATTTAAGAGACCACATTGCCTATTATCCTCTTCCAAGTTTAAATTGTTTTCTACTGCAAGTAAAACATTTTAACCAGTCGTTTGGTGTCATTTCACCTTAATTTAACCTGAGGGGATCACAGAACCGTTGTGACTCTGTGGGCTTCCAATCCAGGTCATGACACAGCTCGACCTGGGAATGGACAGCTGCAGCAACCTCTCCTCTACTGGGCTACCAGATGCAGCAACCTTCAACAAATTACTTACTCCTGTCTTCACTGTACATATCTTCAAATGCAAACTCCAATTCTCTCTGCCATTCTTCTTTTACTTCCATGCGTTTGTATGAAGGCACAAAATGTTGAGGTGGCATCTGCGCTACAATCTGTCTTCTGCGCATCCGATCCATATTCTGCATTTGCTCAAGTTCTTTCAGTAGCCTTTCCCTGTCCTTCAAGTATAGAGAGGGATAACAAACATTCAGAGTTCACATTCAGACAGCCATATGTCAGGACTGATAAAACACTTCCATTTGGTTACCATGAAGTTTGTTTAATCCTTAATGTTTAAAGTTAAATCTATTCTAGAGAGAAGGTGCTCCTTTGGGAGAAGGCTGTATCTGACCTTTAAACACAGGAGTCATCAATACTACCTAGAAGATCTAATGTTAAATAAAGTATCAGACTGTACACCTGTAGGCCAACTTTCCTCAACAGAATTAAATCTTCTGTTTTATAAGGTAAACGAGTACTTCCTTTGACAAGTTACTTTTTTTAGTATATACTTCAGCAATCGCTACTTTTTCAGATGTGAAATACATACTCTTGGCACACTGCAATTATATATGAAAGCTGTTTAAAAAAAGCTTTACTTGAAGTTTGGTTGTGGTTTTTTTTTTCCTGTTAACTTAATGAGCATTGTTAATATTTCCACAGTTCCCCATTTTAGTTTGGTTACTCATTCAGGGCCAGTTGTATCTCAACTAAAATAAACAAGGAAGCTTTTGCTATTTCTAGCTTCCAAAAGTACTTGTGAAGGTAACAGACAATAAAATGAATTTCAGAGCATACCTCTAGGTACAAAGACTTTTCTCAATAGTTCAGTTATTTCTTAAATGAAACAATTTCAGTATTTCCAGACTTATACACCAACAGAACCTCGGTCTCTAAGTAAGAACTTTGAAAAATTTTCCAAAAATAAAAAAAATAAACTGTTGCCTTCTAATAATAAACTATTTTTTTTCCCCTGAAGCACAGAATAATCAACTGCAGATAAAGCTGATGAGGAAAAGTAGACCTCATCACCCATTTAAAAAGTTTAGCTTGATTATTACTGATTGGTCAAACACTATGAAGGGGATACTTTCATTCTACTTCCTTCCAGATAGCCAAAATAAGCAAACAGAGTTTGATGGTTTTTAGACACGTTCTGAAAACTCCATTTAGTCCATCAATTTTAAATTCCTATAATTCTTTACTAATCACCTACCTACAACTCAACACTGGTCATTTTGACATTAAAAACAGGCACAACTGCCTACCTGAGCCAAATGGACCTTCTTCAAGGCATGACTTCCTCTGAGATGTGCCTTTTCAAGCTGCTCTCTTCTCTCCCTCTCTGCCTCTCTGTGTAGTTCCTCCAAACGTTTCCTTTCTTCTTCAGCAGCTAACCGAGCATCTGGCTGGCAGTCAATCAATAGTTAAATCCATGAAGTTCTTTGTGGTAGTTTAAAGCATACGTAACAATAAATGAACAATTCTGCAGCAAAAGCACTTTATTATTTTACCTTTTAAAAAAAGAAATATGCATATTTACATATTCCATAAGCATGTCAAAGCATTCTAGTTTCAAACTGTACTAGGGACAACCATTGGTATTTGTGTCCTGATTTTGGCTAGGATAGAGGTGATTTTCTTCCTAGTAGCTGCTATAGTATTGTGTTTTGGATTAAGTATGAGAATAATGTTGATAACACACTGACATTTTTAGTATAAACACTACTTAGCAACAACTAAGTCAAGGATTTTTCAGCTTCTCATGCTCCACCAGCAAGAAGGTTGGAAGGATACAATAAGCTGGGAAGGGACACAGCCAGGACAGCTGACCCCAACTGACCAAAGGGATATTCCATACTGTATGACATCTTGCTCAGTACATAAACTGGGGGGAGTTGGTCGTGAGGGGCAGATTGTTGCTCAGGGACTTGCTGAGCATAAGACAGCAGGTGGTGAGCAATTGCATTGTGCATCACTTGTCTGTCTTGAGTTTTAATTTCACTCTTTTTGTTATTTTCCTTTTCATTAAAAAAATAAATTGTAATTTCAATTATTAAACTGCTCTTATCTCAACCCCCAAGTTTTATTTGTTCTTGGTTCTCCCCATCCCCAGCAGTGGGGACAAGTGAGCAAGCGGCTGCATGGTGATTAGTTGTTGGCTGGGGTTAAACCATGACAATTTGTTACAGTAGAATGGCTATTTTTCCCACAATACAAGGTAAAATGAATAATACAGTTGATATTACGGATTGACTACTTCTGTCCTCATTGTTTTGTTTTAAACAAGGGCTGCGGGAATAAATCCAGAAGCTTTTTCACTCTCATATGGGAAATGAAAAACAATCTGCAATTTTTAAATATGAAAAAATCTTACTAACACATGAAAATTAAAAAATACTTAAGAAAAAAAAACCTAAATCATTGCACATAAGCAAGTCTACAAAGATTAACATTTTGGAATTTTCCATGACAAAGCTGAATAAAGTATCTCTTCTTGTTGAGGCCTAGTCCTTCAAATGTTAAGAAAACCTAAACTTCATGAACAAAAACTTCATGAATGCACTAAAGAAAATATTGACAAAACCAAATTTATTGAGAGCTCTTTTCTAGTCTAAAAGGGGCTGATCCAGAACAGGAACTTAGAATGTGGTATCACGTCACCACTAAAACAAACTGTTGTTTGGTTCACTTTTCAACTGCATTACCCTAATTCAAAAATCACCTCTAAAAGCTAAGCTTTTGCTCCATCTCTCACTTTTCCAGGTCCTCCCCTTCTTCCAATCTGACTTTAGTCCTTGTTTGAGTGTACTGTGAACTTGAGTAAACTTTCCCATTTGGCAAAAATCTATTCATTGTTCTTTTTCCCAAATTAAACTTCTGCCATTTTGGTAAGCTGAAACTGCTGACTGCATGAACAGATGAACACAAATACGAGGTAAAGACTGGTAGTCTTTACACAGCTAAAAGGAGGGGAAGAGAAAAAAGCAGGGCAACTGCAATTATTAATTTAGCATAAACCACGAAGCAGAAGATTTAGGTGTCCTAACAGTACATCAGTCTTGTGAACTCACCTCTTTACAGAGGTCTGTTCACGTGGGACTGTCAGGTGTGATCCCACAAGTGACTGAGCACATAACAGGTATTACAAGTCTCCCCATCTAAGATTCTGATTAGTAAGTTGTGCAATGGCTGCTTTATGTAAGTTCATATTTTTTAGACAAGTTCTAGAACACTGAATTGCTGATATCCAGACACTGTACACAATATAAAGAAAGATATATGGAAGCACATATCACAAACACTTGGGAGTTAATCACCTGCTCTCCATCCACTTCTCTGTCCACGTAGGGTTCGGAAATATGGTAATGTGTAACAGAGAAGTTGTCGGCACTATACAGCTTTACTGCAGGGGTCTTTTTCACTTCAAAATTCTAGGAAGAAAAGCACAAGTACAGTTGTATCAGAGAACAGTATCTCTAGAAAAGCAACTGAACAGAACACTTAAAATTAGTATTAGAAGAAAGCCACACCCTCAAATTCTCTCCTGAAAATATTGTTGTTTAAACCTTTATATACATTTAATATTTAATAAATCACATCAGCACAAGGCAGATCTAGAAGGCTTAACAACTGAGAGCATGTAACAGCCTAAGGCAAACTCCTCCACACAAATTGACATCATCAAAAGGTGCTCTACCTTTGTGTTTCTAAAGCATTACCTTAAATTAAAAGCAATTGAGTTTAATGTACTAATACAAATCCCACTTACAAGAGCTGTCACACTCACCTCAAAGCAGGGCAACCACAGATCTACTATATAATTATATCTCACAGCAAGATAACACTTCTCAAGTACAGGCTTTCTTTATGAAAATCAGAACCATTATGTCCAATTTCTTAGCTGACCAGAGAAAGAAGCATTTTCCATAACTTTACTGAGAAGTGTCTATTCGTTTAATATTCGTATTTACTTTTTTGGAAAGTTTTGGGTACACTACCACATTTCAACTCTTGTCCAAAAGAGTTTGAACACTGAGCAACCAGGCCCTCCCCCTTCTTTAGCTCAGCCTGATGTTCTCAGTAGTGAGGTAGCCAGGTTAAGTAACTCGGTATTCTGTAGGACCTGCCTTTGTACTTTCAACATCTCCTTCGTTAATTTTCTCTCAGCTTCCTCCTCCCTAGACTTTCTCCTAAAAAAGGATTCTTAGCCACATTAACTACAACAGCAAGTTTCATAGCCTGAGCAGTTTAAAACTGACATGACCATAAACCAATGAACATACACAACGAGCCACATTAAGTCTCAGTAGTATCTTAAACTTATCTCTATGTAAGATGAGGCATACAAAATTTCAGTATTGATTATGTCTTGCTGTTTTATAAAGACTGTAGAAAGTGAAGTTTTTAAATTAAAATCCCAAGATATGCAATTAGTTTTAGCCTTACCAACAGAACTTCAGTAACTTATTTTATGGTTCTAAGAACCATAAAATGCATGTTATTCCAGTGGGAAGGAAAAAAAAAAAGATGTGTACAAATAAAAGCACACCATCAAGAGCTTCACTTTTATTTGTACATAACACTGTTTAAAACCTGCTAATTTTCTTAATCATTATATCATAGTAATTGTAATGTCAATATTAACCAAAACGCTTGTAAATACTGACTGTAGCTCTGAAAACAGACAAGTCCCATACCTAACCCTCATTAGCCAGATCACCAACTGCTTGACCTGTGTTATTTCCAGAATGTATAATTAAACCTGTCCACTGAATTATTTAAAAAGATGTAAAATAAATCAGTAGTTAAAAATCACATTTAATCAATCAAATCTCCAGAATTTTATTCAAAAGTTGTGAAGATGCAAGAATTATGTGGGAGGCTGCAATTTTCCAATTAATGTCAAAAGCAATTTAGGTTGAAAAAAATAGTACTTTTAACATTATTATACCTCATGATGGACCCACTGCAGTTAAGAATCCATCCATACTTCCATCAAGAGGTTTGCAACTCCTCCCTTATTTTTTTTTCCCCTAAAAAAACAAATAATTCTACAGTAAAATCTGACAAAACTACAAGTGTTATGAATACTCAGAGTATAACATTTTTTGGTTGCATTTCTATCACATAAAAATCTTAGAGATCATATAAAAAAATTAAGTTCACAAGAACTCTGTGACACTTATGAACAAAATGGTGTTTACAGTTTAACTTCAATAAAATCACTTAACAGTTGGTCTAATTAAATAAGGCCTCAATTCCTAAAAGCCATCCTTCTGAGAATTGAATTTAATTATGACAATATATCTAGAGTAAAACCACTTCTTTTGTAACTGGGTAAAGTAACCAGCTAGAGTAACAATAATAGGACTATCATCAGAAAAATGTTTCTTGTATCCTAAGTAATCCTGCAATGAACAACACTGCCCTGGCTCCATTTTATGAAATTTTATTCAACTGTTGCTGCAACAGAGCATCAGATTATGATTACAGTTGTGTTTAATAAGCTCTTTATGTAAATAGATTCAAGAAAATAAGCACACTTACGCAGATGACCTTGTAATTTGCTGTAATTCACAGGATTTAAAGTTAAGCAATTCAAATTCAGTGTCTTGAATAATGAATTTAGCAAGACAAAGCCCAAGAGTTTTCCCCCCTGAAACCGACAATTAACATCTTTTGTTTTCTCCTATATAGAACTAGGAATAAGCCACAGCTCTAATCATCTCTGATCTTTCATTTACTTAGCATTTACCCCATGCAGTACACAGCAAACAGTTACTCTTCCAATAAAATAACTATATTCTTCACCCTGGGCCCTCCCAGCACATAGGCCTATGTCAAAAGGATTAAAATTCATACAGATATGAAAACTAGGAAAAAGGCTCAAAGTCAACTAGTCTTTACATGGATTAAATTGACATGCTGTGCTACACTGAAACAATGCAATGCAATCTTTCCTCAACAAAAATCCAGCATGTCTGCAGAATTGTTGATTCAATCTGCCATTATCAGAGCATGAACTTCTTAAATGCAACAAATCCCACGTATTGTAGAAAGTCCAGGTGTTTGCAAACTCTGCTAAAAACAGCTAAAATCACATTTGTTGAAAAAGTGAATAAAGGACATTTGTTCATGAGTGGAAATGCACTAAACTGTAGAATTTTAGGAAAGGAATTTATGATTCTGCAATACTTAAACAGGGTACTGACCCACGCCTGTCATCCAATACAATCACAGATGCAATTGTACCAGAACCTGGGGAACCTGGACAAAGTCTTCTTGCTTGCCCTGGTGAAAAAAGACTAGAGTATAAGAAAGAAATTCTGCATTTGTAAAATGGAAAGAGAGAAGCATTACTGAGGTTGTTAGATGAAAAGTATTATATAGTACTGTGTCTTTTTAGCTGTTATAGCATCTACAGATACCCATATTAACTGCCGCTGACTTTCAGTCACCAATTAGAAACTTGTTTTGTTTTTTAATAGAAAGCAACATAATACACATCCTTGCAAACGTCACCAGAAAGCAATGCTGCAGCATCTCATGCTTTTCCAACAATGCCAAACCGAGCAACACAAGCATGGAAATGGAGATGAAGAGGAAATGAAGAGTCAAAGTTTTAACTGATATAGCCTTCATCTGCTCTACAGCAGATACACCAGGAACACACAGAACAACACAGAGGAAAACAGCACCATGACAGAGAGTCTGAATTTACCTGAACGGTACCATACAGGACCTTATTGCATCTAAATTCCAATTTTGCATACACTTCACCAAAAATAACCCCAAACTTTACCACTTCCTTACAACACTTGCTTTAATCCTCACTCATATCCAACTTCCACATTAAGAAAACACAATAAGAAAACTTCCACAATAAGAAAACTACAAAGAAGCATTGTACTAAAGGACACAAATGGAAAGCATATAGGCACTCCTTCTAATCATTCCAAAAACTGTGAGGGTCAAACCTTACTCAGTTTTTCCAGATACATCAGTACCAAACCCCTATCATCCAACACACTAACGTACACATAATGTACCTGGGAAAAGCTCTCATAACTTCACAGGGACTAGTAAACCTTAATACCTTCTTTTCTTGGCAGTGGCCTGAACATCCCTGAACCTGATGGTCTGAAAGGGCACAACAACACATAAGGCAACTTAAACTCCGCATTAAAGAAGTTCCATTAAATTAAATTTAGTAAAGGTTAATTCCAAAGTAAAAATGTACACCATGTTCTTCCTGCAGTTCAGATCTGCAATCCTACAGTAACCTCTATAGCTATGCAGAATCTCTCTGAAATCAAAGCAGTACAAAGAAGGCACAAAGTCTCCCCCTAAAAACGGTAGAGAATAGAATTAGAAATATGGTTTTTAATCTACTTTCCTCCCCAGTAGCTTTAGGTACTGGTTTTCTATCAAAATTAAACAGCTTACCCTACATTTGGTAGTCTCTACAACAAACAAAGAAATTGGAGAAAAAAAAAATCCCACCAAAAAACCCCACAGCTAAACAGGTAGAACTATCTTTACTACAGAACTAAACAAAATGCTACTACTGTAACATTATGACAGAAGTCTGATGTGTGCATGCTGAGAAAGATCATCATAGAGTTTAATACCACTGTGGCTAGTAAATGAAAATGAGATAATGATAAAAGTTTGAAAGACACATTAACCACAAAAATAAGATCTCAGATGACAAGAAATAAAATCCACACATAACAAGAGATCAGAAACAAACAAATAATAAAGCTCAGTAGTAAGAAGTCTGCTAATACATAATTCATTAATTTTCTTCATTTTTGCTGAACCACTCTCCTCGTAGTATGCAAACAGCAGTTTTGGATATCCTGTTGTGTGGAGTCACACCAATAAAAAAATCATTACATTATATGGTACCCTGAAACTGTGATCACTATCGCATCATGGGTACATACCTCAAGGGGATGTGGTGGTGGAGGTGGCAGGCTTGCAACTCTGGCTGCTCTTTGTCTTTCCACTTCCAGAGCATGTTTACGTGCATTTATTCGTCTTGGGGGGAAAAACAAACAAAAAACCACACACACACAAAGAACCCAAACACAGGTGTGAGAAGGAAAATTATTCAAGCAACAATGACAGCGCTGTGCAAGATAAAAGGCAAACCTAAAATTAAACAAATTCAGATGTATCTGAATTGAATGCTTGGGGGATAGGGATGGGCAAGCAAACTGAAAAGTCAACAGAACTTATGCTGGAAGGCAGCACTGGAAAATTAATTTCTTGAAGTAATGCAAAAGTGTTAATATACACAAGCTTCTAAAGAAGAAATCAAAATCCCTATTTTTCACTTAAGTTTTCAGAAAGCACTGCATCATTTCAACATGTTTTAATTGCTCAGCTGTGGACCAAACTAAGTATTTAATCAGTAGGTCTCAGCTCTACTCAAGCACAACTATCCCCAAGAGTACATAGTTCATTTTTCATGCCAGCTCAAGTTTTGTCCAATCTGCTTAAAAAAAAAAACAAAACAAAAAACATGCTAAGAAGGAAGACCATAACAAATGCAGTAGGTCTTTTTTTCAAGCGGGTAACTCTCCATCAGGAACTGGACTGAGAACATTTCATTTCATATGTCACTGAATAGCTGTCAGCCAACAATCTAGACTGAGAATAGTGATATAGAGGTGAAAGGCCTCAAACTCCTTGAGAGTCTGTAAGGCCAGCTCATTCACTTGACATTTTTGTCTTGGTTTTAGAACTACAGTTCTTATCTAAATCCACAAGCTTTGTCTGCAAGCATTAATTCCCTAATGCACAAAATTTCAACATAAAAAAAGCTCCAAGCAAGAAGCATCAAGATTTTTGCCTTTCACCTTGTGATACTGTAAAATGCATTCTATGCTTAATAAAACTAGATAACTACTGCATACCGGGCGTGCTCACAAAGTAATTTTTCTTTTTGGTACTTCTGCTCTTTCAGGGCTTTCTTATGTCTCTTCTCTGCTCTTTGCTTCCTTTCTTCTGCTTGCTTTGCCAGAGCTTCTAAGTCAGGTTCCTTAACAATAAAATATTGGAAGCAATTAATACAAGATTTTACTCATACTATCAGTGTGATAATTCAAATTAAGTACTGCTGGTAAGACTCACAAGCTCAAGATTACTTTCTACTGTATTAGAGTAAAATTACTCTAAATAATAACCTCTCCTTCTCTGCCATCTTCTTTATTCTCCTCTTCTTACCACATTCCTCAGCCAATGTAACCAAATATTGATGTGGAAACCTTACCTTCTCTCTACATCTCTTTGATAAAGGGGGTAATATAAATACATTTTTGCAAATGCTGACTAAACTGTACAGAGAAAGCATGTTACTACCTTTCTGTCATTAATTACAACAAGCATGTATCAATTCTTTGTAACAAGCATGTATCCAATTCTTTAGGATTAGTTCTCTGTTCCTATGGCATTGGTATCACAATTTTCCTCAAACTCACCCATCCTAGCATTGAAAAGGACTTTACAAAGAAGTTGATTTAGAGACAGAGACATGAAAAAGTACAACGTTATTTTACATGACCAAAAAACCTGACTAATTCAGGAAGCAAACCAGTCCGCAAAACTCATGCAAGAAATCTATGGCACCATTGACTTCTATAAACCTGGTTCAGAGTCAAATCTATGGAAAATTTCTACCCAACAACCTCAGTGATCTCTCAAAGAGAGCCTACACAAGTTGCAGGATTTTAAAGAAAGCAAAAATAGTTTATAGGCACAGAATTAAGAAGTGACACCAGTTTGCAGTCTAGGCAAAGGCCTCTGAAGCCCTTAGCAAGACTTTCCATGTCACTTAAGTACTGAAGAAAAAAAAAGTTGTGTATGTTCTTAACTGTAGAAAAGCTATTGTTATATGGTAGAGAGAAAAACTTGCGATATTACTGGCATACTTGAAACAATGATCATTCACCAGGTGCAATTTAGTCAAGTACCAGCAAACACGATTATATATGTGTACAATCTAACATAAACAAAGTAACTTCAAGAGCTTGCACAGCAAAAGCCTTGGCAGACAGGCCTACTAGACCATTTCATCCCCGTCTTGTGGAAAGATATCTGCCAAAAAAATACATAAACATTTCTAAGTTTCCACTCTGAAAAAACTGTTCCTTTAGGTATTAGGACTGCAAGATCAAGAATATAAAAAACTAAACTGCAACCTTGGTATTTCTAGAACGTTAAGAGTTTCTCTGACAATAATATTAAGCTGTTTCACTTACGTTCTCCTTGGCTTGTCGGTGACCCTCACCAATCGCTCTTAAGCTTGATAAATACAGTTTTTCTAAGGCTTTCATCTTTTGATCCTGTGCTTTCTGCCATTCGGCTCTCAGTGCCTCCTCTAACCGATGTAGTTGTTCTTCTCTCCTCTGCTTTACTTTCTGTCTTATCTGCAAGGCGATATACTTCTGTTGCTCTCTAACCTGTAGAAATAACATTTATGTTTTGTCAGCAACTTAAAAAAGCACGGTATTTTTTGCAGCAAGTCTTTCTACAACATACTCTACCCTTCTTTCGGCTTTCCATCTCATCTGCTATTTATTCCATTAATCTGTCCAGAAAATACTTTAAAGTTGCCGTTACCTTTTTCCAAAAGTAATATATTAAATAATAAATTTTATCTTAGTTAAATGTTTCAGTTCAAGTCCAAACAACTGATAAACAAAATGTAAAAACTGCTTGGAATATCCTTCCCTCCAAAATGCAACACAGTAACTTATTAAAGACTCCTATCACAATGCAAAATGGTTTAAAGAAAATCAGCAACTATACTGATAAATTAAAGTCTGTTTACTAAGTTTTTGTCTTCTACTTTGTCAGCAAAATTCTCTTTGCTAAAGAGAAAAACATAGCAAGAAAAAAGCCCGAGGGATGAAAGACAGTACATAGTAAATGTCTTTAAGATACATATTTTTTGAAGATGTGAAAGACCTGAACAGCTCGTGTAGGATAAAGCAGAGGAAGGCTAAGAAACAAGTAAGAAGAGAAATGGAGAAGTAGCTCTGTGGTCTAACAGCAGAACAGAAATGGAAGAAAGAGATGCTCAACAGACATGTTCTGAAGAACATTAAGTAACTCTGCTCAGACATTCTAAAAGGAGCAGTACTTAAAGCATTTAGAGCTATGACACATTGCAGCAATCCAGTTTATCTAGTGGAAAGCTCTGAAGTTCTGTATTAGCAGTAGTTGTCTTATTTCTTCTGCATGATCACTGTGAAAACAGCTGAAACACTCTTAAGAGGTATACATCCTTACACAAGTGACACATCAGCAGAAGAGACACAGCTGCATGTTCACAGCCAAATAAAAATGGTAGTTACCAGGAAGCTGGTGGGAAAGAATAGATTCTGGAACAGATGCCAAAGTGAATATAACAAACAGAGATGGTATCACAAGCAAAATATGCACGTAGTAGTAAATAAACATGAGAAAAGGAAAATAATTCGCAAACTAAATAGAAACCCAATATACATTATGACCCTGAAATTTAGTTTACATTAAATATTTTTGTTAATTTCCCTAAATTATTTGTTACATCATTAAACGCACAACGTGCAAAAATACATGCATACTTGCTGTAGCCTCAGTTTTCTTCTTCTTTCATATTCTTCTTTCAGAAGCATGGTTTCTTCATTAGGACTAAGCCTCAATTTCCCAACTTTTGCAACCTTCCTCTTCATCTTTGGAAACGCTGAATAATCAGCTTCTATGAGAACAACATGAAAACCAGAAAATGAGCATAAATTATATAGGTAAAACCAGGTATTGACATAATCATACAAATCTATCATGGTATCCAGGAGTGTCAGCTACAACTGTTCACGTCTGTTCCAACTGTACTCAACAACATTGGCACTGTCTTTGTCACAGTCACAAAATGTACTGCTTTTGAACTACTACGCTATGTAAGAAACTCTGCAAGGGTACTGCATTCACATTCTACACTGTAGAGCAGACAGGCACATCTGCAAAGTGAACAGCAAACACTATTCCACTCCTGAGAAGATAAAAAACCACCCCTACTGATAACCACACCACACAGTAAAGCAGGCTGGTCATTTAGGTGATTTGTACTGAAATATTCTCATAAGTTATAAGATATTGTGTTTGTTAACATTTTTGATTGCTGTCCAAGTTCTTCTGCCTTGAAGACTGTGAAACTCCGACAACAGTCTGCATGCCAAGCATTTCTCTAGAATGCTAAAATTGCTCACTGACAATTTTTTATTCAAGTTTTCTTAAGCAGCCATTTCAAATGATGTTTCCCCTGTAGATTTTACTGTAGAATCAGGATCTGCTGGTTCTACAGACTGCTTCCCATTTCCCTTGCAATTATAATTTTCATCTGCACAGCAAAAAAAATACTTTTCCAGCCTGATATGCAGCCTACTCCAAAACTGCCCCCTCCATCGTTATTTGATCTTTAAATTATTACATTCCTGAAAATACTCTCCCAAAACAAACCAACAAAGACTTTCAAAAGCCACTGCTTAGTTTTAAAAATCAAAAGCTTATTGCTAGTGAACAACCCACATAGCACTAACAATTTAACTGGAAAGATTTCTTTTCAGCATCATAAAAAAAAATAACAAAACTCTAAAGAAATCAGGTGAGGTGTAAAAACAAAATAATTATCCATAAGATACTTCTGGTACAGGGTTATTAAGCCAATGCATCCTAAGTTCATTAGAGAATACAAAGGGACAGAATATCATGGTTCCTGCTAGCCCTCCCTTATTCAGCTGATTAGGTACAAAACATAAGTTGATCAATAAATATAGTTAAAGAGCAAATGACTACATTTCCTCCTGCCCCCAAAAAAAAGGAAAAAATTAGAGATCGAACAATACGAAATCCAGATCTAATAATTTTAAGGATAAGACCAAAAGCAGAGAACGCAACCGCCACGGTAAAGCTGTCAACATCTGCAGAGGTTCAGCTGCGGTACAAAGCGATCAGTAAATGCATGACAGTTAAAGCTGAGCCACCCTTCCCCGGGAACACTGCACCAGAGCCCCCGTAAGCCACGTTCACAGCTCTTACCGCGCTGCCCAGAGAAGCGACCAAACTGCAGCTCCCCGGAGCCGGAGGGAGAAGCAGCACAGTTAAAAGGCAGCGACGAGCGCAACGCGCCGGCCGCGGGCTGAAACCTGAGGCGGCCGCCTCGGGAGCGGAGCACGCAGGAGCACACGCAGGCCCCCCAGGGAGAGCCCCGCCGCCAGCGGGCTCTGCCCAGGAGGCCCCGGGCCCGCTCGGGCCGCTCGCGACCAGTCACCGGGAGCCGCTATCGGGACAGTGCGGAGAGAAGAGAAAGGAAAGCCCGCTCCCGGCCAGCCCCCGGACGGCGGGAAGGGAACGGCGGACCTGCCCACACCTACCCGCCGCTTCTCCCGCCGCCGGCTGGGCGCTCCCAGACACCGTCACCGCCCACGGCTGTCGCCTTCCGCCGCGTCAGCGCCAACGCTCCCCCCGAGCGGCCAATCACTGCGGGAGCGGCGGGAAACCAAGAGCCGCGGCGGGACTCGCCCTCTGCCCATGCGGAGCGCTGCCCTTGCCGCCACACCGCCCACAGCCCCGGCCTCACCGCAGTGCGCATGCGCCACCGGGCCGCCCGGCCCCGCCTCCCGGAGCGGTGGGGCCTCACCTCCGCCTCCTCGCGACCAATAGGGACTGAGGAAAGCCGAGACTGGCCGAACGCGGCGCTTATAAAAGGGGCGCGGGGGTGCAGGGAGGGCTTAGGTGCTGTTCCCTTTCTTGCGGGTGTGCTGCTCTCGGTCTCTGCCTAAGAACTGGTTTATATGGGGTTAACGTTTTGCTTGTTTAACCAGGCAACCTCAGCATGGAGGAGTTCATAGTTCTGATTTTCTCACAGCAGTACAATGGCAGGCCTCGGGGTTTCCCAGTGCTGAGGCTCCTGTGGGAGGGGTATTAGCTAAACTAGAAATGGCGGGGGAGCAGAAGAAAACTCAGCACTACTAGTTTTACCTCTATGTAACTTTCCGGTTCAGCACTCTTTTTGGATGCGCTGTATGAGTAGAAGGAGTAAATTTAGGCTATGTCAGTACCCCTGGACTTGTAGTGCTGCTCTGCCTTCTAGGCTTGCATAGGGCTGGTTGAGCTGAACAATGAGCAATGCTGCTCCCTCAGCCTCGTAACTAGTGCTGATCCTCCTTTCATAAGCCTCTTTTCTAACTAATATCTGTTCCTTATAAGTCTAATGCAATACTTGGTTGCTTCTTTGTTTCATCCTCATGTTTAGTTTTCTTTTTAAAAGGGACTATTTATCATACGTGTGAGACTTGCAGCAGTTGGGATTTGAAAGTGGAGTCATCTGATATCCTTGATTTATGAGGAACATAGCACTGAGCAAAAACTTGTTATTCATGTTGAGAGAAACAATTCTGCTGCACATATGGATGAAGCAAGAGAGGCTGTGCTAGACTTTCTTTGCATTGAGTATGTTCCCAGGGTCTGAGCTGCTGCTGCAAAAATGGCAGAAATGCCAGTGACTTAAAACCGATCATGCACAAAGGAGATAATCGGTTGTCTTGTGCTGAAATGGGAGTGCAAAATATAGCTACTTTCTATGGAGTTTCTTCTAAAAAGAGGAAAAAAAAAATTTGTACTAGGAGCTGTCATAGTAGCCCATCATACTGTGCCTTACAGGACTGAAACCAGGAAGGCTGAGATTACTTGGTAAAACTTTGTGGTTTGGTGCATGTGGATGCATGGCCACACAGGAAACACTGGAAAAATACAGGATTGCAAAACAAGAGATGTGAGCACAGGAAGAAGAGTTAACATAGCATTTGAATGTGCTTTCTTCTCTGCCTACTGCATTTTACTGCTAAACTGCCTTCTTATTCACAGACTTCTGTGCTATGGGATCAGTTAGAGAGATAATTTGCTTTCTGTCAAGTGCTTGCAACTCCTGCAAACTGCTGACTGTAATAGCTGGTACCAAGTTAATACCTGATTGTACATTAAAGACACCCAGATGTTTCACAGTATGCATCCTCAATAAATTAAACGTGAGCAGTGTGCTTCCAAACGCGTTTTCCAGTCTCCTTATTGGATTTTTTTGTCCTTCAGCATTTTCATTATGGCAGTGCTCTCCACAATAACATGTTTTCTAAATAGCTTTATCCTTCAGGTCAACAGGTAAAAAAAAAAAAATGAAGACAGTCTATTAAGAGAGTAATTGAGATTATAGATTTTTAGAATTCTCTACTTATAAAATGTGGAAGAGGTTAAATATATGCTCCTCAATTATGCTGTTGGAAAAAAGGGATATTATGAAACCTATACATGCTGGGTAAGAACTTTGTTTCAAGGGTGTTTTCTAGTCAAGGTATTGCAGAACTATTTCTGATACCACTTAATTTACATACATACACTGAAAAACAGGGATTTAGGAAACACTCATTTTAATACGGTAATGTTTTCTACTTTTTACTACACCTGTTTGAATTACAATACTACAGGCCTGCATTAATTCTTTCCCCTTGTGAAAAAGATGGTGTTCCTTTTATAAAAGGTGAATAGTGATGCAGCAGCATCAGTGCATCTAGCCAGGCATATATAAAACTGGAGATAATGACTCCCCTGTGCATCAATTACTGGTCACATTTCTCCTGGGGAGAAAGAATGATACTTGGAGGAGTTATCTACAAATTCCCAAGATAGTTGGGAGAAAATCTGAATTTCTTTTTCGGAACAGAATCCTTTCCATACACAGAAAATATCTTGCAGTGTAAATCTATGTGAAAATGTAGATTCGAAAGAAATAATTTTCATTTCATATGTTTGAAGTTGAAGAGGGGTTGTATAACTGTGAAATCCACTGCTGAGGTGGCCTGCAGCATGCAGTCAGAAGCTCAAATCACAGTATGGGCCTTCTGCTGTCCCAGAAAATGGCTTTTGAGAGTGGGACTGTCCATACTTCCCTATCACCAAGGATGTTTATTCCATCAGCAGATGAACCACTGCAAGAGATATTGGCACAGGCACATTGCCTTGGTGTGCTCTGCGGGACTATTTAGACTGGATATAAGATTAGTGAGACTGGAGTTGCTTTCGTGTGCCCTGAGAGAACAGGTGCCCTGTCTCATAAGCAGGTGGAGTAGCCCAGCATATGCAACCTATACCTCTTACTGCCACACAGGAGCACTTGCTCCTTTCTTCATTAGAAATTCTTAACTGGCCACTCATGTCTCTCACTCTCACAAGGGAAGGATGACCTTGCAGGCTTTTCTGCATCTTCAGCAGAGAAGCGCTGGTTTTATAGGTTTTCTGAGATCCAGTAATGGAACAGTACAACCACCTGACAGCTCACCCTTGTGCAGGACTTGGCAACCTGCAAGAATTAAGTATTCTCCTTGAAAACGTCTGAAGGAAGAGCTTTAAAGAAAGTGTCATATTCAGACACTAAAAGCCCCGCCCTGAGACCTCTAACACCTCATTAGACAGTAATGCAGTTTTCTGTTTCCTGTCTTCTTCTTGCTGCTTACTGAAGTATTGGAATGAAATGAGAACTTGTGTTTGAATTGGCCTTTCTCTGCAGTCAGTATTCCTCAATGTCACATACCACGTTATCATATGGTCTTAAATGTTTCCCTATGGTTCATTTTGTTTTGATCTGTGATTACTTCTCCCATGCCGTTTTATCTCTTTTAGCACCTGACACCAGACATCTAATTATCATGACCACCAGGAACTAACAGGATATGGTTTTACAAAGGTTTGTAATCTTTCAGTTCGTACAGTCTCAAAACTGCAAAGTGCTTTTGTTAAATAGTTTGCCTTAAGTGTGTTTTCTACACGTAAGCTTTGCATAGATGGAGTTTCCTAACAAGGAAAAGGGGCTAATTTTTATTTTTGAGACTGACTGATCTACTATGGTCAGCCCATGCAAGCACAGCCTATGATAGTCTCTGCCTGAGACTGATTGGAAGATAAATTTTCTTGACAGATGTGGAAGGGTAGCTTTCGTTATTATACTCCATGTCATGTAATAGAAGGCTGCAAAGCTACACTTTCCAGTACCAAGCAACTGTATCCAGAGCTGTGCCTGTATAAATTCTCAATGTGCAGATTCTATTCACAAAAAAGATGCTACAGTTAAAAAAAAAAAAAAAGCAGCAAAATGGGGCATAAAAAGCTAAGTAGCTGGTAAAAGGATAATTACATGTAATTAAATTAAATATAATGTACATCCTAAAATTATTGTCATGGTAAGACAGAGAAATGGCTGTAAATTCAGATCTGGTTTTAGATATAAATGGTGTTGTCTTACAGAAAAAAAGATGCATGCTTTCTTATGACATTGGTCCAGAAGCTCTTATTAGGGAACAAACAACAACCTTAAGCAATGCCCGTTCTCTGTCACGAATGCTCCTGGGACTTCACCCAGAGTCCTTAGCCCAGCTTAATGGTTTGTGTCTCTGGAAAACAACCAGCCTTGGGATGGTAAGAGCAGCACCAAGTGCTTAAGAACTTATTATTTATGCATGAACCACAGTGCTGCGTAAGGTCATTTTAAAATGGGCTCTCAAACAAACTAACTCTCCCAAAGCTTGAAGCCAACAGAACTGAGCTGGCTTCAGGTTTATACAGACAAAAAGAAGCCCTGTGTAGCTACACTGCTGCATGTCCTCAGAACTGGTCTGCCTAACTAGTCAGTGATGTCAGTGTATGCAGAATTCTACAACACAAACTTGGTGTGTGCGCATTAATTTACTAAAATTCTTGTAATCTGTGTTCAACCTTCTAAAATATTTTGGAACCATACATAGAATTTTCTCCAATTGTTATACAATGCGCATAGTAAATGTGTGCACAAATAGGCCAATTATGCTCAGTCCAGTGAGTTTACAGCCGGTCTTTGCCAGCTTTTCGGTCTTTGCCAGCTTTTCTCAGCTACTGTGCCATATCTCGTTTGGCTCACCTTCCTTTGTTTCTTCTTGTAATGTCTACTTTTGTTCAATTTCAGAAACTATACTGAACATTACTTGCTTTATTGCAGGTAGTTTTAAGCAGAAAATAGAATGGTGCTGGGTTTTCTGGTATTTCCTTTAAATAATAGATTCTACTCCAGCAAGATCTCTTAAAGGCTTAAAATTTTACCTTGTAGAAAAAGACCTCCATATGTGACTAAAAATGCTTCTTTAATTTAGTCCTACATTCATAGTAAGCATCATATTTTCAGCATGTAGCGCAGTAACTGGGAGAAAACTATTTTTTTTCTAATTTTAAAATGATTACTTTTTCTCCAACCTGAATTGGCTTTTTTTGTATTGTCTGCCTCCTCCTTTTGATTGCTTATTTTTATTACATTGTATACAGGAGGTGATGGAGTTTTCACAAGCTTGTTTCCCTCAGATGTACATCCAAATGCTGTGCTGTAAGCAATAAAATTAATGTAAGAATAGCTTAAGGCTTTAAGTCTACAAATTACCAAAGAAGAGGTTAAAGGTTCTGGATGAAATCATAAAGTAGAAGAAGTAAATGGTCAGGTCCTGCCAACTTAATGACTGATTCAATCATAAAATCATAGAATCTCAGAATCCCTTTTGATGTCTTAATAGTCATTTATACATAAAGCAACTAAAAATGTGTGCTAGATACTCCCTTTCCTTACTGCTGGCTTCTGCCACCTCTCTGACAACTTCTACAGTGGGTGACAGACAGGATAAGATAAGGAATGCAGATTTCTCAGGAAAGTACATGCCATTATCCTTGGATATCTGTTATAATATCTTAATATTGTTTATGAAATACCAGCAAAATGTTCACAGTGTAAAAGAGTGGATCCTGGTTTGATCAAGACCTTCACAGTCTAAATCAAACAGACTATATGATCAGACAGACCTGTGATATACCAGATTACGCTTCTACCACAAATTAGCTTTGATGTTTTCTTTAGTAGAAAGAAACTGATTATATAGATGGAGTCATTAAAGGGCTCTGTGAAGGAAATACATTTCAAGGAGAACCTTACAAAAGGAACGGATGGTGAAGAAAAATCTACAAGGAGTGAGAATGAATTTGCACCAAGAGGAGGAACTTGGAAAAGGCTGCAGAGTGAACAAACGTGTTTAAAAGAAAGCAGTGAACATGGAGCTCTGATATACTGGTTCTTACTGCTCCCATTTTAATCTTTTTAACAGAAACCAGTCCCTTTACAGACTTGGAGATATTTTCTGTCACAGTTTTCCTAAATATTATAGATACCAAGGAGGGATGAAAGGACAAAGGGTCTTTAGTGACTGGAAAGAGGTAAACTTAGAGTCAAGTCTGAGAGAAGAAAATGTGGAAGGGAAGCTGATTAATGACATAGATGCTAGTTTGCTAAACTGGAGTCTGAGCTTCAGTTTTCTGCAAGACCATAGATTTTTGTGTGTGTGATCTTGGCTTAGTCTCTTTGGGACTGATCTGATAAATGGAACTAAGTCCCAGAATCCTGATCCTGAAAATCTCACTAAGCTATTAAAGTCTAGAAGAGGTTAGCATTTTTTAATCCTAAAGGTCCCTGAGCTTCAAGATTTGCTGACCTTTACATGCTCAAGCTGTTCTAATGTTGACAGGACCGAATGGCTCAGAATCTAGACCTGAACAAGATTGAGGAATTACATTTTTTTTATATAGGTCAACATCTAGTATACTCAAAGTACATGCAACACAACGACTGCACAGGGTTCTGCACAAAACATGATACTATTTTCTTTTGTGAGTGGAGAGAAGAAGCAATTGGAGGCCAGGCCTCCTATTTTCCATGTTTTTGTCTGAACAACCCGATTAGAGTCATCTGCTCACTCTCTCTATGGCCAAATTAATAGTGAATTACATTTTGCACAGCGGCATTGCTTCACAAGAAGAGGCAGATGATTCCATCTTCCAAGAAAGAGCTATGCCTGGTGGTTAAAATGTCTCGGTGAGAGTTGACTCTGACTTGTATGAAAACACATTGAATCTTTCCCACTTCCTCCACAAGTGCTGTGACCACCAAACTGCTGTTAAGTTGATGCAGTTCCTACTGCCTGCTCCTGGGGAAAAAAAAACCAGCTTTGCCCAGCTTTTTTTTTTTGACAGTGTGGGTTCCTATATTTAGTAGAGGTTTGGGGCTAAAGATATATTTTCTAAAAAGCATATCTCTACAGGTCTGAGAGGTGGAATTCAAGATGTATTCCTTTTCTCAGTATTTCCTATAAACTAGTGCTAGATAGCTGCACCTTTGACTTTTAAGTGGTTCCCTAATGGTGTGCTCACTTCCTTACATCATACTTCGAGATGCCAGTAATGCCCAGGTGATGCACCAGCATGAGCCTACATCAGCCCTAAAATCAGAGGCATCTATTGAATCTGGCCCTTTGTTTCAGATATTAAAGTAATACTGAAGTCAGTAAAGGGGACAGCAGCAGTAGTGGAGAAAGACTTGGACAGCAGTAATATCTGCCCCAGTAATGTCCTTTGTAAAGCAAAAACTTCTTTTTTTTTCCCACTGGCCCAATAAAATTGCCTCAATCTGCTTCCTTGGGTGATCGATGCTCATCTGGAATTTCATCACTGTCCTTTTTAGAGGATAATTTAATTGTTTTACATTTATAGGGACAAGGTAATAACCTTAGATTTACATAGAGCTAATTTCTTTCATTGTGAGTGGATTCTCTAGGATATGAGCAATTAAGCTTCTGTGGGAGGATACAGGAAACATGATTAATAGATCAAAGAGACCCCATCTAAGGGAAATGGGTATAATACCAAGGGAGATAATGCTCCATTTCATAATAGTTATGCAAATATGCCAAATGTTGGAGAATTCAATTAATATTTGACAAACGGATTTTCTGTGATGCAGAGTAAACACATACTGGGGAAAAAATAAAGCTCTATTGCACATTATCCGTTAGCTTCGTTTCACGCAGGCTGGGTCGGCTGGTCAGGCATCTCATTCCACTGCAGGTGGCAAAGAACAGCTAGGCACGAATCAGTGCCAGACAGTGATATTGTCTGGATGAAAAAGACCGACCAAGGTTAAATTCTATGCACACAAGGCCAGTCATCGTTTCTCAGTGTGCTTAGGTCTACTGCTCAGCCTCTGCTAAAAGTTAAATTTTATTCCATGTAAATGAAAAGTGGTTAAAGAATGAAGAAGATAGAATTAAACAACATTTATGTTCTTGATTTTTGCTTTCACTTTTCTTATCTGTAAAAGCAACATTAGTATAAAAGCCAATAATCAAGTAAGAATAGAATGCCCAAGTTAGTAGAAGACATGGGCTGCGAGTCAAAAAACCTGAGCCTCAGTTACTCAAATATAAAATGAGGTTAATACTAATGATATAAAAAGGTGTCATGGATGAGTGTTTTAGGTCACTTAAAGAATCACTGTCACAGTTATTAGCAAAAGTGATTTTAACATGAAATTGTAAAAGTGTGACTTAACAGAGTTTGATGGCAAGGTTCACTCACTACATGGAAGAAACATACAAGGGAAAATTGAGTTAGAATTGATTTAGAATGATTTACACAGATATCGCAGATGCAAAAAGGTAGGGGAGACCCTCCCGTTGGGTCATGAGGGTCAGGTAGGATCCCCTTGCTTTCTAAACTCCTTCTCAGAGAGGAGTCTAGGTGCAGCTGGATCCAGACTTAGTCCCAGACTTGGTTTACAGCTAATGGCATTAGCTACATGGATTTCAGTAGACATGCATTCAGCATGCTATCAGTCACTTACCAAGGATCTGTGGTGAATAAGGGGTCTCTCCACCTTGGGTAAGGAAGAATCTCTTAGTCTAGGTAAGGAATCTCAAACCTTGATGTTAAAGCAGCACCTTTCATCCAGGCATCAGGTGTTAGTTTGCTCTGTAGTTCGAACCCTCAGTTTCCCAAAGCGGAGTCTCCAGCATCGAATGTTATAAAATAAATCATTTAATAGAGCAGTACCGCAGCAGGGTCAGCTCGAGTGAGGGGCCTCTGGAGAGGGACCTGAACAAAGAAATCCCTGGGCAGTTATACCTTTACAGACTGTTCACCCACCCCTCACACACTCTTCACACTCTCTTCACGCACCCTTTGGTCCAGTGGTGACTCTGGTCTGAGCTCTTCTGACACCTTCTGATCCCTTCTTGGATTCCTTCACTATCTCCAGGCAAGCCGTGATCTTGTCAAGTTGCAGCTGCTGTTGACGGCTGTAGCCTTGAAGCTTCCTTATCTTCTGATTTACATGGGCTCTGGAGGCCCCTGTTTTGACTAAGTAAGTACATGGTCAGTAAATCTAGGTGAAAGTTTACAGCTTACAGCCTAAGGTTGCAGCAAATCTAGCTACTCATGCTAAGTCAGTTCAGCTAAGCAAACAGCATACTAAATCACACAACATTGTAACTCCAAGTGATTAATTCTATTTAAAACTTACTTATTTAAGCTAAGCAACTAATATCTCTTAACACTGAGAGGTGTCCCTGCTCAAGGGGAGAGTTGCCTGGCATGCAGTCCAGTTGCGTCCAGGGAGAACTCAAGTTGGGCTCATTCAATGATCTGTCGTTGTTAAAAGATCTTGTTGCTTCAGGGAGCAACCTTGAGAGGTGTCCCAGCTCAAGGGGAGATCACCGCCTTGCAGCTACACTGCCTAGCAGGGAGAGCTCAAAGAAGGCTCACTTAGGCTGTCATATTTACGGGATAAAGTGGTTGGCTTGTAGTCAAATTGCATACAATGGGAGAGGTATGCACAAGACTCCTTGTACCCACAACTTTCTTTGTTCCTCGATAAACGACACTTGGAATCACATGATCGGTGTTCACTGTGTTGCTCTGCTCCTTTGTGGGTTTCCTGGAGGAGTTTTTGGCTATGGCTCACACCTTTACCTCCTTTGGAGCCTGTACCAAACTACTGCTGGTTCAGTGAAGGGAGTTCTCCTTCACAAAAAGCAATGACTCATTCAGATACTGTAGTGTTGGGAGATGCATAAATATCTAGATTTACTGAAAACATAATTTTCTTGTTTGTTTGCTAGCTTCCATACTGGATATTGTATTTTAATCTCTATTCTAAAATACTCTGTTCTCTTACTAAAGATTTAATACGAGGTTTTGTTCTGAGAAATCCTGATCCAGAGAAGGAAGGCATTTGAGAAGCATATTGAAGCATACTGAAGTGTCTCTGACCATACAGACTGGGCACTGAGCTAACAAAATGTGGCAAGAGTTATGGAGCTGCAGTTGCAAGTATGAAAATCAAGTTCATCCAACTGTGCCATAGCTGGGTATCAGGGCTATGCCTGTGCACACCCAGAGTCCTTAAATAATTAATTCCCTGGGTGGTCTAGGAGCTCCCCAGCTAGTTGTGGGAGTGTCAGTCTTGCGCAGCTGTGGGAGATTCAATATATTAAGAGGCAAGTCGGCATTGGCCTGTCAGCTCTGCACAGCTGTGGGAGATTCAATATGTTAAGAGCCAAATCAACATCGGTGGGTCAGTTCTGCACAGGCCTGGAGAAGCAGCAAGGCTGAGAGGAGAAACAGGCCTTAGGAAGAAAGATAAGAAACTGCCAGGCTGTGCTAAGGTGGCAGGGAAAAACAACGGACAGCTGCAACACTGAGCTATGGAAAAGTACTGAACTGTCTGATGGGAGAGAGGGTTGATGGCTGTCTAGTTGCTGATTTGCTTGTTATGCTGATGGGAGCTTTAATGAGAGCGTAAGTATGTATTATTGTATAAGTGTGTATTATTGTAAGAAGAAAAAGAGAGACTAAAGAAAGTAAATGGCCCCTGCCCTGCAGAAGGAAAGAATAACACTCAGGACTTGTTATTTTGGCCGCTACAGCTAGTCATCTGCATGAATGATTTAGACTGATTTGAAAAAATGGACCGACTTGAGCCAAGGCGATTGACTTCCAGCCACTTTCACAAATAAAAATTGGACTTTCACATAAGCTCTCCAGGTAGGAATTTTGAACATTTCTAGAGATTTCCCCAAACAGCTCCTGCTGTCCCTATATCAATTTATATGCTTAAGTGTGTTGATTAACTTCCTGGGTGGAGAATTTGGTTGAGAGACTCCCTTACATGGTTCTTGCTGCAGAATTGACCAAACGTTACATAGATATTTGTAAATAGGCAGTAGAAACTGTTCCTACATATGCAAAAATTGTCACATAAGACCTCTGTACACAGTTACAACAGGAGATGTTTTGTATGAAGTTTAAGATAATCTGTAGGAATGGATCATATATGTGCTGGAGTGGTCACATGGCACCACAGGCCAGTTAGATTATCTTAAGAATTGAGCAAATCTGTGGTTTAAGAAGCTGGATCACATGATCTAGTTAAGATGCCATTGCAAGGACCCCTTGCAACAGCAACTCCCATTGCTATCTCGACATCAACAAACTGTCCTGTTTGAGAGATCTAATTTACTATGCAAGCATTACCCTGTGCCAAAATCTCAAGAAGTTATTTCTTTTTAGCCAATACTCTGAGTGTCTGTGCAAAACAAATCATGGGCTGTTAGGACATCCTGTGCCTTGCAGCCAGGAGGAGGTCTAGGGGCATTCCTTCAGTGCCTAGAGACAAGAAGTTGGGAAGGACTTGAGAAATTCTCTTCAAAATCCTGTGTTCCTCAGAAAACCTGATCTTGGAGATGGCATGCTCCTACTTGACTTGGAAGCTCTCCCAGTTCTTCAGATGAGACTTCTGTTTATTGCTCTCGTCTATGAAAGTAGGTGCCTACTCTGTGAAAACAGCAGTCCACTGTGATGCAACCAGAAATGACTAGGTGAGCTATAAACTTATATATGTACACCACAAAAGGACTCTATTTTTTTTCAATGTAAAGCATGACAGCCAAGTTACCCTATTTAAAAGTGATACTACTGTTGCTTCTTTAGTGCTGTTGCTTAGTGGTCAGTTACCCAGGGCAGTGGAGATTTGGGGTTGATTCTTAGCCTGAAAATGCCCTGTCTCAGGCTAGAAAGGTCTCTTTGAGGCATGCCCTGTGCTAACTGGGCTGCTGTGCATCTAGCAATGAGACTGGGAAGAAAATGGTCAGGGCAGTGCCAGGCTCTGGAGGCATGGAGAGAAAGGTAAGGGGACCTGGAAGTCAGGCAAAGATTGAATCTGCTGTGCTCTGAATTATCAATGCATTTTACATTAGGTAATCATGAGAACATTCAAAGCTAACAAGGGAGTTGAGACCCCAGATTGGGCTTGTCGTTCAGCCATTACACTCCTCTACAAAGAATGAGCCATGCTCAGTTAGGCCACTACAGTGAGGGGAAGGCTTCTGTGCTGTGTATCCTGAGTGGGCAGAAGCTCCAAAGTCCAGGAAAAGAGAAGTGCTCAGACACATGTTATCCTCAGAATTTCATACTGGCCAGCCACCAAGCCCTTGTGTGGTATTCTGGGCTACCCTGGGAAGTGTCTAATTCCTTTCTTTGAGAATATGGATGTTACACATGTACTTTCAGTTCTTTGATTCACCCTGCTGAGACCAGACTTTGTGATGCTTGAAAGAAGTGCATAAACAAGCACTCTGGATCTCATCCTCACATCATTTAAGTGTGCATTTTCCCTTTGCTTTTGACCATAGCAGAGGATATGAGCCCTATTTTCTACTTGAAAGGCGTATGTTCGTTCATTTTGATTCACTATGGTCAAGTTACAAGATCTTAAGAAAATCCTCATCTCTTCTACTAAGCCATCTATTTAAATCAGAGATAATAAATTTTAATAAACATTGCTATTTTCCCAAGTTTATAATTTCTTTTAACAGGCAATTTTGCTGTGATCTTTGAGTTATTGCCTCTAATGACTTCCCTGTTGTCAGGGCTGATTCTATCTCAAAATGTATTAATCTAACCCACATGTACACTTTAGTTAAATGTATCTTGGCAGACATCCACCATTGGAATCAGTTGAACACCACAGAGTGTTTTTCTAATTGGACATAAAATTCATAGTTTTATCATATGATTCTTTGCTATACAGTGTGTCCAATTAGATTTAATGAGCTCATTTTCAGGACAAGTTGGCCAAACCAGCACTACTGCTGACTTAGAGGCTACAGAAAAAGTTACTTGATTAATTTCTTTCTTAAATTAAAACTTTCTAGGAAATATTGTTCCTTCTTTTAGCACATGAATATACAAAAGCCTAATGTTGGAAATAAAATGTTTTCCCACTGTGTAATTTCCAATGATTGTTGTAAAATCTTTGTTTTTTCTTGTAAATGTTTTGGCAACAAAGATAAGTCTAGCATATTCTTCTATCGTGTTAATAAAACCAAGCTAAGTAGCATGATGACTAAGGAACCAGTAGCAATGTAGCTATCACAGCATGAATTGAACAAGCCAGATTGAAATCCTGTGTAAATACTCGGCAGCTGGTGCCTAAGCTACTCCAGCTACACTGCCAGCTCAAGAGTTCAGTATAAAAACATTCTTGGTTAATACAGAACTGGTCTAACTGTGGTTTTCTCTGGAAAAATTATCTCACTGGACACAATCATGCAGGCTAGGACAGAAGGAAGCTTTAACCATTACTATCTGAATTCAGTAGACCTTGCAAGCTACACAAACCTGAGCTGGTCCACAGTGGAAAGCTGTGTACTACAGACCTAATTCAAGAGATCATAGTTGAACCCCTGGAAAGATTAGAGCATGGAAAACTACACGGAGGAAGGACTTCATTTGGTCTCCTCGTCACTGCAGCACTAGCAGAGGGGATAACAAAGCAGACTGGTAAGTTGTTAGTTGACGATGCAATGCAAAATGTCAATGTTAACATACGGTTGAGAAGAGTGGCATTTGGGAACAGAAAAGGAGATACAAACATTTGAGACAGTCATTCACAAGCAAGGGTTCTCTAACAAGCTGATGCTATTTTATGTGGTACCCTTCTGTCTTCTACCTTTCACCTAATGTCAGTGGATAGATGATGGGAGCTGCCAGACCAAGGTTCTCTTTCCAATTGCAAGAGCTCCATGGGATGGCTGCCGCTGGAAATGGCAGCCCCACTCCCACTCTTTTCTTCCCTGCTCTTGGCTGCATGACTTCCTCCCACCTCATTCACTGGCTGATTTGTTTAGGGAAGGCACTTGTCCTAGTGGGATCACTTTTCACAGCTGCAAAATGGGAATAATACATCCGTGTTTTGCGAACTACCAGCATGAACCTCAGAACAGGAGTGGAAATAACTGTTATTGCGGTCTTACTCACCTCTACTTGCTTTGTGACAGTGTCCCAGGCCGTGATCGCTTCATAAATTGCTAGTTCTGAGTTACTAAGAATTAAACAGTTATGTTCCTGTTTGCATTGGATAGACATATACCAAGGCTTTCATGCCTGTTATCTTTGCTACTTCTTACAAAGACATTTTGCAGTTATATACAGAAATAATGAGACAGAAAAAGGTTAAAATGATTACCTGAAAGCTGCAGATCACTTCTGGCAATAATTATTTATCTGTCCACCATTTTGTCTGTCTATATTTTATTCTCTCTCTATATAACAACAAATTACTTAGCAGAATCAAAGGTGCTTATTTTAAACTTACAGTGCTCACTTTTGACCTGTACACAAACAAGCAGCATAGTAGAAGACATATGCACATTTTACACTTGATAATCTTTGGTGTTAATTTATTTACATCCACATGGTTGCTTTCCTAATAGAACAGACCAGTCTTCCTTCCCTAATGAAAGTAGTAAGGGGGAAATTGCTTGAGGTGCTATAATGGAAGCCTGCTATGATGTGTCTTTAGCAGAGTGGGTTAAGCATGAGTGGTTAAGCATGAGTACCTTGTGTGTTAACTGTTTCTTTCACCTGTACAGTACAAATTTTGCACTGACAATGACAATGTATTAGCATTTTACACAATGGAGAGTCAACATAACTAAATATCCTTGCTATATCTCCTGAGAGAGGAGAATGTCATTAACCTCTTACAGATGAGGAAACAACATTGGATTACGTTGTAACTCCATTGACTTCTGTGGAGTTATTCCAGATTTACACCAGGAGAAATAAGACTACTCCTCAAAAGAATAAGCCATTTGCTTATGGTTATCTAGTCACAAAGCTGCACACTAGGGAGTAGAAACTTGAAGACATCCACGTTTCCTTTGCTGTTATAATAAGAATTTCTATTTTAGCTAGGATTATTTAAAAAAAAACACACCACCACAGAATCTTACATTGTTTTCCCACTTGTGTCTAGAAATAATTGCTATGTCTAAAAAGGTCTGCCTCCTATGGAAATAAATTAACAAGAATAAACTATTTTTGATGAACTTCTACTTGCCCAGAAATGTGAATGTTTTTCTGAGTAAATTTAATAGTAGAAAAGAATAACGGGCTTCCAAAGATTGCCAAGGAACAAAAAGGTAAATTAAAAGCCTTTTTATATGCAAATACTTCATTATGTTTGGGGGTTTTCTTTTTTTCCTAATTTTTTTGAAAGCAAAGGCACAATGGGACATCAGTTATTTCAATTTACATATGAATACCCAGAATTCACTTTCCACTTACAGTTATTCCAGGGTCCTGGTGGTACCTGTCAGCATTTGAGGTCTGGAGTAAAGTGGGAGTCTGCTGACTTCTCTAGACAGAGTGCTCTTCAGAAATTAGGGATCTACGCTATTTCTGCAAAAACAGAAAATCTTTTTGCAAGATATGTGTTCATTCCCAAGTAAGTGGTGGCAACAGCATTATTTCTGAAGCAATATGACTTGAAAACATTTACAAATACAACTATCATGTCTCCTAGTTAAATTATTTCTAATGTATCCATTATAAAAATGCTTAGCTGTTAGTTGTAATATACTCACTGCAAGTCTGGGAACTAGAGCTGAGATTCAGCCTTAGAGGATCAGTACCCAAGCATCACGTCTAAGCCTCACTCAAAACAAGGTTAAAGTCCCACTCATTAATCTCCTTGCTCTGAGTGGCCCTTATGCACTGGCCAGTGGCCCCTCACCATGGCTGAGCAGTACCCTAAGAATTCAAATTCCTTTTTGAAATCAGGTTAGAAGGTAACTGGAACTAAATTTTGAGTATTCCAGATGAAATAATATCAGATCTGCAGACTGAAAAACTGCTTTCTGGGTCAGAAACCAACATGGAGGCCAAATTAAAACCAATATTCCACTGGAGTTTGATATTCTTCTGAAAATTTAAAGTATTTAAATATTTAAAATCTGAAAATCTAAATAGGAAATAAAACATTTATTTATTCCAAAATTGTTTTTCACATGAAACTCCTTCCAAAGTTAAATGTATAAGAAAACCAATTACGTAAAAGTCTTTGCAAGACCAACTTTGAGCCAGAAAATTAAATCCATTCAATTTTAGCACAACTCTAGAGATTGTAGTCCATTTCCAAAAACTGCAGAGATAAGAATCACAGGTTGAGAAAACTTTACTAAGTATCTCAAAAATCAAAGGCAGCATTTTAAAAAGTATGGATTGATTATTTATAGTAGCGTGTAAGTAACCATCACTGTCAAGTTGCCAAAATATTCACTAATAATTAATATTCTAAAGCTCAATTTGCAAACGGAATTTGGAAAATACTTATTGCTGTTTCATTATTTCCATCATCCGTGAGTGCTGCTTTTCTTTCTCTGTCAGGGATGCCTCTTTCCTAATACAGTTTATCATCAGGTGGGATTATTATCTGTCTCACATGGCAGCACTTGAATGCATGAGAGATGCCGGCAGGTCTAACATGTTTTCTGTGGAAAACTTTTTCCTTTGTAAACAGTAATAACAATCTTTCTGCACAATAAATTAGAAAGCCTATGGATTTCCTGGTTCTTGAACTGTGTTACCAAGTAGCCATGAAAGTGAACTCTATTTCATTGGCTGATGTTTGCTTATTTAAGGTAAGGCTTATTCACCTTATTTTTAATTAATGGCACTAGTAAAACATAATGGAGGGCAGATGTTAAAAGCAGAGATACAAATAATGAGATACGTTCTCTCTAGGAGAAATCTCTGACTTACATATGGATCTGTAGTCTTATGGGGGGGGATGTGTTCCCATCACACACCTGAGAAAGCCCCTCAGGGACTCCCCCCACACCTGTGCTGGGTCTCCCCCAGGTCCTGGCTCCGAGCTCCCCTGGGCTTTGTCACCTCTCTGGCCCCGTGTCCGTAAACACCACAATGGGACACTTTCTTGGCCCAGAGCTGCTCCTGCCAGAGCAGGCAGGGACTGTGCCTGCCTGCACCCTGCCTCCTGACCCCCTCCAGAGCCCAGGGGCTGCGGGGCACCAACTGCAGTAACAGGGTGATTGGACAGGTCAGGTCATTGGCTCTTTTCACCTAAAATCCAATCCCCTGAGGCACACAGCTGACTTCTCCATCCTTCCCCCTTGCCCACCAAGTGCACCCGGGTCCTGGGGCAAAAGTAAACCCACCCATGGGATTGTGCACTACAGGGACTTTATCCCCATCTACAGTACGTTGGGGGTTTGGTGGAGCCGGGCCAGCCTGCTTGGCAGATCCTCTGCGATTGACTCACCAGGGGGCTTTTGCTAAATGCACCTCCCAGGGTTTGTTCCCAGTTCCTTAAAATACATCCTAATGGAGACTTTATCACAATAGTTTTAGATTGGTTTGCGCCCATCTTAGTTAAACCTTATTAATATACAAAGCCACAAGCCATAATCCAATGCACAAAGTCAGAAACCGTGATGCACGTAATCCAAAAATCATAATCCAGTACGCAAAGCACATAATTCAAAATCACCAAGACCAACGGTGGGACTGGAATGCACAATTCCCCCAAAGGGGACTCAAACCACTGTTCCAGTTTCAGACCAGCTGACACTCAAACCCACAGTATTTCAGACCAGGCATCCTCCAAACTTTCGTCTGGGAGAACTTCTCCAGGAGGGACTCGAACCCCTCAGTACCCTTCTGGCCCAACCTGGCGAGGCTTTCGCCACGTCTGACAGGCAGGCGACCGGAAATCCTGACAGAATGTCTTTCATCTTACCAGGGGATTTGCTCCGAGCTCTTCGACCCAGGGATCAGAGACTCTCCCCGAGAATCCCTCGGTGCCGGCTGCAGGTCCTGTGATCCCACAGACCCGTAGAGATTCAGAAGCAGTGTCCCACCTGGGTTGCCAAATGTTACCGTAAATTTGATCTCAGAAGAAGAACCCTCTAAGGCTTAGTTTTAAGTTTTAGAAGGCAGGCAGTCTGTGCTGCAGCACTGGGTGCACGGGGGATCATTCCACCCAACAGCCATGCCCAAAGACAAGGGCACACTTCTTATAGACAAGAAAAGAAACTAATATTCCTGTCATTTCTGAGAAGTACACACCTATTTCTAGAGAATCTACTGCCTATGTCAATGCATTGTTTGGAGAAAAGTCCCTGAGGGGCTTCCACAGGTGTCTGGTGGTTTCTCTGCCCTCCCCAGGATGGACCCATCAGAGCTGCAAAAATGATGTCCTTGGGCACAATCCTGTCTGAGGCCCCTCACAGCAATGAGCACCAACTGCTGGCAGCCAGCAGCTAGCAGGCATCAGCTCCCCACTTTTCTTGAGACTTTGGACTCACAAATCCAAGCTCTCTATACTCAATACACAAACCTTCTTTTCAGGCAGAAAAAGAGCTGCTGTCATGGTGGCGGAAGAGTCAGAGGTTCCTCAGCCAGAGTGGATGCGGTCGTTCCTTTAGCCAGTGCTGATCAGTAAATGGCAAGTATCGAAGCACAGGCTGTGGCAGGTACGCCTGTACCGGGAGTTCAACGCGGGCCGAGGCCGGGCGCTCCCGCGAGAAATATCTGGGCGCCTTCAGCTTCAAGACGCTGTATTTCCTCCTGACCGAGGCCCTGCATGTCCTGCGCCACACCCAGCCCCGCCGCTGCCACCACGTCTACCGGGGCGTCCAGGGCATACGCTTCACCGCCCAGCAGCACCAGTCCGTTCGCTTGGACCACTTCACCTCCGCCTCCCTCCAGAACAAGACCTGGGGGGGATGGGGGGGAAGGTGTGTCCCAGAGGATCCCGGCGGGTCCCGGGGGGGTTTCTGCTCCCAGTCCCAGGACCCCATTCCCCGTAGAATTGGGGGGGGCGAAGATGGAAGCCGGAGGGTTCGGCCAGTCAGTCGGAAACCGCCCCCCCCCGAGCAGCCTCCTGGTAGAGAGTTTAAACTGCGCCATGATTCGGGCAGGAATCCTCTTTGGCAGAAGGGTGGGCACTGGGGGTACCCCGGGCAATATTATATGGGCAATCTACTGGTAACATCTCGAAGTTGGTGCAGTTGCTGGAGGGGAGAACTCGGGAACAAAGGAAAAATATTAGGGCTTGATGTTTTGGCAGGGAAACAGTGGTGTTTACCAGATGGCAGAGTGCGGAGTTTTGGAGTTAGGGGGACAGAAGTTACCTGTGTCTCTCAGTATCCATCGCCAACTGCTGCCAAATAGGGTATTTTTGAGGTGATTAATGATACTGAAAAAAAGATTATAAATCCTACGCATTCCCCTTATAATTCTGCGGTGTGGCCAGTCGGCAAACCACACCAAAGGTGGCAATTAGCAGTCGATTATGGGCGGCTGAATGCCCATCCCGGCCCTTTGTCAGCTGCAGGGCCTGGCCCGGCTGGGCTGGGCGCGGCCCTGCAGGACCGGCCTGTGAGCTCCGGGACGGGCTCTTGGTGGTTCCTGTGCAGGAAGCAAACAGAGATGGCTTTGCTCCCCCGGGGGAAGGCCGCCATTTCCATTTGCACCTCTTGTCCGGGGATAGCGGCACTCGTGGGCAGGTGCTTGCTATGCACGGGCTCAACAGCTCGCTAAAACCACGGCTGAAACTGGGAGGAAGCGCTGTGTGCAGTGAGATCATTCTTGCCACCCACGGCAGATAGAGAAGGAAACACCCCAATCAATTTAATCAGGTAACAGGAGCCACTTTACTGCCGATGTGGTCTGCTGCTACTAAGCACTGTTCAAATTGGGCCTGGGTGTCAATGGAGTCCCCTGGAGCAGTCATTTGGAGCTCATCCCCTCAGGCAGCCATTTTGAGCGGGGGGGGGGGACGACGAGCTGCTCCCTTCTCGCCCAGCTATTAGGGTTGTGAAGAATATGGTGGTGATTCGTGTAATAAAACATATATGGTATTTGTTATTCAAATCTCAAGGGGAAAAAGAAGTTGTAGTCAGGACATCCACCTCCCCCCCCAACTCCCGGGGCTGGGGAGATCCCCCCCTCCGGGGCACCGTTGCCTTCGGGGTGGGGGCAGCTGAACTCCTCCCGCTGCTGGCTCCAGCTGGGAGAGGGCTTGTTCCCGGGGCGACACCGGCCTGCCCCGGGGGGGTTGGAGCTGGGGCAGGGGGCACCGAGCGGCCCTAGTGAGGCTCCGTAATGCCAAATTCGCGTTTAGGTTTCTGCTCAGAGACAGGCTGCAGTAAACTCTCTCGAGGGGGCTCTGTGCTGAGCCCCCCCCCCTTCTAACCCGCTCATTCTTGTAACCACGTTCTGTTAATACCAAATTGCGTTGTACCTAAACTATGTTGTGGCCAAACAGTTTTGTAATTCTCTTATGTAAATAAGAAATAAGATATATGTATATAGTTTCTATTGTTAAAATCAGTTGTTAGAAGGGAGCTAAAATGGCCCCCATCTTCAAGCCACTACAAAAACACCTGTGCTGAGTCATCCCCCCTTCTATGATGGAAACCGGAGAAAAGCCGCGAAAACCGGAGAAAAGCCCGCGAAACTTGTTTACAACTTTGCAGACCCCTCAGGGTACGCCCATCATGAATATGGATGAAGCCTACACTATAAAGGGACTCAGTTCTGTCGTGTAAGGTGTGTGTCCTGGTAGAGCAGAGACTCCTGGCACACCGAGTGCTGTTTTGCTCACTCGCTGCTTGCTGATAAAATTTTATTGATCACTAAAAATTGAGAAGTGGTTATTTCCCACTAAATTACAATTAATAACAATTCGTGTTATGAAATATAGTGACTTTAATGTGAAGAGCAGGTATGCTGCAGGTACTTTGCAATGTATATAAGTTAAAGGGGATTTACCGTGGTTTTGTTGTTAAAATGGTTCGGAGTTCTTTTTCTGTAAACACAGACTCCTATGGACTGTTGTTGCGCAAGTGGAAAAGTACTAGAGGGACCCCTGTCAGAAGCCCCCAGCAACACCAGAGAGACCCGGGAAAGTTCGAGAGACACTACTGAGCATGTGCGGATGGGGAAGGTTCGAGAAACTCTATTGTGCTTGCGCAGCCAGGAGGGGAAAACTTTTTGGGGCGAATTACGCCCGTTTTGTGAATATGCATGAGGGTAGACTATAAGGGGGGTGGCACAGCTCCACCTGGTGTGCGTCGGTGCAGAGCGGGAAAGCCCCCCTGGCTCCCTGGCGTACCAAGCCTTTTTTTTTGCTTGTTCTTTTATAAAACTATTTTCTGGTTCTGCTTCTGCATTTATAACAGGGTCCTGCAGAGGATGGAAAAGATGGCAAGTGGTTGGAGAAGGACAAGAAAGTCCAGATGGAGAAGCCGAGAGTTGCGTGGTACTGGCCCTGAGCACCCTGCAAACGGCCGGCACCCCACGGCAGCCCTGAGCTCACTCCGTCTCCTTCCTTGGCAGCTTCTCTACCAAAGCACAGAGGAATGAAGGAGCCCGCACCAACCCTGGAGACATGGTGAGTGCCGGGGGAGACCCCCAGTTCCTGCCCCAGCCCCTGAGCCCATGCCCTGCCCATCCCGCTGGAGAGGCCGGAGTGCAGCAGGTTCACTTCCCTCTGCTCCTCTGCAGTGCCAGCGTGAAGGCGCCGAGCACGGAGGGTCTGTGCCCACTACCTGAGATAGAGTCCGTGGGCCCTGCATCAACGAGCAGCTCCAGTCCCATTGACACACTCTTCTACATCCCAAGCACAGAGGGTCTGTGCCCGCTAGCCCGGATATCCTCCCTGAGCCCGCTCCCGACGAGCGGCTCCATTTCCACAGACACCCTCCTTCCCGGAGCCCTGGCTCTGTGCCATGGTGGAGCTGGCGGCACAGAAGTGTTGGGGACCCAGCCAGTCCCCCAGGGATGATGAGGGGCTGGTGGCCCTGGGCCAGGACCCCCCACAGGAGCGGTCAGCAGGGACCAGACAAGAGCATGTCCCTGGGGACGAGGGGGATGAGGCGCAGACACCCAGGGATTTGGAGCCGGCCCCCGACAGCCCCCCGCCAACCAACAGCACGGCCAAGTGGCAGCATGTCCGGGAGCTCACCCAGCACGTCTCCAGCAGCCAGGCTGTGACTGAGCAGTTCTGCAAGCTGCTTCAGGTGGACATGGCCCAGCGGCAAGTGGCAACGTGCGACCCTCCCCGAGGAGCCCTCCCAGACCCCCCCAGAATGCAGGTGCAGGCCCAGCTGGGGCTGGCAGGGGTCATAATGTGGCTCCAGGACTGTAGAGCGGAGCTGCCGTTGGTGCTCCTGGAGACGGACAAGGCTGTGGACAGGGACAAGGAGAGAAGGAAGAACGTGACAGCGGACAGGAGCAGCCCCAGTGGAACGGAGCCGTTGACGGAGATGGACACAAGGTGCCCCGCTGCAGCCATCAGCTAGCAGGCATCCGCGCCAGCCCTGTGCACAGCGCAGCGAGCTCAAGGACCCCCCCCGTGTCCCCTGCAGCCTTCCCAGCCCCCCCATCACCCACGGTGTCCTCTGGCCTTCGGCCGCTCTCCCCCTCCCCACTGGCTGAGGGGACCATCGTCCGGGGCAGAGACCCCCCATTCCCCATGGCCACGAGCCCCGACACCTTTGATGGCTGGTACATGGGGTGCGCGGTGGCAAGGAGGGCGGGGGGTTTGGCCCCCCCTGGCCTCGGGGCTGAGCCCCTTGCAGGCTGAAGGGTGTGGCAGGGGGGGCTGCCGGGTGTCACAAAGGGGGCTCCGCACACCTGCTGGAGTAGAAAAGGCTGCAGCCGTACTGGGCCCCACAGTCATGGTGTGTGGCAATGGGCTCACCTTGGCCCACCTGTTCCCACTACTGATGCTCATCCTGCCACTCTTCCTGGTCAGTGCCACGTTGATGGCCCAGTGGTTATGGGTGGGTGATGGCTGCAGCGTGCTGCGCCGGGGCGTGGTGTGGGGGGCTGTGGTGTGGGCCTGGGAGCTGCTCCCATCTCACCCAGCTCTTGGGGTCCTGCAGAGGATGAGGCAGAAGGCAAAACAATGGAGGACAATGAAAGCTGAGCTGGAGGAGACCAACGCTGGAGACACGGCGAGTGCCAGGGGAGACCCCCAGATCCTGCCCCAGACCCTCAGTCCATGCCCTGCCCGTCCTGCTGGAGGGGCTGGGGTGCAGCGGGTTCACTTCCCTCTGCTCCTCTGCAGTGCCCTGGACAGCCTTCCGGCCAACGCCATGGCCAAGCAGCATGTGTCTACGTCATCTCCAGCAGCCAGGCCATGCCTGAGCAGCTCTGCAAGTTGCTGCAGGAGGAGCTGTTTAAGTTGCTGGAGGCATCGGTGGGCTGCGGTGGGACTGTTCCCGAGGAGCCCCCCCAGCCCCCTTCCAGGAGAGAGGTGCAGGCCCAGCTGGGGCTGCTGGTGGCCAAAATGTGGCTCCAGGGCCGTGGAGTGGAGCTGCCATGGGTGCTTCTGGACACGGACAAGGCTGCGGATGGGGACAAGGACGTGGCACCGGACAGGAGCAGCCCCACGAAGTTGGGTAGCACCATCCCCGCGGCTCCGGGCAGGAGCGGCCCGCTGCAGCCCAGTCCTCAGCAGCGGGTGCCCGCGGGCAGGACGTGTGGCTGGGTGGCCCCGGGCTGTGCAGGGTGGGACAGTGCCTGCAGGAGGGCTGCGCCCGCCTCTGGGCCTGTCTGTTGTGGTTTGAACTCAGCTGGTAGCAAATTGCCACATGTCCCCACAGCGACTAGCCCTATATAGAAGTGGGGTGGGGGCACAGAGCCCCGAGTCCCTGGGGGACAGGGCAGTTGCTGGCACCTATGGGCAACGCCAGCATGGTCTGGTACTGCCGCAGCAGGGGCCGCAGTCAACGCAGTCGCTGTAGCCAGTTGTGCTCCCTGAGCTGTCGGACCAGCGGGAGCCTTGGGATCCCGTGGAGCCGGGCCGGGTCCAAGCATCCCCCCCTATGGAGGAGCCACCATCAGCGGGGGACATGCAGCTGCTGCTGGTGAGCTGACCCCAGTGTCCCTGAGGGCCCCAGCCACCACTGCCACGATGTTACTGCACCACTGCTGGGCCCCGCTCATCAAATAAAGCTGCAGTGATCACACGAACATGTGCGTGTCCCAGGGCTCTCTGTGCATCGGTCACGTGTCTCCTGGGGTCATGTCCCACGGGTGGGGGGGGGTGTCCAGGACTACCACAGCTCTCCAGGGCTGGCGATGCCCCAGCCTGCCTGCTCTTGACTGGGCCTGACCCCATCCCCATGTCCCCAACCCTATGTCCCCAACCTGTCCGCATGTCCCCAATCCATCCTCATGTCCCCAGCCCTTTTCCATGTCCCAGGCATTTCTATGGGGAGAGACAGGCTGGGGACAAGGAGGGGGATGGGTTGGGGCCATGGCGGTGGGTTGAGGGCATGGAGATGTGCTGGGACGCAGACACCGGTGGCGGTGCTGGTGCCGCCGCTGGTGCCGCCGACTTTGCTCCCGTGTGGCTTTTGGTTTCCCAGTTAAACTGTCCTTGCCTCAGCCCAGGGGTTTTCTCACTTTCACTCTTCTGATTCTCTCCCCAATCCCGTGGGGGAGAGGGAGCGAGGGACTGCGTGGGGCTGAGCTGCCGGCTGGGCTTAAACCACAACCCTGCTCCATCCCTGAGCCTCCTGGGGCTGGGTTGGGCATCTGCTCCATCCAAGCCCCCGCATGTTGCCCCACACTGTGGCCACCAGCCTTCCTGTTGCTGTGTCCCTCCTCCTCCTCACAGCCCCTGGCCTTTCCTGGGGTGACCCCCTTGCCCATCCCTGGGACCCCTCAGCTGCCCCGTGCACCCAAGTGTTTTCCCCCCCTGACTGGCTGTGGCACTTCAGGGCAGTTTGGGCACAAGTCCTGTGGCCGGCCTGGTGGCTGCCAAAGCGTTTGCCTTGGCTAGCAGCCCCGACCTTGGCTGTAGCCTGCTGGGGCTGCTCAGGGCAGTGAGCCAGGCAGGCGACACCGGGTGCAGGACACCGGCATCCCCGGGGACAAGGGATGCTGCAGGACCCAGCACGGGGAATGCGGGGCTCAGACATTCCACCCCGAGGGAGAAACCCCTTTTTGGTACCCCCCAGCACTGGGAATCCCTGGGGGGGGGGCTTCACCCCTCTGGAGAGCAGCAAACTTACCCAAGAGCACCAGCAGCGGGGGTGCCCCCAGCTCCAATGTCAGATTGTTGGGTTCGGCCCCGCTGCCGCCCCCATTCTGGCTGGGGGGTGCCGGGGGCACCGTCCGGTGACTTCCTCACTGGGATGAGCACTGGTGCCTTTAAGGCATCTCCCGCAGCAGGATCTGGCAGCTGGTGCAGCCGTGGCCGGCTTGACTCGCAGCCAAGCTGCATGGGGAAATTCAGAACATCCCTGGAAGTGCTGAGCGGGGCTGAATTGGAGCCTGCCAAGCTGTGTGCCTTGGCCCTGAGCAGCTGGAAGCGGGACCAGCCCCGCTCGGCCTCTCGTGCCCCGGAGCCAGGCACTGCACCCAGCACCCCAGCCAGGAGGGTGTGGAGAGATTCCAGGTCTCCAGCAAACCTCGAAAGTTCCTTCACGTGGGGCTGAGTCACGCCAGCAAGGGCGGCCGCCCCTCCTGGGCCCTCTCCAGAGCTCTCGGTGGGATGCGGGAGATGCCTCAGCTCCCAGCAAAAAAACACCGTCCTGCCCCCGGAGATGGGGAGGAAACGAAGCACCATCCTCCATGCCAGACGGCCGGGCCCCGCGCCAGCACCAGCCCGTGCCCAGCTGTCCCCCGCTCTCTGCCAGTGACAGCAGGTGCTGCAGGGCCAGGGGACCCCGTCCCACAGGAGCACCCCTGGGTCATCCCTGGGACTGGGATGGGGACTGGGTTGGGGATGGGAAAGTCCTTTTGGGGTGGAAAATGAGCTCATGGGGGGCTGGCGGCAGCGCCAGCAGCAGCACCACGGTTGTTTGGAGGATCCCGCTCAGGGTGAGGGGAGAGACAGGACCCTCCGCCCCAGCACCCCAGCCTGGCCCCCACCTCCCACCCTGGGCACCCACCCCCTGCCCACACCTCTGCCCTTTGCGGTGGTTGTGGTGCTGAGCCCGGCTCTGCCGGTGTGATCCGGGCTCTCCAGGGAGCGCAGGGACATCAGTCCATCACCACCTGGCCACTGGCCACCGGCTCCGGCATGGCACACGCCACACCGCAGGCTTCGGCTGGAGCATGGCGGGGGGTGATGTGGGGCAGGGATGGGCCCGCTCACACCCGCCGCGGTGCTGGCACCGCGTTCCGGCAGCGCCCGTGCCCGGTGCCCGCCGGCGATGCCCACGGGGCTGTAGGCACTGCCGGCACCACCTTCCCGGGGTCTCCCCTGCCTCGGGGCAGAGCACCGGGCAGGGCCAGGGGCCAGCACTGGATCCCTCTGCTCGGCGCCGGCGCTTGGCTGCTTGACGATGGTGACTGCCGGGGCCTCCCGGGTCCCCGGGCTCGGCCGGTGGCCTGGCCGGCTGCGGTGAGGCGGGATGGTGGAGCCTCCTGCGCCCCTCCCTGCCCGCTGAGCCCTTTCGGCCACGCTGGTGGCGAGTGCGGCCGGGTTGGGCCAGGGTCTCCTCGCCCAACCCGGGGGGGGGCGGGGGCCACAGGAGCGTGGCACGGGGCCCACGGGGTGCCAGCACATTGCGGCACATGTGGAGGAAGGGTGGCGGGTTTCCAGTGGGACTGGGGCCAGCGAGGGGCCACAAGCTGACAGGATCGGGCCCCCGGGGCCAGCAGCCCCCTCCCCTGCGCAGCCGTGCTGGGGGCTGCCGGTGCGGTCAGTGCCGGGGTGCTGAGTGGCTGGTCCCCCTCGTCCCCGGGAGCAGGGTCAGACACTGGCTGTGCCAGGACAGCGGGGACACTGCGGGGTTCTGGGGACAGTGGGGACACTGGAGGGTGCTGGGGATAGTGGGGGGACTGCAGGGTGCTGGGGACAGTGGGGGGACAGTGGGGACACTGGAGGGTTCTGGGGATAGTGGGGGAACAGTGGGGGGACAGTGGGGACACTGGAGGGTGCTGGGGACAGTGGGGGGACAGTGGGGACACTGGAGGGTGCTGGGGACAGTGGGGGGACAGTGCTGGGGACAGCAGTGAAACAAAGAAATTCACTCAACAGTCAGAATCCAACAGAACTCTTAAGCAGGTACTCTTGATTAGCAGCGCTGGGGTCACCCTGGGGATTCTCCACCAGAAGGGCTCCCACGAACTAGCAAGGGACATCGGTTTACATACACACAAATCACAGCTATTTCCTGGAAAGGGGTGTCTTATGACAAGGGTTCCTGGAATTCATTTACATAGTCCCAGCATGCGTAGTGAAAATAGGGTGAGGGTCTTCGGTGATCGAGGGAAGAAGTCTGTGGTCATCTTCACGGTGTCTGCTCTTTCCAGAGCATGGCTGTGAGGTAAAGTCCAGGTGTCTTCTTCCTAAATCGGCGAGATCACCCTCCCCAGATGGTATCTCTGTGTCCTTCTGTTCAAGTTCCCCCTTATCTTAGTTCGTCCAAGTGCCCGCTGAAGGCTGCTACCAGTGAGCTCCACGGGGAGCGCTTTTCTTTTGTCTGGATAGAGAGGCCTGGGAAAAACTGGGGAGTCCTTGGGAAAGAGACACAAGCAAAACTGTTATGGTCACAGTTTAGACTTAATCAGAAATTCACTGGTTTGAGCCCTTTCAGCAGGGACACTGGAGGGTGCTGGGGACAGTAGGGGGACAGTAGAGACACTGGAGGGTGCTGGGGACAGTGGGGGGACAGTGGGGACACTGGAGGGTGCTGGGGACATCAGGGGGACAGTGGAGACACTGGAGGGTGCTGGGGACAGTGGGGAGACAGTGGGGACACTGGAGGGTGCTGGGGACAGCAGGGGGACAGCGGGGACACTGGAGGGTGCTGGGGACAGTGGGGAAACAGTGGGGACTCTGGAGGGTGCTGGGGACAGCGGGGGGACAGTGGGGGGACAGTGGGGACACTGGAAGGTGCTGGGGACAGTGGGGAAACAGTGGGGACTCTGGAGGGTGCTGGGGACAGCGGGGGGACAGTGGGGGGACAGTGGGGACACTGGAGGGTGCTGGGGACAGTGGGGAGACAGTGGGGGGACAGTGGGGACACTGGAGGGTGCTGGGGACATCAGGGGGACATTGGGGACACTAGAGGGTGCTGGGGACAGTAGGGGGACAGTGGGGACACTGCAGGGCGCTGGGGACAGTGGGGGGACAGTGGGGACACTAGAGGGTGCTGGGGACAGTAGGGGGGACACTGGAGGTGCTGGGGACAGTGGGGGGGCAGTGCGGGGACAGTGGGGACACTGGAGGGTGCTGGGGATGGCAGGGCCATGGTGGAAGGGTGTCAGGGACACTGGGGGTGCAAGGACAGTGGGGACACGGAGCTGGGGCAGTGGGGACACCGTGGGTGCAAGGACAGTGGGGACGTGGTGCGAGGGTGGCAGCGACACCGAATGGTGGAGTGGGGGTCAGTGCTGGGGACAGTGGGGCCATGGTGGGGACCCTGGTGTGCAAGGACAGCGAGGACACGGAGCTGGGGACCGTGGGGACACTGCGGGGTGCTGGGGACTGTGGGGACACGGCGGGGACATGGTGCAAGGACAGCGGGGACACTGCGGGGTTCTGGGGACAGCGGGGACAGTGGTGAGGCCATGGTGCAGGGGTGGTGGGGACACTGCAGGGTGCTGGGGACAGCGGGGACACGGAACTGGGGACCGTGGGGACACTGTGGGGACACGGTGCAAGGCCCGCGGGGTGCGCGGGGGGGGGTGTCACACACACACAGTTTTACTCAACACCCCCGCAGCCCCCCGGGACCCCCCCCGGCCCCAGCACCCGGGGCCGCCCCCCCGGGTGTCCCGGCCCAACGGGAGGTGGGGGGGGGGCGGGGAGCGCCGGGGCAGGCAGGGCCGGGGACCGCTCCGCTCCGCCGCGGCCGTGCCGGGGCTACCACTCGCCCTGCTGCTGCTGCCGCCCCCCCGGCGCCCCCCGCCAAAGGTAGGAGCGGCGGGGGGCTGTGGGGGTCTGTGGGTGCCTGAGCTGGGGGTGTGTGTGGGGGGGCACCCCCGTGTGCGGCTCCGTGTGCGGGGGGGGCACAAGTGTGTGTGTGTGCAGGGCTGTTTGTGCACAATCGGGCGGTGCGTGCACAGCTGCCTGTGGAGGGGTGTGTGCGCACGGGGGGTGTGTGTGTGTGTATGTGTGTGCGCGCACAGGGTGTGTGTGTGTGTGTGTGTGCGCACGGGGGGGGGTGGGTGGGTGTGCGCGCGCGCGCACAGGGCTCTGTGTGTGTGTGTGTGTGAGTGTGTGTGCGCGCGCACAGGGCTCTGTGTGTGTGTGTGTGTGTGAGTGTGTGTGCGCGCGCACAGGGCTCTGTGTGTGCGTGTGTGTGTGCGCACAGGGCTCTGTGTGTGTGTGTGTGAGTGTGTGTGCGCGCGCACAGGGCTCTGTGTGTGCGTGTGTGTGTGCGCACAGGGCTCTGTGTGTGTGTGTGTGCGCGCGCGCACAGGGTGTGTGTGTGGGGGTGTGTGCGCGCACAGGGCTCTGTGTGTGTGTGTGCGTGCGCGCACAGAGCTCTGTGAGTGTGAGTGTGTGTACTCGCACAGGGCTCTGTGAGTGTGTCTGTGTGTGTGCGCACAGGGCTCTGTGTGTGTGTGTGCGCGCACAGGGCTGTGTGTGTGTGCGTGCGTGCGCGCACAGGGCTCTGTGAGTGTGTGTGAGTGTGTGTGCGTGCACAGGGCTGTGTGTGTCTGTGTGTGTGCGCACAGGGCTCTGTGTGTGTGTGTGCGCGCACAGGGCTCTGTGTGTGTGTGCGCACAGGGGTCTCTGTGTGTGTGTGTGTGTGTGCGCGCGCACAGGAGTCTGTCTGTGGAGGGGAGTGGCTTAAAGTGTGTGCACGGGGGCGCGTGTGCACGTGTGTGTGTCTGTGTGTGTGCAAGTATGGACACGTGTGTGGTGTGTGTGTGCATCGGGGTGTGTGAGTGCACTGTGAGTGTGCACTGTGTGAGCATGCACTCTGTACACTGAGTGTGTGTGTGCACCGTGTGTGTGAGTGTGCACTGTGAGCGTGAGTGTGCACTGTGAGTGTGCACTGTGTGGGGGGGTGTGTGCACAGTTTCTGCATGTGACTTGAATTGGGGGGGTGTTCACACGTGTGTGTGTGTGTGTGTGTGTGTTCACACGTGTGTGCACATGCGCGTCTGTGTGTGCTGGGGGCCGTGCACACCTCCGGGGTCCCCGGGAACCCCGGGGGTGCTGGGGTGCAGGGCCCCGCCCCAGCCCTCAGGGGGTCCCGGCGCCGCTGAGGAAGCTGCTGCGGGTGAAAGTGATGAAGAAGCCGAAGGCTCCGGCCGAGGAGGCGGCTGCTCCGCAGGAGCCTCGTACATACACGGGGCACCACGGGCGCACACGCGAGCACACACACACACACACACACACACCTCGGCACACGCACCCACGCGGGAACAACCCCCGCAAACTCCTCACACGCGTGTGTGGACACACATCCCACCTCCAGGGGCTCCCCCCCCCCAGCTCTGCTGTCCTCCTGCCCCCTGCGTGACGTGACGGGAGTGGGGTTTGCGTGACACGAGTGGGGTTTGTGTGACACGAGTGGGAGGACATGGAGGGGGATTGTGTGACGTGTGTGGGGTTTGCGTGACACAAGTGGGGTTTGCGGGACACGGAGGGAGTTTGTGTGACACAGAGCTGGGTTTGTGTGACCCCAGTGGGGTTTGGAGGACACCAGTGGGGTTTGTGTGACATGAGTGGGGTTTGCGGGACACAGGGGGGGGTTGCATGACACACGGTGGAGGTTGTGTGACGCAGAGCGGGGTTTGCCCTGGCTGCCGTCACGGCTGCGGTGGTGGCTGCGGGGCCCGGCTGCTTCCTGCACGGGGGCTGGAGCTCGGGGTGTCTCTGACCCCCCAGAGTTGGGGAGCGGGGCGGGGGTGGGCGGCAGGCAGGGCTGCTGGGCCTCACTGGGCACACATCCTGTGGCACGGCACCTGCCCCGGCACACGGCGAGGGGCACAAGGTGGGGGGGGCAGCTGGGTGTGGGGGTCCCTGAGCGAGCCTGACCCCCTCTGCCCCCAGAGTGCCCCCCCTGGGGCTGGAGTCCCTGCAGGTGCTGGACTCCGAGCTCCGAGCCTCCAGCGACAAGCGCTATGGGCTGGGCGCCCACTGCAGCCGCCTCTACATCCAGGTGGGACGCGCCGCGTGTGCAGGGCGTGTGCTGGGTTTGCGGGGCATGTGGCACGTGCATGGCATGTCTGTCCTGCGTATGTGGGGGGTGTGATGTTTCCATGGCATGTGCATGGCATGTCTGTACTGGGTGCATGGCATGTGTGTGGTATGTGTGTGGTGTATACAGTGTACATAGGACATGTGTGTGGCGTGTGTGATGTTGTGTGGCATGTGCATGGCATGTATGCAGCGTGTGCATGGCATGTGTGATGCTGCGTGGCATGTGCATGGCATGTGCGTGGTATATACAGTGTGTATGCTGTGTGTGGCGTGTGTGACGCTGCATGGCGTGTGCATGGTGTGTGCGTGGCACATGTGTAGCAGGGGCTCTCCGTGGACCCCTCCACCCCACCGCGGCCGGTGAGCACCAGGCCTGCCGGCCACGCTGGCTCCGTTGCTGTGTTGGATTGACGGGGAGGGGTGGGGGGGCTCTGCCACTGGCCCCCCCAAGGGTCCCGTTAAACCCACCTGGGTTAAACCCACCCGGCCACATGGTGCTGATGCTGTGGGGGCACAGCAGGACTGGGGCACACATGGGTGGTGTGGACGTGACCTGGGCAGGGCCCTGCGTCCCCCCACCTCGTCCCCGGCACTGCTGCTCCTGCTACTGATGCTCATCCTGCTGCTCTTCCTGAGCAACACCACGTCGAGGGCCAAGAGGTTCTGGGCAAGTGACAGCTGCACCCCGCTGTACCGGGGGGTAGGGCGGGGGGCTGTGGTGGGGGGCGCTGTGGGGGGCTGTGGTGTGGGCCTGGGAGCTGCTCCCATCTCACCCAGCATTTGGGGTCCTGCAGAGGATGAGGAAGAAGGTGAAGTGTTGGAGAAGGAGAGTGAAAGCTCAGATGGAGAAGCTGAGAGGTGAATGACCCCAGCCCCGAGCACCCTGCAAACGGCTGGCACCCCACGGCAGCCCTGAGCTCACTCCGTCTCCTTCCTTGGCAGCTTCTCTACCGAAGCACAGAGGAATGAAGGAGCCTGCACTGACCCTGGAGACATGGTGAGTGCCGGGGGAGACCCCCAGTTCCTGCCCCAGCCCCTGAGCCCATGCCCTGCCCGTTCCGCCGGAGGGGCCGGGGTGCAGCAGGTTCACTTCCCTCTGCTCCTCTGCAGTGCCAGCGTGAAGGCGCCGAGCACGGAGGGTCTGTGCCCACTACCTGAGATAGAGTCCGTGGGCCCTGCCTCAACGAGCAGCTCCAGTCCCATTGACACACTCTTCTACATCCCAAGCACAGAGGGTCTGTGCCCGCTAGCCCGGATATCCTCCCTGAGCCCACTCCCGACGAGCGGCTCCATTTCCACAGACACCCTCCTTCCCGGAGCCCTGGCCCTGTGCCATGGTGGAGCTGGCGGCACAGAAGCGTTGGGGACCCAGCCAGTCCCCCAAGGATGATGAGGGGCTGGTGGCCCTGGGCCAGGACCCCCCACAGGAGCGGTCAGCAAGGACCAGGCAAGAGCATGTCCCTGGGGACGAGGGGGACAAGGCGCAGACACCCAGGGATGTGGAGCCGGCCCCTGACGACCCCCCCGCCAACACCACGGCCAAGTGGCAGCGCATCCTGGAGCTCATCCACAACTTCTCCACCAGCCAGGCCGTGACCGAGCAGCTCTGCAAGCTGCTGCAGGTGGAGCTGGAGGAGTGGCTGGTGGCAACAGCGGGCTGCAGTGGGACCCTCCCCCAGGAGCCCCCCCAAGGATGGAGGTGCAGGCCGAGCTGGGGCTGCTGGCACAGAGACCCTATTGTAGGGAGGGTGATTCTGCCAATTTAGGAAGGAGACACCTGGACTTCACTTCACAGCGCACGCTCTGGAAAGAGGGTGAGCTAGCGAACACTGTGAAGAAGAGTACTTACTTCTTCCCTTGACCACCGAAGACCCTCACTCTGTTTTCACTATGCATGCTGGGACTATGTAAATGAATTCCAGGAACTCCTTACCATAAGACACACCTTTCTAGGAAATCTAATGAATATATATGATCTGTGTGTCTTTAAACCAATGTCCCTTACTAATTCTTGGGAGCCCTTTTGGTGGAGAATCCCCAGGGTGACCCCAGTGCTGCTAATCAAGAGTACCTGCTTAAGAGTTCTGTTGGATTCTGACTGTTGAGTGAATTTCTTTATTTCAGGTGGAATGATCCCCCGTGCATCCAGCGCTGCAATAGAGAACGCCTGCCTGTTCAGACTAAGCCTTAGAGGGTTCTTTTGAGACCAAATTTACGGTAACATTTGGCAACCCAGGTGGGACACTGCTTCTGAATCTCTACGGGTCCGTGGGATCACAGGACCTGCAGCCGGCACCGAGGGATTCTCGGGGAGAGTCTCTGATCCCTGGGTCGAAGAGCTCAGAGCAAATCCCCTGGTAAGATGAAAGACATTCTGTCAGGATTTCCGGTCGTCTGCCTGTCAGACGTGGCGAAAGCCTCGCCAGGTTGGGCCAGAAGGGTACTGAGGGGTTCGAGTCCCTCCTGGAGAAGTTCTCCCAGACGAAAGTTTGGAGGACGCCTGGTCTGAAATACTGTGGGTTTGAGTGTCAGCTGGTCTGAAACTGGAACAGGGGTTTCAGTCTCCTCTGGGAGAATTGTTGGTTCGGTTCCCACCCGTTGGTCTTGGTAATTCTGAATTATGTGCTTTGTGTACTGGATTATGGTTTTTGGATTACATGCTCTGTTTGTTGGATCATGGTTTCTGACTTTGTGCATTGGATTATGGCTTGTGGCTTTGTATATTAATAAGATTTAACTCAGATGTGTGCAAACCAATCTAAAACTATTGTGATAAAGTCTCCATTAGGATGTATTTTAAGGAACTGGGAACAAACCCTGGGAGGTGCATTTAGCAAAAGCCCCCTGGTGAGTCAATCGCAGAGGATCTGCCAAGCAGGCTGGCCCGGCTCCACCAAACCCCCAACGTACTGTAGATGGGGATAAAGTCCCTGTAGTGGGCATTAAAACTGTGCTGGGGCAGACATTCTGGGTTATTACTGCATCAGGAAAGGTAAAGCCATGTATGGGCTTACTGTTGCCCCAGGGTCCGGGTGTCCTTGGTGGGTAATGCAGAAGGGCAGAGAAGTCAGCTGTGTGCCTCAGGGGATTGGATTTTAGGTGAAAAGAGCCAATGACCTGACCTGTCCAATCACCCTGTTACTGCAGTTGGTGCCCCGAAGCCCCTGGGCTCTGGAGGGGGTCAGGAGGCAGGGTGCAGGCAGGCACAGTCCCTGCCTGCTCTGGCAGGAGCAGCTCTGGGCCAAGAAAACGTCCCCGTTGTGGTGCTTATGGACGCAGGGCTGGACAGAGGTGACAAAGCCCGGGGGAGCTCGAAGCCAGGACCTGGAGGAGACCTGGCAGAGGAGGGTGGGGGGTCAGCAAGGGACCCAAAGGGGAGGTTTGGCAAAGGGATGGGGGAGAAGGCACATCAAGGGCTGGGTGGAAGAACCATGGCACCAGGGATGGAGAAAAGATAATTTAATTTTTTTACATTTCAGGTGGGGTCACCTCAGGATGGTTCCCAGCCCTACAACCCCCATCTGCTGTCTCCGGGGTGCCCGTTGCTCCTGTGGGACCAGCATTGCCACCACGGGGTCTTACGGAAGCAGCTGTGGCAGGACTGGAAGCACTATTGCCACCAGGCCTTGAGACACCCCCAGAGCTGGGTGCAGCCCTCCCGCAGGCACCATCCCACCCTGCACGGCCCTGGGGCCACCCAGCCACGCGTCCTGCCCGCGGGCACCCACTGCTGGGGACTGGGGTCTGCTGGGCTCCTCCTGCCCAGGGCCCTGGGGATGGTGCTGCCCAGGTCCACGGGGCTGCTGCTTTTTGGTTCCGTGGGGCCCCCTCGTGTCCATCTCCGTGGGCCTGCTCCTCTCCAGCCCCACAGGGCTGCTCCTGTCCGGTGCCACATTCTTCCTTCTGTCCTTGTCCCCATCCACAGCCTTGTCCGTGTCCAGGAGCACCCATGGCACCTCCACTCCACGGCCCTGGAGCCACATTCTGACTGCCAGCAGCCCCAGCTCGGCCTGCACCTCCATTCTGGGGGGGGTCTGGGGGGGCTCCTGGGGGAGGGTCCCACCGCAGCCCGCTGTTGCCACCAGCCACTTGGCCAGCTCCACCTGCAGCGGCTTGCAGAGCTGCTCGGTCACGGCCTGGCTGGTGGAGAAGTTGTGGATGAGCTCCAGGATGCGCGGCCACTTGGCCGTGGTGTTGGCGGGGGGGCTGTCAGGGGCTGGCTCCACATCCCTGGGTGTCTGCGCCTTGTCCCCCTCGTCCCCAGAGACCTGTTCTTGCCTGGTGCCTGCTGACCGCTCCTGTGGGGGGTCCTGGCCCAGGGCCACCAGCTCCTGATTGTCATTGGGGGACTGGCTGGGTCCCCAACGCTTTTGCACTGCCAGTTCCGCCATGGCACAGGGCCAGGGCTCCGGGAAGGAGGGTGTCTGTGGAAATGGAGCTGTTTGTTGAGAGGTGGCTCAAGGATGATATCCGGGCTACTGAGCACAGGTGTTCCATGCTCAGTGCCTTTGTACTGGCACTGCAGGGGAGCAGAGGGAGGTTAACCTGCCCCACTCCGGGCCCTCCGGCAGGATGGGCAGGGCACGGGCTGAGGGTCTGGGGCAGGATCTGGAGGGTCTCCCCCAGCACTCGCCATGTGTCCAGGGTCAGTGCGGGCTTCTTCATTCCTCTGCTTCAGTGGAGAAGCTGCTGAGCAAGGAGACGAGTGAGCTCAGCATGTAAACAGGTGGAAATAAATGAGGAGCTTGCACATAGTGCAGCGGCATTTGCTCTTGGCAATGCTCCCCCTTGAACAAACTGGTGTGAGTTTGTCATTCTTCTGCACGTTGCCCTGATCCCGGCTGGACCGAGACACACATCCGACCGTTTGCAGGGTGCTCAGGGCTGGGGCCACTCACTGCTCGGCTTCTCCATCTGGGCTTTCACAGTCCTTCTCCATTGTTTTGCCTTTTTCCTCATCCCCTGCAGGACCCCAAGAGCTGGGTGAGACAGGAGCAGCTCCCAGGCCCACACCACAGCCCCCCACCCCACCCTACGCCATCCCCCCCCCGGCGCAGTGCACTGCAGCCATCACCTACCCAGAACCTCTTGGCCGTCAACATGGTGCCGAGCAGGAAGAGCAGCAGGATGAGCATCAGTAGTGGGAGCAGCTGGGCCGGGGTGGGCCCGTTGCCGCGCGCCATGACTGTGGCCCCAGTGTGGCTGCGGTCTTTTATCCTGGGGCAGGCGGGTGGAGCCCCCTTTGTGACAGTCGGCAGCCCCCCCTGCCGTGCCCTTCCCCCTGCGAGGGGCTCAGGAGGAGCTGGGGTGTCTCCCTCGAAATCAAGGACCCCTGTGTCGGCACAGCACGGCACGGCACGCTTGGAGGCTCAGAGCCAAACCGCTCAGGTCCCCGGGGCCAGCGTAGCTGAGAGACCCCGTAGCTGAGGCCAGGCCCCGGCGTGTTGGGACGTGGTGCTTTCTGCCTGCCTGCGTGTAACGCCCGAGATCCACGTAGGAACCTTCATGGGACCATCTTTGTGTCCCGTCCCAATGCGGGGGTAGCGAGTAGCAGGGCGTTGCCTGCTGATCCCTCTGCGCTTCCATACTTCCCATTTACTGATCAGCACTGGCTAAAGGAACGACCGCATCCGCTCCGGCTGAGGGACCTCTGACTCTTGAGCCACAGCGACAATGGCGGCTCTGCCAGGCTCAGCCCCGAGGCCAGGGGGGCCAAACCCCCTGCCCTCCTCATCGCCATGCACCCCATGTACCGGCCGTTGAAGGCGTCGGGGCTCGTGGCCATGGGGAATGGGGGGTCCCTGCCCCGGACGATGGTCCCCTCAGCCAGAGGGGAGGGGGAGAGCAGCCGAAGGCCAGAGGACACCTGTGGGTGATGGGGGGGCTGGGAAGGCTGCAGGGGACACAGGGGGTGTCCTTGAGCTCCCTGGGCTGCACACAGGGCTGGCGCTGATGCCTGCTAGCTGATGGCTGCGAGCAGTTGGTGCTCATTGCTGTAAGGGGCCTCAGACAGGATTGTGCCCAAGCATGTCATTTTTGCAGCTCTGATGGGTCCATCCTGGGGAGGGCAGAGAAACCATTTTGTCCCTTTTCTGCCTTCTCTCCCACACCCGTCGCAGAGCCACAGGGTAAGAGACTATTTGACTATTCTCTCTCAGGGTCAATGTATCACCAGATCTGCAGTGTGAATAACTTACCCTGGGGTTACATTCACCCACATTTAAAGCACTCGGCCTCCTGTTAAGCTTCTTTCTAGCTAAGGCTTGTCATAATATAAACCAGCAAGTCAATCTGGGATATGACAGGGTCAGGCTCATTCTTAACCAACAGTACAGGCTTTTGATTCCTTCAGAATTGCACTCTCTTAGCTGTCCTTGAAGCTTTCAAAAGCACAGAACAGGAACAGAGGAAAATGCATGCTGCCAAGTTGAGTTTACTCACAGGATTTACCTTATGAGTTCATAACAAAACAAGAAGTAAAGTGCTGTAAGACACTAGTTCACACAAGCACTGCAGTAGTGGCCAAATGAGTGTGCACAGCTTTATCACAGCAAACGTGGTCCCAATTTCCTATACCCCTACATTTATGCAAAATTTATTTTGATAACAAAAGATAGCTAGAAGCTTGAAACAGTTCTAGGATAAAGTAATGCTCCCAGTTCAGAAACAGGAATTTTCATGTCCCCTCTTTTCAGATTCTTGTGGCTGCTCTGCTCTATCACAGACCTTTTTTCTGGACTTTGACAGACCAAACAAGGACCACTCCAACTCCTTCTGCAGTCAACGGGAACAACTCCAGTTGACTTCAGTCAGACTGGTTCAGGCCCTTAATCTTTCTGAACCTATTTCCATTTGAACAAGCAGCAAACATTGATATTACCAGAGAAAAGAGGGGTGACGTGAATTTATTTCCAAACAAAAGACATTTATGGCCCAGTTGGAATCACAGCACATTTATTTTCTTTAAACTTAATGAGCGGCATGATCCAATAATAATTGTATCTTATGCTTTTCATAAAGCTCTTAAGGCATTTCATAATCAATTAACAGCTCAAGCACGTCATCATTACAGAACATTTTGCAATAATCCATTAGGAATTAATGTACACTGAGCTTTCCATCATCACTAAACAAACCGTTACACAGCTAGGATCCGTGCCAAGCAGACAGGCTTTGAATTTTCTAATGAAGATTATAAATTCCCTGCAAGCATATTGCCAGGACCTTCTATTCGCCACCTCCCCACCACCTGCAAAGTTTTTGATGTTTAACCATTTCTGTGTACTCTGGTGAGATTAATAAAATCCAGTGTTTGTTTCTGTGCTGCATTACCTTTAATTCAGATATTTAGGACAAGATGGATCACAGAAAATGCAATATGGAGTAGTTATACTGCTGGAATGAAAATCAGTCCCTAGAGTGACTTCATGTATTTCTGAAGTCAGTCTTAACATGAGTAAGACTTCCAAATAAACTTTTCCTGCACCTCTTTAAATCTTGCTACTCCTATTTTTTCCAGTTAATAATTCTGGACATATCCCTACCTCCTCAGCTCAAACACAGCAAAGAGGGAGAGAGCACCTATGTAAGTTTTTCCAAGCTGTTGTCAGACCTAGCAATTAAGTGCCTGGCTCTCACTGATATTTTAGGGCAGCAGTAATGCGGTCAGGCGCCTTATATTCCAGAGATAACGGCTGGATCTAAAATTCAAGCTTGCACCTAAACAGCTCCCTCGCCTGGCAATAGCAGGCTATTCCCTCTCCCCCTAAGGCACTCGTGGCTTTCCACACTCGTCTGCCCAGCAACAGTTTGCCCCTTATCTGCAGCAACAGTCTGGTGTAAGCATCTCACCCTGAGATCAGCAGCATGAACTTACAGTATGATTTACAAGGAAAAAAAGCTGCTTCTTCAAAGATTAAAACTCCTTTAGATGTCTTGACATTGGGCCCCCACACTGACAGCATCACACAGGCTGTAACTTTTAAGCTGTTCAAGCGAGACATGTTTTTGTTTTACAAAGACAGCACACAGTCTATTATTAATCTTTTGCATGAGAAACATGGCAGTTTCCCCACTGCTGTGCCAGACAATATGGTTTGATTGCTTCTGCCTCCTGTCAAGTCTCCAACTGGAAATGTGTAATATGAAAGGAAGTGCAGCAAAACAGATAAGGATGTGCTGAGGTAGTTAAAACAATACTGGGGTAATTAAGGATCGGTATCTATACTGGAAACAAAATAAGCCCACTGTTTGGATGGTTTGATTAACACTGCAGGATTGTAAGGCTACCGATGACACATACTCTGTACAAAGTAGAAGGAGAAAAATCATCTTAAAATAGGAAAGTTTGACACTAAACTGTACACACTGGGAATATTTAATTTATTTAAAGGTTTTCAGGAAAGATTCTCCCCCAAGCAGGAACAGGAATAGCAAATAGTTCTTGCAGCAGCTGTAGCAGCAAGTTCTATAGTGAGAGGCCACTCTGATCTTTTTGCTAACATGTGCTGCATTTTTACTATGCACTTAGACCTGTGGCAAAATAATGAAGGAGACTGAATGCCAGGGGCAGAAAAAATTAGCAGCAACTGACTACATAAAACATGGAATTCCTCCTTGCTTGTCGCATTTTTTTAAAAAAAGCCAAGAGCTCCTTCCTTCCTTGCACCAAAAAATGAAGTACCGCCTAGAAGAGCAGTGCTGTACCATGAATTGCTCTTATTAATGCTATATCATGCAACTTCAAAAAACAACCTGCTTTGCTCCAGAAGGCACCAGAATCCAAGTAATGGAGTGAAGCTTACTACTAGGTAAGTAGTTACTTACTACTATCTGATCCATAACTCATGTTCTTTTGAATCTTTTTAGAGATGACATTTGCCCTTGGTATCCTGTAACTTTACAAGGATCGGTCCCCTCCTGTTTCCTGCTGCACTTTGACTATCAAAGAGAATCATTAATTCGTGAGTCTTTAATTCTATATTTACAAAGTAATGATCCCTCTTCTTTGGAGAAGAAATACTGTCTGTGCACAACTGTTAAGTTACACTCATAGCTGTGCAGTGTATGCAGTGTACGTGAGAAAAGGGAAAAGGGTGGAAGCATAGATTCCCATTGGCTTCAAATGGGATATAGGACCAATAAAGAAAACAAAATCTCTTTCAAAAAGATCAAGGAAAAATGAATGAAGCAATTCCCTCCAAAACATTTATTGCCTCTTGGTTTTCCCTCCTGCTAATCACGCCTTGTCTTGTACACAGTCATTGTCTCTCTTTTTGATGGGGGAGATATTCATGCAGTGTAGTCTTGCTCAAACTGGGAATATTCTTATTTTATTTCCCAAAGTGAATGTATCAATTGAACCAACTCATCAACTGGAAATTGCTGTGCGTGAGCCAACCCCAGCTTTCTGTGTTGTCAACTGAAGGATGCACATTGCTGACAAGCTCGACAAAACAGGCCATTTCACAGTTGTGAGCTGCAGAGTGATTGAGCTGATGTAGATTTCTAGCAGTATGCTTTCCTAAAGAGCTACTGCTTCGCATTCCCCTTGTGACACAGCAAGCGTTAGGGATGCTCTACCCTCATTCCTTCTGCATGAAAGAAAAAATACTGCAGCGATTATTTCTAAGTAACAATTAACACCAGAAGAAAGCATATTAATATCAGCAGTGGTCTTGTGAGTAGTGTACTGCTAGGAGACTGCTTAGATTAGGTTCAAGGTCTGCTGGATGCTCCTGGTAAGTGTTTTACCTAACAGCTCGCTGATAAGGATCCCAGTTTGAATGCAGCCCAGGACACAAGTGTCCCAGTTGCTTCTTTTGCCTTAAAGGTTTGAGCTTGTTTCCCCATAAAAGTGCCATATGTCCAAGTTACAGAGCACTCTGAATGTCTCTCTTGGCCACCTTTGCTGAAGCTGTTCCACTCTGCATGGAATAAATAATATTCACAGGGACCTGAGAGAGTATGGCTTGTAACTTCGTGATTAAGGTAGGCATCTGGAGAGAGGATGGGTTTTTTGTCTGTTCTCCAGGGAATTATATGAGAGTTTTAATTTACTAAGTATGTAATTGAAAATTTAAGATGAATGCTAGGCAGGCAATGCACAGTAACACAGACTTCAGTGTGGTCACAACACTACTCCGAGATGAACTGCTGTGGTAAAGGAGCATCTTTACCACTCACTTCTCTGATGTGAATCACAATTGGATGATGGTGCCTCCTGAAGTGACTTCAAACTGCGATCAGGGCAACACTCCAGGGTAATCCACGTTTTTGTAGGATCAAATGCAACTGCACAGGTGTAGTGCAGTAGAGTAACTTCCTCTAACTGCAACTAAAGGAGAAGAACTGGGCAGCTACATGCTCCTTGCATGCACAGAGAGTTGTTCGATCATTTAAATCAGCTCCCATTACATTGCTGGGCACCTAAGTCAGGATATGACAAGCTTCAGTAGGTCTCTAAGATGAAGCGAAACCTATTTCCAGTTGGTGGGTTTTTTTGTAATGATCTTGACACATAACACTTAGCAAAAATGATTGATTCAATCTTCAGAAATTAGTAGAAGATTCCCATTGATTTCAGAGGGTCACAGAAACTACTCATTCCAAACCAGCAGTTTTCACCTTTAAGAATCAGTGATAAACTATACCAGTCACACTTTTTAATCTACATAATTTTCTTTGGAAAGCACCATTTCTATAGAAGTGGGGGTTTTATGTGAAACTATCAATTTCAAAACAATTTCTATTAGGAAATAGTGAAAATCTTCCTCTTTCAGTATTCTCCAACTGAGAAATGTTTAATTTCAATACTGTTCACCATTTAGTAACGAAGTTCATATAAAAGAAATTTAAATTGAAACAAAATATTTGGAACAGATTAAGGTAAAACATGGGAACTAATCTAAAATTAATTTATTTTTATTTAATAATTTAACAGAGACAATTCTCATCCCACTCATCTTCCTGCCTCTCAAAAAAAGGAGAAGGAGGTTTTGTCCCACTTGGAATAAGGAAAAATTCTGTCCCATTGAGAATAAGAGCTTATTTCAAGATTTTCACAGACTGAAAAAAGTATTTCCCAGCCAACTCTACCAAACAGACAACTGTGTCTCAGAGCTGTAAACACAGTTTGCAGATCTTGCATCTGTTTTTTGTTTACAGTGACGGTAAGATATCCGTATAGGTAAGTCAGGTTTTCCATGACAACAGTGTGTACTTCTACATTTCTAGGTAGTGGTGGTTCTTGAAAACACAAGAATAAGAAAAAACAGAAAGAGAACCTTACAGAAAAAACAGCAAGAATCTAAAGAGGCAGAATTAGGTAATGCATAGAGTTGCTGAGCTTGTTCAAGTAGGTAATTGTATTAGTATTGACTCAGTGTAACCATCTCTCTTTCATAAATGAATGCTTTGCATGACTGGTTTTCTGTAAGTTTAAATGCATTGGATTTTTTCTTCTTATTGAATTTTATAGAAAAAAACCCCAACTACATAGATGGAGGTGAAGAGAACTAATCCCTAATATTTTATATAAGAGGAAGTATGAAACATACATAGCAGTGAATCCAAATGTAACTAGAGATTATTAGAACTGCTATGGTGCATAATCATGCTTATCTCCACTGCAAAAAGATTCAAAACCAGAACTCCAAATCTGAAGCCATCAGGAACACACTATTTCAAATACCCCCACCCCTGACTGTGAGCTTCCATGTGGGTCCAGTTTCAAAACAGAATTTCATGCCCACTTCACCTTTGTGAGATTGGTCCTGTAGTCCCTGCTCATGCTGAGTAGCACCTACTCACGCAAGTTATTAGACTGAAGGAGAAGGGGGTAAGAGTAACTCCCCCCTTCACTTTTTGCAACACTGCAAAAAAAGGACAATATATATCTTTGCATTATAAATATAAAACCTTGGGGAAAAAAAAAAGAAAGGTTATGAACCTGATCTCTGGGATCCACAGGACTGAATCAATAAGAGTGTCCACAGATATAATATTAGATATTATATCCAGGGATACACTGTGGAGAAAGACTTTGGAATTAAGCCCAGAAAAAACTGCTGATACAAGACAGAGTTTCTCATGCTTCTCCTAAAATCTCAAAGCCTGATATTAATAAATAAAAATGGTTTTAGGCTGGAATTAAACTTGCATAGTTTTATGAGGGACAGTTCTTTATTGCCTGGTTCAATTTTCCCAGGCTTTCAAGAAATGTGAATGTGATAGTTGGGAAGGTCTTTACAGTCAAGTTACAAACTCCTTTTCAGTAGCAGATAAACAGGATCCAAACATTCTCTTTGTATCCTGTTATATATGAAGATGTCTTACAGTGACATTATGAATGATACTACTGGAACCAGTCGACCTACAGCCTGAATCCACTCCATTCCTCCACCCACCTGTAAGCACATACGTCCACCTTACAGTCCAAGCCTGACCGATCTCACTTTCTAGGCCCAAAGCTGGCTAGTGAACAAGCCATCCTGGCCAGCCAGTCTGAAATCTTCATCCTCTCTAGCCACCGGTCCATGCAATCCAACATCTCACTTTTGATGGGTTTGGTGGAGGAAAAGTAAGTAGAAGTACATCTGTCCAGTTCTGCCCAGGCAAGTGAGGGGGCAAGGATGAGAAAACTTCCTAATCACTTCAGGAAGTCATTGGAAGTCCTGAGACATGAGATTTAATTACAGACATTGGTCTAATACAAAACTGCAAGTACTACGAGCAAAGCAAGGACTATGGACACAATTCTGCTCGCTATGCCATGACCCACGAAGAAGGGAAACACTTCACAGATTCATAGTTCCTGAGACCAAAAGGAACTGCAAGGTCTCCAGCGCATAATCTCAGCACACAGGCTGCAAATTTCTTCCAGATGATTAATGCATATTTTGTAAAAAAAGATATTAACTCCTACTTTTAAAAAACCTAAGTTATAATGATCTACTGCTTCCTTGTTAAGGCACCCTACTGTTTAATTATTCTCACAGATTGCATTTTACTTCAAGGTTGAATCTATCCCACTCTGACTTAAAGCTTTTGGATTTTGCAATGTCATCAAATGTGAAGGCCCATCACAAAAAATTATAGTGACATCTATGTCAAAAAAGCATAGGACCCATCTCTGCTAAACATGCTAAACACAAAGCTGGATAATACCGCTGTGTGATTTTCTAATGTCATCTGGAGATACTTACACTCTGTTTAATTGTATTATTTTACTTTTCCCCAGTCACTCAAGGTGATCATCAGGGAAGCAGGAGGAAGCAGAAGGCTCTGTCATGTGCCAGAAAGAATAAAGGACGTGCTGTAAACAATATCTATGTGCCAAATGCTGCCTGAACTTTCAACAGATCATTGAGCAGTCAACAGCTCCAGTCTGGAATTAGGCTGATTGTTTAGAGAACAGTCCACAACCAAATCAGCTGTTTGGATATTTGGCTGCTATGATTTAGAAAAAATAGAAAAGAGCATTAGTATGCTTAGATACATAAGGGAGGCAAATTATCTGCTGAAAGTCATGGAACTGAACATTAACTTTTAAAACTAAAAGCTTTTTACACTTGTTTCTCCAAAATATTTTGTCTTCTAACACTGAACATAACATCAACAGAAACAGAAGTAGTTGATGGCTGGTGTGAGAATCTTAAAGGAAGTGACAGTAGGTGTTTGCCAGTTAAGTGTATTTTTATGTCAAGAAGAAAAAATAGAAAATGTAAACTATACCTAAAAGTAACTACAAATGTGTAAGCTAATAGAATTAATTTGCACTTGATTCTTTAAAAGTCTCAGCTCTTCCTGTAAATAGGCATCTTCCTTCAATTCCTAAAAGATCAATAGGAGTTGAAAACATTTAGTAACTTGCAGGAAGTTGCTCAGCACTACACCATGGTGTTTATAGTGCAGTTTTTGAAAGTCTGGCTGGTATGACAGGTTCTTCAGAGAGAAAGACATCTTGAAGCAAAGAAAATCTTTTCTCAAACATACGTCTTCAGGGAGTCACCATAAGTCACATAACTGTTAATATATTTATGATGATGGAATGTGAAAATGTTATACGTAGACATCAACTTTCAAAATGGTTGTGATTTAGAGAGCTGCAGGTGTTGCTTTTATAAATTTCATATAGTTCAGTGCCAAAAGAGGAGACAGCATGAAAAATTATAAGCAGATCTACTAAAGCATTTATATCAATAGTCTGTACTGAAGAAAGCTTTGTCAACGTCTGTGACTTATCTTTCCACTTCTGTAAAACATGGTACAGATGTAACTGTCTAATCTGACTTTTAGTCACAATATTTAGCTACCTGAAAGATAAAGTATAATGTAACACTATACATTTCTCCTCTTTCAGTGTTTCTCAGCTTTAGAACTGTGAGCCTTTGAAAGCAGATGACATACTCCATTATTATCAAGTAAACTTCTTATCTGTCGTTTGATAACTTGTGACAGTGAATGAAATGCAAAAAGACTAAATGTGCACTACAGAATTAGCCTGCAAAATTTAATAGTTATTGTAGGTATCTAACATACAAAATGTAAATTATCTGTCAGAAGATTCTGAGTAATATTTTTATACTTTCTGGATAAGATCAGCCAAAGTTCTGGTGATGTCACATTTCTATAATAACTTTCAGAATATTACACATCATGTCCTGCTGAAAAAGGAATTCTAAAGACCTCTGCTGTAAACTGAAGTTCTAGGGAAAAGACTAGAGTCTTAGTGGGTTTTAGTTTTAGCTTTAAATGTTTATAGATCAGAATTTCTCCTTTTGTAAATCAGTATCATTTCACTGACTTCAGTGAAGCAATGCCAAGTTAATAGCAGCAGATGAATCCAGTCTTTTGTTTTCTATCACAAATCACATTTTCTCCTAAAGGTTATTTTGGGCTCTACACTGAACAAACCGTTGTGATTGTGAAACTGTTATCCAGAGTTCAGAAAAAAAAGAGTTCTGCAGGATGGTGACAGTGCAAAGCACTCCTTTTACCTTGTCAATATGGACCAGCGTTCTGTTTGAAGAACTTATCCCATAGTTTGTAAAGACAGAAGAAAGCACAATGACAATTTACTCTGACTTTCTGTATATATAGAGAACATCGCAATTTCTGGGCTCAACTCTTGTGTGAACTACAGCAATTTTTTAAGGAAATTATCCCGGCTTGATTTAGACATTGCCAGTATTGACACTTTTCAAGTTATACTGGATGAATATTACTCTCCCTATTTATTTGCTTGCATGTTTTTAATCTCATTCTTAGTGTGAATATGCCGAGCTTTAATCTTGGAGCCTGAAGAGTCTGTTCCTGAAATCCTGTTCCCCACATAGGTACTTCCAGTTCACTGCTGATTGACTCCTTAAAGCATCTCTTTGATATGCTCATTCTATCACAGTTAGACTGAGCTCCAAAGATCTCCTCTCCAGAAGAGAAAGAGTACTATAGTTTCTGGGACAGTTCAGTGAGTGACATCTATTATGAAGTCATCTCTGCGAATACAGATTAAGAGCCAGGTGGATTTCTCATTTTTCAGAGACTACCAAACTACTTTCAGACAGTAATAACTAATGGTCACTTCTGTTCTGAGGTAGCTGCTGAGCTAGAGAAGGCGGCATTCGTTATCCATCACCTCAGGTACCATTGTTACCAGGACAAAAAATTTCTGGGCCTTATCTTTCAGTACTGAAATTACTCAAGAGTTTGTCTTTGACTTCACTGGCAACAGAAAAGTCTCACAAAATGGAATTAATTTCACCCTACTTTAAATGTCTAAATCTGATCTACTTCTTATGTACTTTTTATTGTCGGTAAAAGATAAATGGACACTTCCATGGCACATCCCTCCCATCTAAAAACTGACAGATGAATATCACCTAGCTTGAGTGTTTCAGGTAACTGTACGGGAGATTTCCATGTTAAATCTCTCTATTTAACATGAGAGAAAGGAAACTGTGATGATGAGATTCAGGGGAGGTGCCACAGGAGTATGGTATGAACAGAGAATAACGAAAACAAGAGCCCAGAGTAAATCTGGAGAAAGTGTGGAACCAAAAATAAATCAAAGAAAGAAAAAGGACTTCTTGAGAGGTAAAGACACCACCAGAGGTGGAACCACAGAGAGGTGGGAAGTATTTGCTGTGAGAGTGCTGTGGCTCCGGTACCCTTTGGAGAAAAGGAAGTCCAGAACTGCCAGAGTCTGTGGAAATCACAAGTCACAAATCCACAAAAGCAAGCAACATTTGTTTCTTGTTGTAGGAAATATTTTGCCAGTTGGGAAAGATATCATCTGGAAGGTTTTGCCACTGTAAATTCTCCAAGAAGGATAAAATTCTACAGGGAAGGGCCTCTTGTAGTGTGTATACATATATGCATTACATATTTGTACATACAAATATACATTACATATTTGAACTTGTAACTGCTACCACAGTTCCTGCACTTCAATTACTGGTTATGTGTGATTTTTTTCTCTTTCTCTCCATCCACACACATATGTAAAAACATACGTATTTATTAAAAGACTAAGCTGCTACTGTCACAGAAGTAGGATACAACAAAAGGAAATAATACTGAATTTGGTAACAGTATTTCCCATCCTTTTACGTACTACATAAAAAGATCTATCAATTCTGAGCAGGTTTAAGGGCAGATTACTGTGCACTGATAGCTCAGCTTGGAAAGACTTTTTTCCTAGATTAAAAATAATAAAGATTATAATATAATCCTGGCAGCAGATTTTTACATCTACATCCAAAGGACGTGCAGGTTTATTAAAGAACAGTGCAATGTCTTAAAATGTGAACCGAACCTTCTACTGAGCCGTACTGCAGACTCCACTGCTGCAATCAATACTCCAAACAGCCCTATTTTTCTTGGACAAAAACCATACATATATCTGACATTTGAGGAAGCTAGGTGAATAAATCAATAGCTAAACAAAAATGCACTTAATCATATCTATCCTGGACAGATGCAGATTGGAAAATCCTATATGGTCCACATAATGCCTTCTGCTTAAAGCTTCGAAAAGAATTCCTGTTTCCTAAATGGCAATGTCCTGTTGCTAGAGCACTGCTGAAGCTGGAGTGATTACAGTAGCAATTAACTGTGTGACAGCCAGCATTAGACAGATCTATTGCTCAAACTTAAGTTCAGGTACAGTTTGTTGTTAGAGTACTTTAGCATAAATACATAACTTCATAACCAACAAGCTGTGTATTTTAGAAGCGTAACAGCTTTACCGGAATACGGAGCAAAGATTCACACATTCACTTTAACCTTAAATCTACTGGGCTGCATTTTCTTACCTAGAATCAGCCCAAGGAGGAATTTAATATATATACACACTTTATCTTTCCTTAATGGTTTTAAGCGGCGACCATTATTGGACATTTCTCATGGCGTTGCAGGTGATCATTACCCATACATAATAGCCCTGCTAAATGAGTATAGACAGCTCTAATGCCAAAAATCTCTGTGTTCAAAGGTACATTTGTGCATAGAACAGCTGCTATGCTTAAAGGTGCTCCTTCAGTTGACATTACTTCATAAAGCCCTTTGAGATAACCACAGTGCAAGAGATGTTTCAGAAAAATACAATTTTATTTCTTCTCTGCTTTAGCCCTAAGCGGCTCAGCATTATTTGAACATCAGCAACAGCACTTCTTTACAACTTCAAAGTCAGATTCTAACCTCAAATTGGCAGTGCACCTTGAGATTAAAAATCTGCCTGGCACTGGAAGAAATGGATGTTTTCAGCAGAAAGAAGAGCAATAGGAGGTAACAACACGGCAGTCTAATATCACTCAATTAGAAGGTATATTAAGGTTACACTAAGGTACCTGACATGAACGCTCTTACAGGAAACAGTTTAAGAAAGGTGTGAGGGAAAGGACGACACCATTAAGTGTGGGAAGTTTTGTAGCTGTTATTAACCTGGAAGAAGGGTGAGCTTCCTCCCAGCTGAGCTTTTCAGCGAAAACCTCCGTGTCAGGCGTTCTGCAACCATGAAGCCCAAGTAATGTCTTTTATTTTCAAAATGTGTAATCCCAAAAAGATGAAAATGCAAACAGATGCCTGAGGTTTTTTGTTTTCTACCAGTTACAGCTCCTGTCTGTTTAGGAACACGGTGAGAGGTCTCTTCTCCTCAGGATGAAGGAAGAGTGTCTCTGTGGCGGAGCCAGCCTAAGCCATGGACACGGGGAAGCAGCTACAGGGGTTTTGGGGTCCTGCTGGTGCAGAGAGATCGGCGGTTGGGGCCGGGTGCGACAGGGCTGCTCAGCAAGTTGCGACCTCCCGCTGTGCCCAGTCAGCTCCTGTTCCTGGGGGATGTGGAGCCTGCTCTCCGTTTTTATCCGAGGCCCATTATCGCAGAGTTTGATCAACTCAACAAGCGTTTCCATCCTGCAGATACTCAAGCAAGCCACCGCTGTTGTGACTTCACCTACTCTGGCGTTCTCCTGTTTAATTCACCAGGAAGTGCCACATCGCATGGCTGGGGGTGACGCTGTCCGTGCAGCCCCGTGGGGGATCTGCAGCGGGGCTGCCGGTGACGCCCGCACCCGCCTCTCTGGCCCCGTCCCGCGCACCGGTCCCGCACAGCCCGCGGGACGATACCTGGGAGGTCCGAGATGGGAGGGGGGTCGGCTGTAACTCCCCCAACTTCACAGCCGCCCGGCGGCTCCCTCAGGCGGGCACCGCTCGCCCCGCTGCGGGTCGCCGGCTCCCGCCCGCCGCGGCGGGCCCCGAGGGACGGCGGCGGCGACTCCCCCGCGCCCGGTCCCTCAGCCGCCCGCCCTCGCGGCGGAGCTCCCCGCAGCGCCCCGCGCCGCCAGGGGAGGGGAGGGCGCGGGCCGCGCCCCCTCGGCGGCGGCAGCGCAGCCGCTGCCGGCGGGACCGGGGCGAGGCTCGGGGGCAGCGGGTCCCTCGGCGGGCGGCAGAGGGCGCCCCGCGTTCCGCCAGAGCGGGGCCGGGAGGAGCCTCCGGCGCGGGGCGGCGCGGCTGGGGAGGGAGCTGCCACGTCCTCTGCGCCGAGCGGAGCCCGCCCGCGCCTCGGCCCCACGTGTGGCGGAGCGGGGAAGTTGCCGGCGGCCCGCTCGGGCTCTGCCCCTCTCCTGCCGCCGCCCGGCCCTTCCCGTCCCTCGGCGGAGCGCAACTCCAGGTAAGGGCGCGCGACGGCCCGCTCCCGCCCGCTGTCCCGGGGGAGGCCGGCGGGGCGGGAGGCAGCGGAGGGGAGCGCTGGGGGGGGGGCGCGGGTCGAGCCCGCGGTATCCCCGGGGGAGCCGCGGGGCAGCGGGCTCGGCTCCCGGGCGGGCCAACTTCCTGCGGACTTTGGCTGCGAGCGCTCCTTCCCGGGGCGGCGGGAGCGGTCCGGCGGCCGGGGCGCCGCGGTGAAAACCGGAAAGTTTTGAAAGCCGGTGTGCGGGCTGGGTGCCGCGGCGGAGAGCCGGGAGGCGAGCGTGGCGCGGCGGCGGGCGGGCGGGAGCCGCCGCCTCAGCGTGCGGCGCAGGGGGGGCCGCGGGCGGCTCGGGGCGCCTCCCGGCGCCTCTCCGCGGGGCGGCCCGGCTGGCGGCTGGCTCCGGGCCCTGGGGCGAAGCCGCCTCGGGGAGAGACCCCGCCGCTCCGGGCGGGGAGCTCAGGTGTGCCGCCGGCTTCGCGGAGCGGGAGGCGCCGGCGGGCCCCGCCGCTGGGCTTGAATCGCAGCCCCTGAGAAGCACCGCTGAGGGATTAAGGAGGAAAATAACTCTTTAAAGGACTCGCAGAAGACTTTGAGGTTTTGTGGTTCTGCCCTTTTTTTTTTTTTTTTTTTTCCTTAATTCGGTTCCCCAGTCGCGAGTACAATTGTGCTGAGCAACGACCAAGACCTGTGTTTAAGCAGCCTATTGAAAAAAAATCTCAGGAAAGCATTAAAAGGTGACCCAGGAAAAAATCAAGATAATCCCTTCTGAATGTAAAACTGTGTCTTTTGTCTCTGTTTTTTAAGCACCGTGCCTTTATTTGTGCGTGTTTTGTCCGTACGATGCGCTGACGTGAGTTCGGTTCGTAGCTGTTTGGTTCTTATTGTTGGTTACCTGAAAAAAAAATTATTTTCTGTTACGTTTCTAAACCGGTTATGGTTCAAACCTCCTTTTAAAGCAGTAGAGAAAATACATGTTCTCGTGGCAGAGATTTTACATTCCGGGGTCCCGGTCCTGCCTGAAATTTGTATGAGCTTTTTATCAGTCTGTGTGGTACCGCCCTGGGCTGGGACCTCCTGGGGTTTGCATGTTTCTCTGAATTTTGAAAATGTGATTGTAAGTTATTTTTAGCTTTGTTAAAATTTCCTCCTTTAAATGAACCAGGAGTCTTGTAGGAATTCCCTGATGGCCTGTTAAAAAAAAAGTGAAATGAGTTTCTCATTAGTACATCTTTAATAACTTTTTTGCTCTCTCTTAACTGCCTTTTACTGGCCTATTTATAACATACAGACCTCCTAGACTGAAGTTAAGAAGAAAGATGATTTTGGACTGTTCTCAACCTTTGTAGGTAGAAATTTCACTGATCTTTGTCAGATAAATGAACTGCTCCTTGTCACAGCAATTTTAGCTGCTGCTTTCCCTTATGCTTTGTGGGATAGAAGGGACATCTACCAACAGGAATTTTGGGTGCAGCTGTCAAATACCCCTTATTGTGTGGGAGCCTCTAGGAACTATCGGTTTCATTAGTGCTTTTTCCATCGTGGACTTGCACAGGTCTCTGTTTCTGCTCCAGAGGGTTTTGGTGGAGCTGTTGACCACAGATGCAGGGTGATACAGAAGAGCATGGACAGCACTGGCAGACATACAGAGATAAAGACAAGCCATTTACCGAACTGGACATCTTTGGATGCTGCCAGGGTGGACATTGGAAAGCCCTCCCTTCTGGGTAGTCTTTAGCACGCATAACACCCTTTTGGGATGTAACTGGTGTTCACAGACCGATGGGACTGCTTTGTGTGAGACATGAGATATTTAGCAGTGGCCACATGCCCTCACCTCTTGTCTGTGGAACACCACCTGAGCTTTGCAGCTACCCCAGAGCGTCAGACTTGTGTGGAAATTGCCCTGCGTGAGGTGACAGCCCTCAGCCACACTCCCTAGCTGACCGCTGGCTCGTTGCTGCTCGTGTGGAGGTGTGTACAGTAACAGTAGACTGTTTCATTGCTGGTCGCTGCTGTATCTGTATGCTAGCAAAATAATCTTGTTTGTTTTTTTTTTTTTTTTTTTAAATCTAACCATGTTTTTCCATGCATTAAATAGAGAGTGAAATGCTTTTGCGTCTGTATGATAAACATGCTGATTAGGTGATATGAGCTGTCTTATGGGACTGTAGGTGGACTATACACAAAATCTTTTGGCCATGACACTTAATGTGTAATATAATGCTGTTTCCTTGTTAATTTTTGTTACAAATTTTCATCCTCCATGGTCTTTCTCCCTTGCCTGTTACTTTGTAGCCCCACAAGGCTTGTCCCGATGGTGTGTGCACTACCAAGAAGCAGTGGTAGTGTAGAGGAGCTGAAAGAATTTCTCCATGAAGAGTCACAGGAGACTTGCCCTGATTCAGCAGGTAGAGCTGCTGTCATGGGGACTGCACTCAGAGATCTTTTACAGAGGTATCAGGGTTTGAGGGACCTGAGCATAACTCTCTCTGCTGAATTGGGCTGGGTTTTGCTTTTACTGTTACAGCTGTGCCTCAGCTACTCCCAAAGCCATCTGAGCCCTTTGAGAATGGATCTGGCATCTCTTGATTCAACTACTTTGGTCCAGGTGCTCCAGAATAAAATGATCTCTGTCTAGTCTCTCTATCATGCACTGCAAGAAGCGTCTAGGGGTGGATTGATGTCCATGATGCCTAATAGCAATTTGTATTGCATGCCAATCTGAACTTCTCCGTTTCTTGACGGATTATGGAAATCCTATCATGCTTGGAGAAATGTCCCGCAGAGATCTTGGCTGTTGTCTTCTCTGGAGATCCACTAAGGTTGATTGTTCTACAGGGTCACCAGAACAAGGGCAGGGCTGCTCTGTAAGACCACAAGTTCTGTAACCAGGTGACACTTTTTCCTCACAAGGTAAGAGATCCTGAGGGGTCTCCATGATTGTGCTGTTCTGTGTTGTGCCCTATTTGGTTCGTTTTGGTTTTTTAATTACTGCAGTATCAGCTTTCCAGTAAGTGCTCCTTAAAGCTGAGAAGTTACCTTCCTTTCTGCCCATTATGGGAAAGAGTTATGTTGACAGATGTGGGCTCTGTGAGGATTTGCTGAGCTCTTAATCCTGTTTGTGGCTAATAGGCCATGCTAATGTGGAAGGGCATCTCTTTCAGTATATAAAGGTCTTAACTGCTTGCTACCTTAGGGAAATGTGCTGTTGAAATGCTGTAATTGCCTTAGCAATAGTGGCAGGCCATGAGGTTCTCCATATAAAACTCTGCAACAGTGCAGGCCTCCCCCCACTTCTTTTTTTTGAGATAGATTTTTACATGGTAAAACAAACCCTAAAATAATTGCTGTAGGCAATAGAGGAAGCAGGCTTTGTATGTTGAATGTGGCAAACAGCCAGAGATCAGATATTTGTGAGCCCTTTAGGCACACGTGTATCTTGAGGGGATGAGAATGTGTGATAATATTCTCTTTGTTGTCTTTTGGCCTACCACTAGTTTAGTTTCAGGGTTGTTTTTTTTTTTTTTGGTCTTCTCCATCTTGCTTTGTTTGATTTCTTGCACCATTTTTTGTTGCAAAGAAGTTAGTCCCTTCTTTCTCTCTTTAAAATGCGAGCTCTGTGCTTTTAGATGTCAACGTGCCTAGAAGTTTCTGACCGCTTTTGTCATTAGAAATCTCATAGAGTTTCTTGAAGCGTAGGGCATGCCCCAATCGAATTACTCTATATTAAAGTTCTGAAAGTATAAGCATAATTTTAAGTATATTAGCAGCTTGGCAGAGACTTCTCTGTCTAGTCCATCAGTATACTGGTCAAAATAATATAAATAAGTAGTGATAGGACTTTCCCCTGCAGTTACATGTGAGTATGGAAAACACCACCGTCCATCCTGTGTAATTAATGTATGGTATTTAAGCAGCTGCTTTGTTGAAGATGGGGTTACATTCTTGGAATCAAAGGAGTTATGTTGTGTAGTTTGCTGGTGAGTTTCTTTAGGGCTAAAAAGCTTCTGAGCAAAGTAACTGCTTGCCTTCCTGTTTCCTAATACACAGTATTAAAGGCACGTGCAAGATAGGGACCTTAGTTCTTTGTTACCCAAGCATTTGATGGAGGATGTTGATAAAACCAGAAACTGGAACTGGCTTTGTAGATGGAAGATGAGAGGGTAAGTGATTTATGACAGTGACTTGCAGTATGCAAGATACTTGATTTTTAGGTTTCTTTGGAGTGGAGGTTGCTAACAGTGCCAAAATACTTGTATTTGCCCCTTTATGGCCCATAGACTAAGGAAATGATATCTGTGTATATATCAAGAAACAGGAAAAGGGATGGTGGTTAATTAGAATGTACTGGAAACACGGAACCTGAGCATAATGTAAATGGTATGGTGGATACTGTCTTGGTTTTGTCTGGGATAGAGCTAATTTTCCTTCTTAGTAGCTAGAATAGTGCTCTGGTTTGGATTCAGTATGGGATTTGGTATGAGAAGAATGGTGATAATACACTGATGTTTTTACTTGTTGCTAAGAAATCAAGGACTTTTGAACTTCCCATGTCCTGCTAGTGTGCAGGTGCACAAGAAGCTGGGAGGGAGCAGAGCCAGAGCAATGGACCCAAACTGACCAATGAAATATTCTATATCATATAATGTCATGCTCAGTATATAGAGGAGGGTTGGTGGGGAAGCTGGCTCTCTTGCTCTTCCAGGATTGTAGTTTTGGGATTTTCTCTTCTCTGGGATCGCTAGTGGGGAACAGGCTGGGCATGGGTTGACGGGTGGTGAGCATTGTGCATCACTCGTTTGTATATTCTATTATTATAATTATTTTAATTTTATTTCAATTACCTATGAGTGTCCTTACCTTTACGCCTCCAATCCTCTCTCTCTCCCATCCCCCAGGTGGGGGGGGGTGTACGAGCAGCTGCGTGGTGTTTGGCTGCCCACCGGGTTTAAACCATGACAATATCAAGTACTATCTACAACAGCTGCAAGGCTGCTTCTGTGACCATAATGTATTCTCTCTCTAATTGGCTTATAAAAATTAGACACAGTAATAGGGAAACTCAGTGAAAGTGTTGGTCTTGAGGAATTCTTTTCTTTAAACAGGTGGTAACAATACTGCTGCACTTTTCTCAGTCCTTTGCAGGTGCCTGTGGACTTCCTGAGGTGAAGGGACAGAGAAAAGGAGTCTGACTGCAGGCAGAGTGGGTGGGTTCTGGCCCACTCAGGTGGGTATTGACTTTCTGCATTATGACAGAAGGTCAGAAGAGATAAGCGTACAAGGTTTTGTGAAATGGCCAGATATGTCGTAGCAGGAATGCTGAAACTCATTATTGGACTTACCAACGCCTGCGAACCAGGCTAGAACATGAACTTGTGACTGGTGTCTTAGTGCCAGCTAGCCTCTTATCTGCTTCCTTTCATGATTTTTATTTTATCTTGTTTGGATTGCACATGTTTTCCATTAGACTTTTTCTAATGATCCTTTTCTTTGCACTATAGTTATCTGTATTTTTCTTTCCTTTTTACCCCCAGCTGTTGTCAGTTTGATTTCTTTTTTAATTGCATCGTTAGATTTTTCTCCTTCTGTGTATCTCCCCCATGTTGTTTACATTTGTTCTTCCCTTATTCTTCTTATATTTCTCCCCTTTTAACTCTTATCCTTAGAGGAACCAGTTTTACTTTTGGAGACCAGCCCTTTCTTATTGATTGCCAGCTGCTTTTATTGAAACTAATTTGCATTCTCTGCTCTTATTGTGCTAGACAGAGGACTAGTGATTTTGAGTAAAGCTCTTTCCCCAAAGGCTTTGCTCAGAAATTGTCTCTGTATTCCACAAAAAGAGTGGAAAATAAAGAGCAGCATCAGTGCAAAAGCTGCTTCTGCCTAAACCAATGTGTTTGTGTCTTTGTCACGTGAAGAGTAGAAATGTGGCCTGCCCTGCTGCAGGCACAAATGACTTCTCCAGGCTGAAATGAGCTGGTGGGGTGGGGGGAGTGCAGAAGGATGTGGCTTTATATTTACTTCTATTGGCATCCCTTAGACTCCAGCAGTAACAAATCCAATCCATTTTGATTGGGACTGTGTATTGCCTTGGTACTTTTGTTTACAAGCACTTGTGTAGCTGTGATTTTTAATTTTTTTTTTTTTTTTTTTTGGCGGCCATAGGCAGCTCTAAAAAAATTTATTAAGAGTACAGCTATACCAGTGTTAAAGAGCTGAAGAGCTGTGGCTGCATGATGGTAAACTTGGAAAAAAGTTAAATCAGAGCAGGTGACTGGGAGGGCTTTAACGCTCAAAATACTATCTGCCTTCACATTGATAAGGGTCTTCTAATAAGGCTCAAGGAGTCTTATTAATTGCTAAACATAAACACCTTGTGTTTGGGTTGGCTTTGGGCTTTGCATCATGCTAGAGGCATGGATGACTGTGATTTGGATGTACCAAACCTCAGGGTGTATACCCATCTCCTCAGACTGGTTTCTGTCTATAAATTGGTCTTACTGCTTTTTCACCCAGTGTCAGTTTGGTTTTGTCTGAGAGCTTGGCTTTGCTCGTATATTTGGAAAGGAGTTCTCTGACCATGGTGCAGTGCTTACTATCAGGTCTGGAGAGGAGGTGTGCTGTATAAAACTGTTATTAAAACTCACTGAAGTGCTTTGCCTCTAAAATGTTTGTTCCTAGCATGGCTGCTTACTGGTAGTGAGATGTCAACAGCATCTTACACTTTATATAGCATCATTGCGTCATGAACGATCTTGTGCTTGACTTTGACACCCAGCTAGAAGGATAACAAAAATATGGAATTGTTCAGGTGAAGCTGCAGGATACAGCTTTTAGTTATAAAAGTGCATCCGTGAACATAGCTTAGGTGTATGGCTGTCATGATATAAATAAGATTCAAGATTGTAGAGACTTTTATTAGACCTTACTGGAGCCAGTATAAAATATGACTCTGAGCCTGCAGCCATGCCACAAAAAGGCTCAGGAAATTCACCTGTAGTTGTTTGTTTTTGCAAACTTAGGTCTGCTAATACGCCTACTATGCTGGGTCTTGCCTGCTTTGGATGGGAGAGCATACAGTTAAACTCTAGCATAGGTTAGGACAGAAACTGAAGGATAAACATCTGTCTTAAGTGACTTGAGGGGTTTAGGTGCTGATGCTGCATAGCATCAGAAAAACTGAAGTTTACTGAATTGATAACTTTAAAGGAGTGGGTTGTATTTATACTGTTATAACCTGTGAAGTATGTTTGAAGGCTTGGAGTTACTTGTGGTGAAGGACTTTAGCATGGAGGAAAGGGGTGCATGTGAACTTCTTGCCTAAATGTTTGGGTTTGATACCATTATTCAGAAGTCTTGATGCTGGTTCCTGCTGCTGTATTGAGATAATTTCGGTCTGCAGAGCAAGCCTTAGCCAGTTTCCCTCCATTGTTTAAGTCTTTCCCACAGTGGTAAGAGAAATATTTAACAGGATAGGAAACAGTGTCTGTAAAAGTAAGATTTGCTCTGGAATCTGATTGACTGCCTGAACTATTTCTAAGTCTTTTATGTTGAAGCTGACTTGCTTCTTTCTGTTGATAATTTATTATGTTAATTGATTGTACAATAATCTTTAACAAACATGCTTTTGCTTTTTTTTTTTAGATGACATTTAAATTGGGGAAGAGAAAGGGAAATATTTGTATACAATCATTTTATTGTTTTTTCCATGTCTTCCAGCTATAGCACTGCCTTCCTGAGTGGGGGAAAGTGAGACCTTTCTGTTTGGTATCCAAACAGAATAAAATGCAGAAGCCAATAGTAGAAGTAGGAGGGAGAATCCATTTGACTTTTAAAATCCTTGCTTTTGTTAATAACAGGATGTTATTACTATTGAAATGATAATTTTTTTAAAAAAGGTTATTAAATTTAGCGTGTGCTTAAGGGTGAGCAAGGGGAGTTCCAATCCCCCAAACAAACCTGTAGAAATAAATCTTTGAAGCAAATTCAGTAACAAGCAGAAATGTTCAAGTTTGTCTGTATGTCTTAACATTGACCTCCTCCTGAACTAATTATGGCCCCCCCTAACACAGAGAGGGTGTAGGTATACAGTGCCTTGCAGACTGACCTGCACTTCTCTGCCCATAGTCTCAAATAATTAGACAGGAGTTGGATCTTCTCTATAAGCCTTCTAGCTTTGTTATTTCAGTGCTGTGCTCAATTTAAAATGCAGTGCTGAGAGACTGGCCTTTTTTAGCTTAGGCACAACACCAGTCTAACCAATCACTGCAGTTTTTGAACTGGAGCTGGTTTGCATCTGATCTTCTGAGAACAGGAGTGAGGAAGATTGGGTCTGCCTGTGGTGTATCACCCCGTCATGCCCCATGACTGGTTTTGGTAAATCAAAGCTGTTGACAGCTGGTTTAGCTTTTTTTTTTTCATGTTCCCTTTTTCTGTATGTGTTCATGAGATGCCCAACTGCCAGTGGGAGCTTAGTCTCAGCTGTCCTTTGTGACTTTGAAAAACTTCAGTGTTGTTTTTTTGTTGTGGGTCTTTTTTTTGGGGGGGGGGTGTGTGTGTTGGTTTTTTTTTGGGTGGTTTCTTGGAGTGTTGTATTTTTTGGTTGGTTGGTTTGGTTTGGTGTTTTTGGAAGAAGGTACCTGTGCAGTTGGTACTTCAGTTTTTAATATCTGGATGTGTTTTCCTGGCAAAGATTGGTTTTCCAATGCCTCTCACAACAGTGAAAAGAACCCACTGGCCCCTAAAGCTTTTCTACTTAATGTACTTCCTTGACCTTTTCAATCACTTTGTGCTTTTGCAAGGGTATAAACCTGGATATTTTACATATCCCATGTTGCTGAACTAAATGACAATTTTGGGGTTTTGAGAGGTATGAGCTTTGATGATAAATGCATATTTTTTCCCTGTATAACTTTATACTCAGTGCTGGGCATTCCTGAAAGAGAAATGCAGTGTGAAGAGAGGTCTTCTGACAGTTTTGGCCTTAGCAACCCTTAGAAACACAGGAGAGGAAGAATTAAAGGAAAGAGCTGCAGTGTGCAGAGTCTGAAGAATTAACATCAGTCCCTTTTTCATATCATGTAAGGAAAGAGGTGACTGGAGGAAGAAATCTTTCCCATGGTACTGGCAGAGAAGCACAGACAGTATTTGGGAGCCAGATAAGAGCCCACAAGCAGCAGAAGCTTATTACATTGCCGAAGCTTTCTGGGCTGTGATCAGTGTTCTAAACCAGTTTAAGAAACAGTCAACAAAGTATGTTTTCCAGGGGTTGAAAAGACTTCTAGTTAGTGATTCCTCTTCGTCTGGAAGCTTCAGATGTATGTGATAATCCCCATATAATGCAATTCAAAAATATTTTTAAGCTTAACCTTATTTTAATTAAAAAGAGGGATCACATCAGGATATTCCACGTTGCATGTTTGTTGAACAACATATACTGTCTGGATAACTGACTGAAAACTTTGCTATATGGCGTTTATTTACTGCTGTCTTTTGTGCCAAATTTTAGTTGTTGCTAGGTTTTTTTCTTTTTTTTGTGAAATGAACAAGTATGAGTTTTTCTCTGAATATTTTCATTCTGTGAATGTTTTTATTCATTGTGTGAAAATAATATGATGCTGTGTTACTAAAAACGAAGAAAATTTAGGTTGTAGGCATATATTGTAATGTCATCAGCTTTTTTTCCCCTGTAAGAATTATAGTAGATGCTGAAGGTTGGTTAAGCTTGAGATATAGTTGCTTTCCAAAATAAATACTATTTATGAAAGTTTATTTCAAGTTATCTACAGGAGAGTGAACATGCAAGGAGGGGGTATGTAATGTTTTCTTTGGAACATACCTTTGCTAAATATATTTTTAAAGGTTGCTAATCTGTTTCCTGCCTAGGAAACCAAAGAAGTCAAAGAGAGAAGGAGATTATGGACATATCTGTTACTTCAGTGCTGTGGCGTTTCTATGACTTCCATCTCCTACGCAGTTACTAGCTCTGCAGGAAAGGGATATGCGACTTGTGTTGAAAACTTTCAGGTTTCCTGTTTCTCTGAGCAAGCTGGTTTCTGGCTGAGCCAGTTAACTTTTACTGCTGGGCCATGTCTACATATTTTCTGTTGCCCTGGAAAATCTGTGGTCTCCACTGTTCCTGACCACCTTGGATAGTTAGTGATCTCTTCCCTCCAGACTCACAATACCAGCAGTGTAGTGGCATCAGCTATGTGCAAGTCCCTTTGAATTCTGCTGTCAGTTGTATTTCTTGTGAATAAAGTGTTGCTGTTATAGAATTCCAGGGAGCCCTGAATATAAACGTATCAATTATGTGTCAACACAACAGCATCTGTCATTGAAATTTGGTATCATTTATTTGGCATCAGCATAGCAAAGATTTGGCTGACAGCCAGAGTAAAATATTCCAGCAGAAACTGCTGCAACAGGAGCCATCTCTGAAGTAATTCTCTGAAATTCAGGTGTTCTAACATCATCTTTTAATAAATTCTTAAGACATTAGGGACCTTAAGCAAAAAGCCTTTCAGGTTCCACATTCTTGTCTACTTTTATTTCTTGTCCATATTTTTTTTTTTTGTTATTCCTGCTCTCCAAAGAGATACCTATAAGGTTCTGGGATGTATATATCCTGTGATTTAGTATCGTTTTTTGGCTTTCCATTTCATATTCCAGCACTTGTTTACATAAAAATTCCAAATGAATGCAATCAGTGATGGCTTCTTTGGGGAAACTTTGCTTAACTGTGAAAGAGGCGAGGCTTTCAAAATAGGAGAGTAAGAAATTATATCCCTTTTCTCGTAAAAGATATGTGGTTGGTTGTTTGTTTTTTTGTATTTTTTTTTCCTGATTAACTTAGTCTCTCTAATCTTGCTTGCTTTTTCTTAGACTTTATCTAAGTAAGTTTCATAATCCCAGAGATGTGAGTAAGTCAAAACAGTAACTTTAGAAAGTTAGAAAACCCCAAGTATGTAAGACACTCCATTTGTCATGGGCATAATTGCCATGGTTCAGTAAATATTTTGGAGTACCTGTGGGAAATAGGAGACTCAGATCACTTTGCTTTTATGGATGACCCTTATCATGCTTGAAGGAGGTAAAGAACTAACTCTTCTGTATAATGGTATAGCTTGCAATAGTCAGCTGACTGATTCCTATATCTTTTTAAAATTGAAACGGGGAAGATCAGAGTTGGAAAGCAGAAAATAGGGCAGAAAGACTTCGTGTCATGTAATGTATCCAAATGTTTACCTCATGTTTTTTCACTGACTAGGCTCCAAACAGTCCCCATCCCTTCATCAAATTACATTTAATTTTCATTTGTGTGCTAAAGAAACTCCTTTCTAGAAAGGGTTAAGAACAATACAGAGATAAAAGTAGTTGGGAGAAAATATGCATTGGATTTTCAGTGCTGGAAGAAAAGCTTGTAGAATAAAGATGAACTGGGATTTTTTTGAGGTTTTTGGTTTTGTTGGGGTTTTTTTGTTTTTTTTTTTTTTTTTTTTTTTTCCCTGAGGTTTGAAGTCCTGTGAAGTTCAGTTTCTCTTGGAGGGAAGAGAACAACGAAAGGGAGGGAGGTCTATCATATTGTCTGCATTTTAAATGGGTTGGTTTCTGTTTGGGTAGAACAGTAATAGTAAATTTGGATTAACCACTAACTTCATACTCTCAAAAGAAATCACAAATCTAGAGTGAAGTAATGAAACCTCTTTAGGAAAATCAATGCTACCTTTATCCAAGCTCAATTTATTCAGGAGGTCAGCTTTGTTGCTGCCCTGGCATAGCTTGAATTTAATGATTAACCTCTTAGTGACTGTTCATGTAACTTCTGGCTTTCCGTCTGTACTTTATATAAGCGTAAGCCAAGATGATAACAGAATGCTGTAGTAGAGTGGTATGTGCTATTTGGGGAAAAATCTCTTTCCAAATCCTATATGCAGTATGCATCAGCCCCAGTGAAACTGAGAGAAGCCCATTAAGAAACCTGATTAGCTGTCTGCTCTCTAGATGAGTTAAAATCTCTGTCTAGTGTGGTAATCAGTGATGTCTAACTGGTAGCTTATCTGGTAATAGTGCTGTCGCCTTTTATAGAGGCGCCTTCTCTTGCAGTTCTGCCAGGCATGTGTATTCATTTCAGCCACGTATAACATTGAGTGTCGAAGTGATACCCTGTAATAAATTTTAAAATCCTCTTCAGTGCTGAACCTGGCACTGTCTTGTTCTGTTGTGTCGCCCTTCCATTCAGCAAATTTCCTTGTGAGATCTAAAAGTGTCATGTAAGCAGTAGCATACAAGAGGAGAGAGAGTGTGCTTTGTGTGAAAGCAGCACTGAAAAGTGCAGCATTAAGTTCAAGGTTCAAAGCAAAGTATTGTCAAGTACTAGACAGTGTGCTTGCTCCAGTGGTAATCATCTCTGTAATTTTCTGCAGGTTAAAAAAGAAAATCCATATAATTTTGGGAAGAAAACATGAAAAAGATTTTAAAAGTACCTATAGTTAATGTAATACCCTCTAAGGTCCAAATTGTTTTCCTGTTAAAATGGAGAATGTGAGGAAGAGCAATTCTAATGCCAGCAGTCTTTGATGTATTTAGCTCCATAAAATACAGATCTGCTGTCCACTCCATACCCACAGATGCTTATGTCCATGGAGAGACCTGGCTGAAGCCCGTGGAGCGCTGTAGTAGCAACAGAGGCAAGTTGTCAGATGGGAACTGAACTTCTCTCAGGTCTGCCCACGTGTACCTAGTCCTGTATCTTTTGAAGGTGTCTTCGTTGGTAGTTCTTGCTTTCCATCAGTGTTTGTTCATCTTCCATCTTTCCTTTCACTTGAAGGAGGTGAATTTTGACTGTGGCTGTCCTGATGGTTGTTTTTTTAACTGCTGTACACTTTTTGCTCTTGGGTTCCATTAAGTTACTGTGATCTTAGCCAGTGCTTTCTACCTTATTTTGTATTCCATTCTAAAGTTGCTATTTTGAAATATATTAATATTGTGTCATTTCTGTCTAGAGGTTTATGAACAATTTTGACCTGTTGCTAGCATGCCCAGTTGATTGAAACTTTAGCTCGACCTCAAGGAAGTTCAGATGATACATATGATACAGTACAATAGATAAAAGGCTGTGCTGCTCCCTTCCCCTTCTCAAAAATCTGCTTAGTGGTTGTAGTTCGAGTTTCAAGGCTCGGTTAATTTGTGAAAAAAATTCTCACTTCTCTGTTGGACAGAGGGGTGAGCAATGGTGGATGGCCTGTATCATAGGAGGAGTAAGTAGATCTAGTTATCTTCTGATATCTCTAGCCCTTTGTAGGAAGAAGATGGTTCTCAGGGTCCTGCTGGAGGTGGTTTGTACTGTCCTCGCTCGCCTTCAAATGCACAGAATGTGCTTGTTGATTCTCTTGGTTTTTGGAGAGCCCATGGTTGCATTACACTTGGCTTTATTTAGAATATTTAGGTTCTGGACTGGCTAGTAAGAGGCTCTGTTAAACCACTGCCTTGTTTTCTGTCCATATATTTGGTTTATTTGACTCTCTGTTGATCCTCCATCCCTTTTCTTAGTCTCCTTTCCTCCTCCCAGTTCAAATTAGTTGCAGTTTTTGTGGAAACTAACATTTTCCTTTACTAGAAAATTCAGAGGGCAAAATGCCCCTTCTTCGCTCTTAGTGAAGTGCTATTTTATAGTATCCGCAGATTAAATATTGGGGTCGCTGAATCTACTTCTGGCACCACAGCTCTTGTACTGAGGAACAGCCTGTTCGGAGCAGTGTTTGCAAAACCATTTCAGTACATCTCACTATTACCAAGTCAGTACTGCAACCTTATATAAGCCAGTCTCCATCCACTTAACTCCAGGACAACTTTGATGATTAATATTTATATAAAAGCTTTCATGTTTCCACAGTGAAACTGTCTCACTCTCAAAAGAAAAGGTGGCTTTTTCCCTATTGACTTGGTGTGAAAAAGCTTGCAAAGGCTTTCAGCAGCACTGCATCTGAGACAGGCATCAGCAGAAAAACTAGGGTTGTCTTTAATTCGGTATCTCATTTTGTGAAATTGCCTACTCTGAGAGAAATAAAACATTTACATGTATATTAACCAATGTTTGCCAGCTCTTGGAATAAAGCCAGTTCTCTCAGGGCCAAACAAATGCTCTGAGTGAATGAGTAATAATCTGCTATTGTCACTCCTAATTTATGGATGGGTAGATAGAGCAATGTTTGCCACTTTAAGTTGTCCTATTCGCTTGAAAGACTAAAAATCACGATTAGCTATCAGCTTGGAGTATCTATAGCATGTCTGTTTATAGCTGATTTACTCAATATAGCTGTTGCAAAAGTTCAAAACCTCCCCATGTGATAAGAAATAATTGTGGAAGAGGATGAGAATGCATGAAGGTTACAGATGTTTCGGACGGTAATTTGGAACCTGCAGCTAGAGGCTGAAAAGATCTATGACATCTCCTCTTTTTAAATGACATGCAAGGTCCCTGTGCCTCATTTATTTTCTGAGGAAATCTGTACTGTCATCTCTCTCATGTTAATAGAAAGTTAAAAATCCTTGGATTCCCAAGATAATGGCTGTATTGAGCTTTTGTTGTTGATAGATAAGTAAGAGGAGGGCATAATACTGAGTACCTTACAGTGATGTTCTCCTGTGTCTCTGAGCCTTTTCATTTGCTTAATTTTTCAACAAATACAGTTACAAAGAGTTTTTAAAACTTTGTTTTATGCATTTATGAGCATGCTTTTCCCATGAAGTTAACGGCAATCTTGGCAAGATTGGGGTGAATAAAAATAGTAAGAAGACTTTCTTTTGTTGAGAAAGATGAGTGTTTTTAATGGGAGTACTTAAAATCCTACCCCTATAAAGCCCATATTAAATACTGCAGAGGCAAATAGTACAGCATCCCTCTGGAGTCGGAGTTTGAGGCATTACGAGTCATTCTTGAGATGAAATTGTTCTCAGAATGTCCTGTGAAGTCTTCCGTGAGATCTCCTTGATGGTTGTGGAGGAGTGTGCTATACCACACCTAAATACATAGATAGGAGATGGATGAGAAGTACAAAGCTCTTTAGTCAGCCATGAAGAGTAAATAAACACAGTGCAGAGGTGAGACTGATAATTGATGTCCGTCTTCTCTGACGGGTTGACTCTTCCATCCACTCCTTTCAGTCTTTATTTCACTTCGAAGCAGCTTTTCTTCCACGCATTGGTTTCTCTTTCCTTTTGTTTCACTTCCTTTCTTGCACACTAAGGGGGTTTTCCTGCTCTGTCTGGGCTTCATTATCTCACTCCCCTACTTGCGCTGCATCACAATTTTTATTTTTTTGTTTTTTGCCCCACTGCATTAAACTTGCTATCTGTGGTCTTTTCAAATGAAATAATGGCAAAAGCAGTTGGTGTTGATGTTGTAGATACCAGGATGTCCGCAGCCCAGGGCGCAGCCATTAATATTCTGTCCGTAAGCTGTGGCAGACAGACTTAAGAGACGTCTAAGGACACGATTCCTCAGCCCCTCTGAAAGGTCAGATGTAGGACTTAACTTCTGTACTGTGCAGCCTTAGCTGTCACTTGGTGTTCACAGGAACTTTGATAAGATTAAAAACTAATATATCCCTGTTTTGAGAAAAGGTCAAATAATACATGATCCAAACCCTACGTCTGCTGGGTCATGGGCAGGCGCCTTTAAACACCCATTCCCTGCACACCCACAGTTCCCGAACTGTCCGTGGGCCCCAGGACTGACTTGACTTCTGCTGTTAAGGGTTCAGGGTACAACTGGAAGTGGTTTGATTGTTGGATGCCTGCTGTTGCATTGACAAGAGGGATCTACTGAATACATCAGAAAACTTACTACTGAATGTGGCTGATGTGAGCAATGAAGCAAAAGGAGTTGTGTTTTTAAGAGGTGGTCAACAGCATCTTAATAAAAATAGAGGGTGGGGGAGAAACAACTGCACCACAAAACCAACCAAAAAACCCCCCTCAATACAGAAAAACCCCAAACCTGCAAAGACAAAAAAAACCCCAACCAACCCACCCAACAGCTTGGAGCAGTGTTTCTTGAAATTGCTTTAAAATATGAAACTATTAAGATTAATCTGAATTAATCTATACAAAGTAAGAAAGATACCTGCTTAGATCTCAGCAGCAGCAGGTGCTTGCAGTATTATAAATAGAAAGCAATACAAATTGAGGTGCTTATTAAATTTGCCTTTATGATGCTTTGAAGAATTGCAGTGGAACAGAAAAGAAAAATTACCAGAGGCTCTGGATTAGAAGGGTGACTTAAATAGCTGTGCTGCCAAAGGAAACGGAACATAAACTAGAATAAATGATAGACTTGTTCAAAAAAGGTTATCTAACAGTGATTTGTCTCTAGCATAGAGAGGTTGGCTGAGAGCTTTGGAGGGATGTGATTGAACGGGGGAGGGCTTCATTTTTTTGGTCTGTTTTAATACAGTATTGAATTTTAATATATTTTCCAGGAGATTGCACTGTAATCCTTTCTAGCACTTATGTTTTTCAAGTTTTTCCTTGTTTCCATTTTCCCCTTCCCCCAGCTGACAAAAACTAATTCTGCAGGAAATGTTCATGTTTGGGAAATGGACTCATTCAGAATTTTTGCTGCCTTTTTGGATAATACTCTGGTGAGGATCCTGTATGTTGTTCAGCATTTTCTAAAATTCTTGAAATGCTGTAGGGCCTCTGCAGGGAGGTGGCTGAGCAGAGCAGGTAACAAATCGTTGAGAAAACCAGATCAGAGCAGCAGGCTCAACTGGCAGAGACCTATTAAAAATGAATCAAAATCTGCAAGGTTTTTTTCTTTAATGAGATACTGAAATTGATTTAATTTGGCAGGGAGCATACCAGGAAATTGTAGCGTGGGAAAATAGGTGCTTTGGGGAGCAGCGAATTGCCCTGCGTGAGATCTGAGATCCTACTTTTTAATGTAGTGAAGCACAAGTAAGTGTGCTGGTGGAGAGGAGGTTTGTGGTGGCACAGTGTCCTGCACCCTTCTCATCTCAGTTAGTTACTCTCTTGGAAGATGCCTGGCATGCAAACAGTGAAGGTGTCTAGGTTAGAAATGGTGACAACGTGCACAGGCAGAACAGAGAGTCATTAACACAGAGTGGAAGGGGAAAGGGAATGCCTATGGACAGCAGGACTCCTGGACTCTGTGCCCAGATCTCCTTGGCATTGTGTATGGGCTTATATGAGCTAAAGTGGCTTGTATGCCATACAAAGCATTTGATGTATGTTACCTGTGGTTAGGAATTCAGTTGCATCCATATGCTTATGAGTCGCATGAAAAGGACGACTTAGTGCACGAGCATGGCTACCCTTGGAAAAGTTTGGATCTGTTCAGCAGGGAATGAAGCTGGCATCTTGCGCTAAGTTTACTGGAGTTAATGCACAATTGTGTATCGTTGTGCTCTCTGAGAGCACTGTGAATGTAGCGGATTCCTCTAAAAATAACCCAAGTGGAAAGGGAGGCTGTACAGGAATAAATGAGAAGGGACAATATGAATACTGTTACGTAGGGGGATGTAATGTTTTGGTCTTGGTAAGTGATTTAAACTTGTACTTTACAGTGGTTGAACTATGGGACTGATCGATAGCTGTTTGCTGAATGTTGCAGAGGAACTTCTGAGACATTCTTCTCTGACTACCTGGGCTTGCTTGTAACTGACTTTGTTACACACACGGCTCCATAGCATTTACTTTTGCTTCCGAGTGTTTGAGCTGGTGCAAAGTCCTGGCAGTAGGACTGTAATAGGAGTACATAAATAGCTGGTGCAAAAACCAGTGTTGCAGAACTGATTAGGCAAAACAGGGCTTGTGTTTAGAGGGTGGCTTTGCTGGGAAACTCCCTTCGGTTAGACTGTGCAAAACGTTTTTTCTTTCTGTCTCTGTAATTTTATTAAGTCTTAATTAAACTTTCTGCATTTAAATTAGTTTGCATTAATGTCACACTGTCTTATTTTGTGTATACTGACAGACACTAACAGGGATTTGATCAACCTAATCCAGCTGTATGTAATTTTGTGCCTTCTCCTTAAATAATTGCAAACAGAGTCTATCTATCATGGCAGGAAAGCCTGCTGCTTTATTATAATGTGGGATTGTTTAGTGAAATGTAATAAGACTTCAGGTTTAAGCTGGGGAGTAAACAGAATGAGATTTTAATGAGACCAGTGATAGGAAGAAAAAACTCCCCACCCATCCTGTGTTGCAAGTCTTATCTTTCCTTCCCCCCCAAAAACAGTGTCCTGATTGCATTGTTGTCACGCTGATGTTGAGACATTTCTGTGATTTGAAAGGATTTTGGGAAAGGTGCAGATTTCTGGCTGCTGGAGGAAGAGCTCTAGCCTAAACCTGTGGTGCCATTCCAGTGTAAGGTGGAGCTTTTTATTTCATTCATTGATATCTTGATTACCTGGATCAAATGAGAGCCTGTAGAAGGCAACAGAGGTGGGAATGGAATCTGCCAAATGGCAGCAGCATTGCATAAGCTCTGAAACACCTGCCCCGCTTGGAAAACAAGGGAGTAACACAGGCACCCACTTAAATGATTGTATTTGGGTTGATTTCTGTGTGATTTAGTTACTCTCCAGTGTCATGCAGCCCTCCCCTGGCACGTGTACAAGCAGGGAGAGACAGGCATGGTGCCAGCAGTCTTTCCTCAGTCTCCTACTGGAAAACCATCTGTGCCAAGAAAAGCTTGAAAAACCAGAACTTCAGACAAGCCCTGAAGGGGATGAGTTTGAGATCTGAACCCATCATTCAGCATGCTCTGGCATTGCATCCAGTTTGCTTTAAATCTGTGAATGCCTCCAAGTTACTTCATAAAATAAAATGGTGAGCGCCACTGTCGGTGCAGCGCTGTCTATTTTCCCCTGCAGGACTGTCTCAGGACAGTTTCAGGAGTCCAGGTACACATCTGTTTTGCTTTCTGCTCTAGCAGATACTGCTGTATCTTGAGCTAGAAGAGGGAGATTTCTCTTCATGCCTCTGAAGAAACAAACTGTTTCAGAAATAGTTTGAGTGCAGCATACACAGACTGTCTTGTGGTCAGGAAGCACACGTGCTGTTTCTGGATGTTGCCCTGGTACCTTGGGAGCTATTCTTTCAGCTTTTTTCTTCTGTTGGTCACTATCCATTGTTCATTCCTGTCTCTGGTGCAAACACACGCGTGTGTGCACGCGCCCCTGCTGCCCCAGGCTCATCTCTTGCCTTTGTGTTTTTTGTGGTTTTTAGATTTAACAATCTGTTCTTACCGTGGGCATGGATTTTTTGCCTGCCAAGCTTTAGCCTGGACTCAATTTTCAGTGCCAAAGTTTTAATGACAGTAGAATTGCAATGAAAAGCAGCGAGAGTCCCTCAACTCTCCTGTTTGCATTACAAAACTGTAACATCAGGCTTTGGACTTGCTGGTGTTCTGCCTGGTGTGTGTCCCGGGGATCTGTTTCAAAGACGTTTATAGTGATGCTGTCTCACAGAGGGACTGTGTTGGGAACCCGGTAGTTTGAACGGGAGAAGTAACAACGAGACCGCACGCTGGATCGTAGGAAAAGAGTGTTTCCCATCTAGGTCATCATCAGCTCAGAGGATAAGTGCTGCTACCCTCTGGTGACTGTTCAGCCTGTGGTGTGAGTTAGCAGCGACAGTCCAGATCTTGGTGGGCTTGTGACCCTGACGCAGCTGCACTGGAAAACAGAATTTTTTTTTCACACCAGATTCCTATTGCTGCACCTTCTTGCAGATGCCATTGGGTTGGTCTGGGAAAGCAACACAAATTTTGAGGAGCTCTGACACCAATGACTTATTTTTATTTATTTATTTAGTGTTGCTTTTTAGAAACGGAGTGAATTTCCGTAAATACACTGGAAAGATAAATGTTTTGTATCCAAAGGAGTCTTGTCAGGAACAGCTGAGAAAATCACTTTTTAAGAAAACAGCTGAGCAAACACATAATATAGTCGTATGCTAGGTGTTGTGGTTTACTGCATTTATGCGCAAGATCATCTGTATAGATGGAGAATGGCAAGCTCTTTTACAGCCTCCCCTAGGAATTGAATTCATGCAGTGACAGAAATTACGTGTTTGTTTTTCTTGTGTTTTCAGTAAACATTAGTTGCATTTCTTCATTGGACTGCCTGTTGCAAAAGTTGTCTTGATGCTGCTTCTTTATCTACAAAGAAAAATACGAGTTATTTATCCATCTGTTCGTGGAGCAAAAGGACTTGCCTTTTTATTTATTTTTTTTAATTGAATTGCTGCATTCAGGGCAGATAGGATTGTACTGCAACATGTATGCGCCAAAAATACCATCACCTCATCTCTGTTTAACAGTGCCTTCCCAGATACAGAGATCATGGCTTTTTGTTTCTAATTCAGATTACTGGCTATATCCAAGCCCTCAGAATTGTGAAAATCATATTGAAATAGCTTTCTGCTTCGGCAGCCTTGCTCTCTCTGACTTTCTGGCAGCATTCAGTGCTGGCTTTCATTTTCCAAATGCTGTGAGTAGTTTTGAGACTCTCAAAGCTACATTTACAGTAAATGTGATGTTGCAGTAATGATGGGTCAATTCAGATTTAGGTCTGTAATTTGGAAGAAAAGCCACTACCCCTCACTAAAAGATAATGTTAAACTGACTTCAAACAGCATCTTAATAGTTCCATATTGTTATGCGTGTAATTAAAAGCTTTTACCCTTGAAAACAAGGTTGTTTTGATTTGCTAATCATAATTCCTTGCTACAGTCAAATAGACTGAGGTAAATTTTTATTATATTAAGAATTGGCCACATGTGGTAATGTGAAAATCCATTTTTCACAGAGCAAACAATTTTTTCTTAATGCTTTTCTTCGTTTTTAGCGCACTCTGAAATCATGACAGATAGTGTCACCAAAACATGAAGATCTCAAATTTAGCGTTGCAAGCATTATCTTCAGGTATGCATCAATTCTGCTCTGCAACTTCTGGTTAAAAGTAACAAGCTGGGTGACCCAGAGCATTTGATAGTGCAGAAGCCAATTATTTGTGTGGCTGTTCATGCAGAGTCCTTGCATGCTTAGGTTGCTTGTGTTTCATTAGGGGGATGGTTTATACAAATTAAAAGTTTCTTTTTTAAGCAGGAGATAATCATTTCCCCTTGTTAGTGGTCACACACCAGTTGTGTTTCAGTACCAAAAGGAACTGTCCTGCAACTGGAACATTCACTTCACCATGGGGCCAATTTTGTGTTGCTGAAAGTGGGTTGGCTGGGGAGTTTTGGGGAGAGGGAGGGAGGATGTGACTGGGATTAGTGTTTTGTTAATCCTCTGGGCAGGCTTGCTCTTTAGGGTTCAGCTTTCTTAGTCAAATTGGCAAATCTCTGCTCTATCCATCTTTGTCACCCACACAAGTGATTACACAGAACATTTTGCTCCTGTAGAGCCTGTCAAATAATGAAGATTTTTTTTTTAAACTATCATTTTACATTTAGTGTATAAAATGGAGTGTAATAATTATGCTTGAATGTGATAGAAATAGTGCTGGACAATCACTACTGCAGTTGCATAAAAACTGTTACAATCGGGTTTTTTTGGGGGTTTTTTTTCTGTTTTTTTAATGTTCCTTCCTCAGAGCCAGGTTCCAAAGGCATTAGGTGATTAATGCATTTGACACAAACACAGGAGCAGGTTTAGCTTCTGTCTTGGTGTGGGAGTTGGGTGTAAACTGCTCTAAGTGCTCTGCAAATCTTACCCAGGTAGCAGCCACCCAAAGGGATGAAGGTGTTCTTCAGAGAAGATCTAAGGATTGTTATTTTTATCTCTTACACCTGCCAAAACTGAAACACAAGGGAAAAAACAAGGGACAGAGTTGGACCTGGGTAGATGAAGAGGCTCTGTGCAAAACTGAGGTCTCTGGGGACTCCATCTAGAGCTCCGTGCACAAGTATTCCTGTTTGTAAATCTGTCCCAAGCTCCTATTGAAATACTTTCTTAAAATTCTCTTTCAGCTGCATTTCTAAGCTGGCCAAATCACCTTGAAATTGGTGACCTTGCTGATGCTACTCTAGAATGGCCAGACCTTAGAGCTGCAGGAAAGAAAATTCCTCATCCAAAATGTGGTATTTCACTTCAAGGTAAAATCAGTTATAGAGTAATGATAGAAAAAGTAGCCTAAAACAAGTCTTGTCCTTTATTAAATAGTACCCAGGTTTTGTGTAACAGTATTACATGCAGTTCAATAATTTATTAAAAAAGCCCAGAACATTTGCATGGTTTCAAAGGTATGAAATAACATGTATGTGTTGATTAGACCCAACTTTAATTAAGGGTACAAGTAAGAATGACATTACTTCAGCAATGTGTTGGTCCTGGGCTCCCTGTGCTGGCTGGGGCAGCACATCAGGTTTCCTTCTGCTCTGTCAGGAGCTGCCATCTCCTTGTGGTGACCACAGGCTTGGCTGCAGTGAAGTTGAAGCTGTGTGAGGTAAGGGAGGAGTAAAGCTTCTTGTGTAGGAGATCCTGCACAGCCGCTCCTGGCAGCCCAGAGGTGCTGTGTTCATTCTGCTGGGACCATGGCAGCACAGCAAGGAGCAATCCATTTTCACTGCTGGGAAGGGTGGTCTTTATCATGAAGCTGGGGTGTGCTCCTGTTTTAGTGACCGCTGAGTGCTTCCCTGCTAACCAGGCTTCCTCTTGCCCTTTGGGTCCCCACTGCAGCCTCTTTCCATACTCAACTCTTCTTCCAGCCTCCTTACAGCAGCTCCAGCTGCAGTGCCCTAAACAGTCATCCCAGTAGCAAAAACAAGTAACAAGCTGATAAGTTTGTTGGTTTTAGTTCTTGACTCTGCTGGTGTGCTCTGGTGATTGGGAACTACTGGTTTTGGGGCTTTTTAATGCTCAAATAACCTTAAGAGTATTGTCTGCTTAGGTGTCCTGTGTTCTTTTTCCCTACTGCTGGCAGGCAGTTTGAATACAGTGTGTGCTGGTTGTCTGCTGGTTTGTTGTTTGGTTTTATTTTTAATGCCTCAGTAACATCCATGGCCCTAGGGGAAAATTTAAATGATAAAAATTAATTCTTGTCAGATTGGTTGTTTGAATTTCAAGATGTTTTGCTGTTCCAGAAATGTTACCGTGCTCAGTAGCAGGATCATGAGGCCAGGTTAATCCAAATTGGCTTACAAACACTTGTAATTTTGGATTTGGAGAAAAATTATTCAGCTTAACATGGCTAATACATTCATGCTGTAAGGTTGGTGATAATAACTTCTTTAGACGTCTAGACGTGTGATTATACTAAGAGCAGATAAACAAAATCTTTTGTGCATGTGTAGCGTGTAGAAGGAGATGCAGAACTGCAGTACTCTGCAAGTGCTGGTGTAGCTGGAGTCAGCGCTGCCGTTCCTGGCTTGCAGGAATAGCCATGTGTGGTGTGAGGAGCTTTTAATTGCAAATTACTAATGGTCAGAGTTAATTTTACAAAAAAAAGGAGACAGTGGATTGCCATAAATTCTGGTTGGAACGTTGTGATATGTTTTGAAGGATAGCAGTCCCCACAAGTTTCACTTACAGCCTTCTGGTACAAAATTATCCCTGCTTAACCACAGTTGTCTTGCTTTAGGATGTTGGCAAATGCTTCAGCACTGGTATGAATGACTTCAGCAAGTCCACTGATTTATGCTTTTAGGTTTTGAGGTTAGCTCTGCAAAAACAGTCAGAGTAACTTAACCCAGAAGGTAGAATGAAGAGCACTTTTATATATAAAAAGCAATTTGGATGATGGGCAAGGAGGAATGTAATTGCTCTAGATGTCAAGCCAGGGTACTAAATTTGCGAATTTTTGTTATGTTGAAGAATGACATCTTTAGGCTTGTCTTCAGTAGCTTGAACTTTTTAATGTTTTTTTCTGCTTGAAACCTTAGCTTTTCAGTGTCAAGTTGGAGCCCTGCAGTGTCAGAGAGAAGAGGTAGACTCTGTGAAATGGATGTTTCAAACCAATATATGAAGTCAACACTCATTTTCTTGACTTGGCAATTGAGATGGTTCTTTCTAGCCAGCACATTCTTGCTTTGGGGGGAGACTTTGCTATAGTGAACTTAAATAATCTCACCGCATGTAATTTTAATATCAAATTTTAAATTGCATAATTCATAAAAGGAAGGTGAAGTTACAGTCTGGCTAGTGCCACGACTCCTGTCACACTGTTGCGGACTACAGATGTTCTACTTTTGCTAGAGTCTTAATCCCTTCTACTGCTATTCCTACAGATGTCCCAGTTGAGAAAGTTGGGGACTTTCCAGTAAAAGCAGTAGTTGAATTAGTTTGGTGATCATGACCAGCCTTGGCAGACGCTTGGGCCAGGTTGAGCAGTTAACAGAAAGGGGAAGCAGCCTTAGGAGGATGCATACAGTCTGCGGCGGTGAGCCCTCTCCTGTTCGGGGGAGACTGGGAATGGAAAGGAGACTCAAAGCTTCTGTTTCAGGAGAAGAGGTGAGTTTCCAGTTCTTCTGCAGAGTGAGGTTAGCTGGTCATGAAGGTTAGAGTCTGCACAAGATTGAAGTATGTGTGGGACATGACTTTCTCATTGACCTCTGACAGCGACTTGCTCTAAGATGTTTTAAGTGGGCAGTGCTAACTAGGCTGTTAATTACACCCATCCCAATTCTATATTATTTCCTTCCTCTTTTCACTTGAGTTCAGCCTTCCAGTGCACAAGCAGGGTGATTACTGGCCGAAGGAGGATGTAGCTCAGTAATGTGGGATAATTTGTTTTCACGGGCTGTGTATGGCACAGGGATATGAGACCCTAACATTGTAATCCAGACCCTGGCACTGACTTGCTGTACTTCATGTATCTGTTTTTTCCTTGCTGTAATTGTCAGCAGTCACCTGCCTTCCAGTGAAGTCCACAGGTGGCCAGTAAGAGGCTTGGCAGCAGAAGGAGATAGCAGTGGCACTCTTACTCCATTTGCACAACGTGGGCTGTAGAATTTTGTCTTCTGCAACTGAGCACTGGTTTTTAAGTGCTCTTTCATACCAACACGAACATA